>NC_081358.1:45343490-45649401 GCF_030684315.1 Stegostoma tigrinum
TTTTAGTTCAGACACGGTCTTGTTTAGAATTATAGTATCCCTATAGTGTGTGAACAGGCCCTACAGCCCAACTCAAAACTCAAAGCATCCCATCCAAATCCATCCCCCTAAACTACACAATCACGAAACACTTTGGGCAATTTAGCATAACCAATCTGCACATCCTTGGACAATGGGAGGAAACCAGAGCACCCAGAGGAAACCCATGCAGACAAGGGGAGAATGTGCAAACTCCACACAGATGGTCACCTGAGACTAGGATTGAACTTGGGTCCCTGATGCGTTGAGGCAACAATGCTAACCACTGAGCCACCGTGCTGCTCTTAATGAATAGTTTAATGAAGTTTGGCTCAACCTGGTCAGCTGATTACTTTGGTGATCTTAAGCCAGTGTTGTCTTTTAAAGAAAATCATTTCAGGCCATGAGTCGTCTTAGATATTTAAAATTTAAGTTGAAAATTGATAGCCCATTTTCACCATTACCATAACATTATTGACGGAAGATTTCCCAGGCGGAGGCAACTGTTCACACTAATTGCATCCTCATTACTTCTTCCACATCAGTTGTATACACAATACTCTGGATGTTTTGTGAAAGGGTTATTTACATTTCTCTTCTGGGTTCTTCTAAATTGTTTATGTCCAATGCAATGACTTCCTCATTTGCAGAGAACAGCTTTGTACATATTCATTATTCTTAGAAGCTGCTGTTCTACTCACTAAAATGTTGTTGCTGAATCTTTTAAAGCTCAATCAAAGGTTTCAGTCCAATAAATAAATGAAGTCATTTTTGAAATAAAGCATGGCATTATGATATAACACAACTTAAAAACATCAAAAGAAGGTATAATTAGGAAATAAATACAACAAAGAAACACGTCCTTTGGCCAAAATGTCTGCACCAACCAAACATCCTAATCTGACAGAGTCCCATTTGCCAACATTTAGCCCATTTCCCTCATAACCTTCCCTATTCATCTACCTATTCAGATCCCCTTTAAATGTTATAATTGTACCAGCCTCCACCACTTCCTCTGGCAGCTCATTGCAAACACACACCACCTCAGATTCTTTTTAAAAGGTTGCCCTCTCACCTTAAACATATGCCTTCTAGTTTTGTGCTCTCCTACCCTGAGAAAAAGACCTTGGCTAGTCACCCTGCCCATGCCCTCAGAATGTTACAATCCTCTATAAGGTCACCGCTCAGCCACTGACAAATCCATTGGAAAAAAGTCCTAGCCTATTTAGCCTCTCCTTATTAATCAAACCCTTCAGTCCTAGCAACATCCTTGTAAATCTTTACTGTAACCTCCCAAGTTTGACAACATCCTTCCTATAGAAGAGTAACCAGAGTTGTACACATTATTTTGAAAGTGACCTCACAGCTTTACAGCTGCAATACGATTTCTCAATTCCTACACTCAGTGTTCTGACCAATGAAGGCAAGCATACCAAACGCCTTCTTCACCACCCTGTCCAAACCTGTACTCATTTGCTGACACCCTTAATTACCTGGAATTATCTTGCCATTATCTTTCCACCTATATATTCTGTGCCTGAGCACATCCCTCCACTTCACCTGACAGTGTTCTAAAAGCTTGTAATTTTAAACTAACCTGTTGGACTATAACCTAGTGTCATGTGACTTCTGACTTTATCCATAATCGGTCCTTGCTTTTTCAAATGCATGTAAATTCTATCCTCTCCAACGATACACTCACTATTAACGTAGGGCTCACTGACCTATATTTCCCTGGCTTTTTCTTACATTGTGCAAATTAGATCAGTGAAACAGAGTGAGAAAGCATTGCCAAACTGAGTTAGAGAAAAATTACGTCTTGTAGGAATGAAACTTAAGGGGCAGTATTTACAGAAGATGACAGGGGTCTTATTCACTAGTGAAAGAACCATGAAGATCCCATATTGCTTTACTAAGGAAAGATTTGCTGTATCATATTAACTGGGCAGCGGTGGGCTTTGCCTGGGATCAAAGGCCCAGGGCTTGAGGCTAGAACTTCCCTGCCTTGACAGCTGCCATTGGAGACAGAAGAAACTACTTACATTTACCCAGCTTGAAACAAGAACTTGCAGAGTAGAATATACAAACTAACTGAGTAGAAGCAGATATGGACTTGTAACTTGAAATAGAGGATGGTCATGCTGTCAATGGGCTACAATATTTATAGAGGTAGTGAAACAGAAAAGCCACAATTAGAAAAACTCAGATTATAACTTGAATTCCAACAGGATGTGAAGGGTTGAACTGTAACCAGACATTATTGTCCAGAGAGAAAGTCTGGTTGTCACCCTCAGAATTTTCAAGGCAGGTTAAGGTGGAGATGATGAACGTAGAATATGTGATGTTCTTGTCCCAGTTTATGTATAGTTAGTTCATAATGACGTGGCAATGGAACAATCACCATAAATAGATTTGAAACATATTCTTTGCATGCATTTCTTGTGGAATGTGAGGTGTGATAAAGTGTAATAAAATATGAACAGTTTCAAATTTCATCAACTAATTTTAATACCTGGAACTTTCACAGACTGGAGTGGTTTCAGAAAGTAATATCACTGATGTAAAAATTATTACAGTGACCATCTGACTACAGTTTCATTAAGCTTGGCTCAATAAACAAATGAAAAGCCTGAACTGAAATGAGCGCTTGTCAAAAAAAGCACTGAAGCCTTCAGCCGTACTTGTATCCCTTACACAGAAATAGAAATTTTTGGGGAAGCTCAACATGTCTAACAGCATCTATGGAGAGAAATCAGAGCTAACCTTTCAAGTCCAATGACTCTCCTTCACCCTGTATCCTTTGTTTGATTTACACCTTTATGAGAGTTTTACATGTTGGAGATAAAATAAAAGAATTGTCTGTGATTACCCAGCTTGAAAACAAGACACTCAGACATTGGAATATATAAGCCACCTACATTTCAGGAAGTTGTTTTTAGGCAGAAGAAAATTGACTCACTGCTCCTCACCTGATCATAAATAAGGTATAACATGTGATTTAAACCCCGTTCTGTCCCTGGTAAATTTTGGGTTATGGCGACTGTGATGCATGCAAAATCAGAGTACGTTATTCTGGAAAACTATGCTTCAATCTGGACCTCTTGGGTCTCAGCTTATTACCACATGCAGCCAGAGAGATATTTAATAATAGACCCCTAAATTGGTAACATATCTCAATTTTTTTATCTGCTGTAGGGACATTGTTGCTGTAAGGACATGCAATCCACTGATGAGCAGGAAACAACTCATTTGTACCCAGGTTTAACAGCAAGGTAAAACAAATGTATTTATAGGTGACATGAATGCTACTTGTGTGTTCATATGGTTAAATAGTATTAACAATACGTCACAATGGGGCAACCACTCAAACAAAATAATCATTTACCTTAAATGCAGTCAAAACCTGAACTACGGGCTTTGCTTGTTATATCGCTCTTACCTTTGTGACCTTAGGTTAATAGTTGACCATGGTAATCCTTAAGTACAGTCAATATAACATACCCGCAACATTATCTGTGATGCACTCATAGCTTCTGTTTACTCTATTTCACATTTGTAACTTGTGTTAGCAGCTGTGAAGTGCATGAGCTCACCTAACTAACCTATTTGACACTTTGGCGAGAAAATATTTCTGCTCAGGGAATGTGCCAATGAGAGCTCTGTTTAATAAAAACGTCTTGTTCTGTGATTTGATTCTATTTGATTTCATGTGGAAGTATTGGCCTGACTGTTTAAGTGTCTGCTTTATGTTTGGACTTCTAGCACTCATTAGGCCATCCCCAACGGAGTCATTCATTTTGCCAAGGTCCAATTACAGCGTCATAAAAACAGTTTTTGTTTTAATTAACTGCTTTTTTGTGTGTTTGGGTTCTGTTCTTACATGAAAGGATCTATTGATGAAGGTTAGCATTTTAAATAGGCATCAATTAGGACTCGTCAAATTCTGTAATTTGTTCTTTGGTTATTTTGGAATTCACTAAAGAATGTCCTGAAGGTTGAGATAAACTCTAGTTATCTCAATCTCCAGGACATGCTTTAGTCCGTTTTAAAGATTTGAGGTCCCTATTTTCTGCACCATTTGCTAGCCATTGGCGGGAGTGTGAGCAGGCAACTACCTCTCAGCACTTGGGTATCAAATGTGCTGAGAACAGAAGCAAAAGAATGGCCTAGGGTGAATAACTGACTTTCCTTTCAGACGACATTCCAGTGCACAGTGAGGAAATGCTTTGCTGGAGGTGCTGTCTTTTGGATGAGGCAGCAAACCAAAATCTTGTTTGCCTAACCTGCCGAATTTTCCCATGATTTGTTTTGTCATTATTTCCATTTGCCTTCTCTAGCACATGCAAAAGCTCTCAGAACACCATTTCAAAAAAAGTCTTGATCAATCCCCTCACATAAACATCACACAATCAGATTAACATGCCTTTTACCTTTATACTGTTTCTGAAAGCTTGCTGTGCGTGTAGGTTGGCTGCCATATTTCCTACAACACTGAAGTGACTAAAACTCATGCTGTACTTTTGAAGTGTAATGGGCTTTGTGACCACCTGAAATGATTTAAAACACAATATACATTTAAACTTGCATTTTTTTTCCTCTTTTCATTGAGGGGCACGGAATTCTTCCAACCATGCATTTTTCATGTCCTCTTTGTGGTTCTTTAGATCCCGAGAGTTAAATTAGCCACAGCAAGTTGGCCTCAGACCTGAGGCCTACCACACTTGGTGTCACAATCTCCAGCTGAAACAATAGGCTGTCTCATATTACTCTGACCTTGCATTCTTTCCTGATACATCAGCACTAACAAAAATCAATCCTGTAAACTTCCAAGGGGCCTTAGATATTGTAGACAAAATACCAAAGCAGACACATGACTAGCTTTTTGCTGGCCCTAGTGCTCAAGGATTTAAACCAGTGGGCACTACTGGAAATAATATTCAGTCTGCTGTATATCCTGGTGGTAACTCCTTGAAGATGAAATGTGAGACAATAGACAATTTACTGGCAGCCAACATGATGTACAGATGTGTTCCACAATTGTACTCCAGTGTAATTTTGCCAAGCATAATGGAAAAGATACATCTGCTGACACCAACCACTCTAGATAAAGGCAACAGTGCATGTTCACCTCCGATTTCAAACATGCACATGTCCGTGTGCAATATAAAGCCAATTTTAAAATATTAAACAAAACATTCTCCTTTGCTTAACCCATTTCTTTTCTCTTTGTCAGTATGCTGTTTCTTTTCTTTAACTTTTAGGTGTGTGTTAGCTATTTGTCTCTCTTTATTTAAATATCTTTGAGAGATTTTGCTGCTACTGCAGATGCTGTTAGGTGTCAGCCATTGCAGCTCATGAGTCAGGCAATCCTTTATTTCTCAAAAGGAATGGAAAAAGCTCAGAAAAGATGTGATGGAGAGTAACTTTATAATCCAGAAAGAGTTATTCTTTTAAACACACAACAATGTCTTTTGAGTGGGATTTTGCACCAGGGGGTACAAGATTCCTATCTCTTTTTAACTCTGCTATATGGGACTAGAATAATTTAAGATATCTGGTCTGCATGGATGAGTTGGACCGAAGGGTCTGTTGCCATGCTGTCTGTCTCTATGTATTTATCTGTCTAACTCAAGACTTGGAATGCCACATCTGACGCAGTCAACTGTTTGCACTCCGTGGTTATTTCCAACAAGTCATTATTGAATTAATATCAACATTAGGATTGTACTACACAGAGTATGTGCTTCTAGGTAGCAGCTTCTGCATTTTGAAAACATTAAGTGCTGAAAAGCCCAGGAATAAAGAAGGATGTCATGAATTAGTTCACAAATGGTGAACAAGGTAACTGGGTCAATGATGCTGCTTCTCCTCAGTCATCAGAAGGCCAGGCATTATAACTTTGTCTGTTCCCAACACTGAGGAATGCTCCAAGTTTAGGGATTAAAGTTACATTTTGGAATTTGCGGATAATGTCAAAGTGAGAGTGACTGTGCATGTGTCTGGGTGTATGTATGCACATCTCTGTGTGTGGAGGGAGTGGGGAAGGCAGGACATAGAGAGGGAGAGAATAAAGAAAACTAAAAACAGGGAGGTATTGTCACCTTGAATTTCTGCTGTGTTACATGGGCTTGTGCTGAACCCATGCTTATTCATAGGCATCCAGAACATAACAGTCACACGCTTGGTGCTCTGAGTTACAGTGCTACTTCATTTAAAACAGCTTTCTTCTACAGTTTTAAGCCACTGTTACACTTCATAATTAAGAACACTTCAAGACTGAGGTTCATCATTTATACTCAATGCCGCTTTTTTATTCTTGACAATCACGGAAATTGACTATTGCATGTTAACTAATAGGATTTTCAAAGATGGCACTGGAATTACTAGGCTTGACTGCAACACTGTACTGGTGTTTCGGCTATAAATTAATGAGCATGTTAAGTTGAAACAATGAATCTTTTACAGAGACCATTGCTTCAACATTCCACGATCCAAACTTCCAGTACAATTCAAAATAAGCATTTCAATTACTTCAAATCAACAAGGCCTTTGGAGACAGGATGCCTGCCTAATTATTTTTAAAGAATTCATTTGTGGTTTTGATGTCTATTCCCCAGTCGGTTTTCTAAGTCATTACTGCTACCTCCCCTTGAGCTGAATCATAAGGTCATACATGAACGTCACCTCCTGATAATCTTCATAGTGAACTATTCAGTCCATCAAGCTTCCCCCCAGCAGCCACTGTTCACAAGTCTGCTGCCAGTAATGCCATTACAGTAGCATTTTATACAGCAAATTTGGAGAACATACGGATTTTTAGCAGCAGAAAATGACTATCAAATGCAAGAAACCTGATCCTTCGTGATTTATCTGTATGATCCTACATTTCAAAATTGCTTTTCTGCTGTTAACTTAAAAACAAACTTAGTTTTATTGGTTGCATCAGGCATTTATCTTGCTTGTCCAGAAATGAATCTTTCAAGAAAAGCAAAATTCTATATCCAGGGGCAATGCTATCATAATAATGCAGGCAGAATATTCTGCAGAAATCTGCAGCAAGTCCATGGGCACTTCAGCAGAAATATGTCTGTGCTCACTTGGAATGAGATTTGCTTAAAATATACATTTTGCCAAATTGGTAAAGGTTTAATCATTTGAACTGTTTATGAGTTTAAATCTCTTTACCTAAATGTACTGAAGGAACAGGTGTTAATGCTTTAAATGGATTAGCTGAGTACTCTCCAGTTCATGGCGTGTTTAATTTGATTATAAGACAATATTGTGGCATGTATTGTGGGACTAGATATTGAGGCCTTAACAATGTTTCCACAGTTGCACTCTCACCTATGAGTTAGAGGGTTATAAGGTTAAAATCCAATTGTAGAAACTTGGACATGAATCCTATGTTGACACCAATATGCCAGTACTGAGGGATAGAGCTGCACTGCTATGGTTACTATGTTTTGGATATGGTTTATCTTTCAATCAAGTGAATGTAACCACTTCCACACATAACGTTTGAGCAAAAAACAGCACGGAAAATTTCCCCAGTGTTAGAAAATATTTATCCCTCATAATCAATATAAACTTATCAGAATTATCGTGTTATTCTCTCATTGCTGTTTGTTGGACCTTGCTGTACTCAAATTAGCTAAGTGCTTCATATATATATCAACAGCCCTATATCAGATGTCATGTTGCTTAAAAGCCATACCTTTTATAATTTATGTATTATTATGAGACAATTTATATATTCAGTTAAAACAAAGAACTGCAGAGGCTGGAAGTCAGAAACAAACAGTAGTGGAGAAACTTAGCAGGCCTGGATTGAGGGGGAGAGAGAGAGAGAGAAAGAGATAGGGAGAGAGAGAGAGAGAGACAGGGAGGGAAACACTGAGATAGGCAGAAATTGTTGATGATAATTTCTAGGAGAGTGCAAATGAGAGATATAGATGGTTGAAGGAGCAGCCCATATGCAGCAGGGCTTAGGGGAGTGGCAGAGAAGTGGACATAAGTATTCCGAAGGAACAATCCTAGGACCAGGGGCACCCTATCATTGTTGTAGATGAGGAGGAAAGGAGAAAGGCCAGAAGTGTGATAAATGGGTCAGACACAGCTCAGCTTGACACACTGTCGAGCACAGTGGCAGGGAGTCCTTGGATAAGAAAAGAAAAAGTACACATTTCTGATGAAGCAGAGGGCCATGAAACCATCCTGATGGGGAATGGACATGTAAAACGAATGCACGTCCATGATGAGGAGGAGGGGGTTGGTGTTAGCAAACTGGAAATTTTTAATTCAATGCAGAGTGTCAGAAGAATCATGGATGTAAGCAGGAAGGGACTCTGCAATGAGCCAAAGAATCATATTAGGGTAGGAAGAAATAAGTTCCCTGGGGCAGGAAAAGGCAGAAACAACAGGCTTTCCCAGGTAGTTCCGTGAGTTGGCTTTGGGAAGAAGGTAGAAGCAAGCTTTCCAGAGTTGTGGGACTATGAGGCGGGAAGCTACTGCATCAAAAGGGTCATAAGCCACTATTTCTGCAATCTCTAGTGAGATGCCACTACCAGATACATATTCCCCTCCCCTTCCGTATCAGTATACTGCAGGGACTGTTTCCACCAGAATACACTGATCCACTTTTTCTACACTCCCAACACCCCCCCATGCAAATCACAGAAGGTGCAACACCTGCCTGTTTACCTGCTTCCTCCTCACTATCCAAGGGCCCAGACGCACCTTTCAGGCGAAACAACAATTTATCTGCACTTCATTCAATGTAATCTTTTGAATTCGCTGCCCACAATTCAGACTCTTTGACATTGGGGAGATAAAATGCAAATAGGGTGACCGCTTTGCAGAACACCTACACTCTGTCCATTAAAAATGACCCCAAGCTTCCAGTTGCCTGCCATTGCAACAGACCACCATGTTCCCATGCCCATGTTTCTGTCTCACAACTACTACAGTGCACCAGCAAAGTTTAACACAAGCTGGAGTATCAGCATCTCATCTTCCATCGAGGTTCGGTACAGCTTTAGGATTCAAAATTGAGTTTAACAATTTCAGAAGATGAATTTCCTTCTTTGTTACCTTCCCCTAAACTTAGGCCCTGTGTGTATGGGCTGCTCTGAACAGTCAAGCAATTTTTAGTCATTTACACTTCTCACCAGCACCATACCTAGTAATGGCCTCTCTCTGGATTTATCATCAACAATCTCTTCATTTTCCATCTCCTTTTTCCCTCTCTCTGGGCACCACCTCCACGTAGTCTATTCCATTCCCAACCACTATCCCTCCGATCAGCATAAGTACTGCCATTTCCCGGCTATTTTCAGTTCAAATGAAAGGTCGCTGGTCTTGAAATGTTAGCTTAGCTTCTTTCTTCATAGACCTGTTGAGTTTCTTCAGCAATTTTTGTTTTTGTTTCAAATATTCATTCAAACTACACATCTGGAAATCTTTTGGAATCCTACCTCTAAAGAGCAAGGTGTACAAAATAGTGTACTATAAATTTCGATGCACTCCTCTCATTAGATGCCTTAATAGTGGGTCAGGTCTGAGAACAGAGCTATACCAATCTTGGCGTACCTGACTGTCTGGGATCCTGAATCTGGAAGTCTCTTAGGAAAATGTGGTAGAAGGAACAATGAATTTAAAAATATACAACTCTTGATGCCTAATTAAGACAGTTTTCGCAGTTAGCTAGACCAGATCCATATTTGCAAAGATTTTATTTGTCAAGCATTACAATGTTCACTAACATGGAATGGTCAATGTACAGCAGATAATTTGACCCATTAGGTTCGTGCTAACTTTCTGTGAGTCCAACTCAGCCAGTCCCACTCCTACAGTTTTGGGAATTTTCTCCATAGAGAAGGCTGAAGGGGCATGCAGTTGAGCTACTTTGACAATTTATCTTATAATTCACCTATTAGAGCAATTCACCATCTCTAGTGCCTGCAGAATTGAAAGCGTTTGGCAAGTAACGCAAGGCACATTCCTGTCCTCGGAGAAAGTGCACACCATTAGATGAGCTATTTTTCAGCCGTTCTTCTGATGGCGATATCACCTAAGATAACAATGCAAGTACTGTGTGATGATACTGTGTCTTCAAAAGGTGTGTTTTATCCTAGTTTTAGAGAGTTTGGAGGATGGGTGGCGAGTAATCTATGAGAAGATAAACAAGTTGTGAAGTCTTGGGTGATTCTTTTAAAATTTGGAACAATAAAAGTTGCCTGAATGGTTTGGTCAAGATCCCATTCAGAGAACCAGGATTTTTAGTTTCCTAGGTTTACACAGCAGTTGCTGTTGGGGTTTCAAAGTAGAAGCTATTTTTTCCCTCTCATAGAGCACAGAACATAAAACATTACAGCGCAGTACAAGCCCATCGGCCCTCGATGTTACGCCAACCTGTGAAACCTGATGGAGCTCTCTACAACCAAAAGTTGTGGGTTCTCTGCCTGCTACAGGATTTGCCTGTGAAGTAAGCTATGTTCTGAATTTGCTGTTTATCCAGGGTGTGTATATGGGATATTACTATACTGGAAGTGTTAATTAGTAATAGCTAATGTATCTATCATTCTATTAAGATTTCCAATAGAGTTGTTATTCCAATTCCTTCTTTCTTTCATCTGGTAGTTTGATCAATCAGATTGCCTCTCGAACGTAACACGTTTAAAATAAGAGAAAAATCAGGGTTTAGACTGATTAATTTGAAGGGGTTTTGTCTGGTCAATAACAACTGCCGCTGGAGAAAAAGACAAGGAAACTCAATGACCAAGTGTTCTCACCTGTCTCACAGAGACACTGCACACACCTTCCCTCTAGTTGAGCCCAAAGAAAGTGTCAATGCAATAATAATTCAAAATATAAAACTCCAAGGCTATTGTACCAACAGTGACAATATTTTCCACTCTGAAATATTGGGTTCAAGCTGACTTTAGAAAAATTGCTTGCAATGAATCATACATTCATAACTTGATTTTAAACAGAGTTACATATCATCTATTCTTGAAGCATTATTTAACAAAAAGAGGCACAGATTGAGTGTACAGCTACATCTGATGCATTCTCTATATGAGATGCTAATATTCAATATACCTATAAAGGTCTAAATCAATCAGAAGTTGCCTAAATTGCAACATTCTAGTCAGCATAGTACTTATGCATAAATATTGGCATTTACCTTTCATTTTTCTAAATCATGTTCTTGCTAAAAAGCTCTCACGTCATTCTTACAGTCTTTTAACAAGAAATATTATTTAAATTTTCATAAATAAGGAATCTAGGTTTGTTCAAATTGTAGTATAGATTTGTGCTAGACAAAGGGTCATGATTTCAAGCAAACTGCAGAAAGTGACTGATGTTTGTTCTAGAATATTGCTGCGATGATGATGCTTGCTACTCTTTCTTCCCTTGTGTGAAAGACTAACTTATGTTGACATCACTCTTCTGGATCCTTTAAATCCAGGCAGAATTTCTGCAACAGAACGTCTCTGCTACATCCTGTTCACTCAAAATGCTGGATGGAACAAGTTGCCAAGCCCACTCCAACACCACCTTCCAAACCCAAATACCTAACCATCAGGAAAGACAAGGGCAACAAAGATATGGGAACACTGCCACCTGCAAATTTTGCTCGAATTCACATACCTTCCTGACTTGAAACCCCATGAGGTGCTGTTTTCCAGCTTGCTCTGAGCTTAGCTGGAGCGCTGCAGCCAGCCCGAGACAGATTGTGGTCAGGGCACACAGTGGTGTCTTGAAGTGGCAGGCAGTCAGAAGCTCAGTGTCATTTCTGCAAACAGAACATAGGTGTTCTACAAAGCAATTGCCCAGTCGATGTTTCATCTCCCTGTGATAAGGCTGGCCTCACTACGAGCAGTGGATGCAAGACAGATTGGGAGAAATGCAGGTAAATTACTGCTTCACCTGGAAGCTGTGCCTGGGGCCTTGAACAGTGAAGAGGGAGGAAGTAAACAATTCAGTAGAAGTTTTGAAAGGTGCTATGCAATTGAAAGTTTCTTCACTTTTAATTTTGTACTTTCTTCCCTGAATGTACGTTGGACACCGTTTATAACAGCAGTGATATTACAGATATTTCATTGACTGGAATTTTAATAAAATATGTATGTACTGTTTATTAAAGGTTTGGAATAAACTTGCAGCTAGCAGTCCACACAGCAGCAAACCATTAACATCTGTTACCTATTAGTGAAAATTTCAAAAATAGTGCTTTAAATTTTGGTGATTCTTTGGAATAAGGGATTCTACAATCTATTTGATGGCAGAGCCAGTTTAGCATGATGAGCTGAATGGCTCCCTTCTGTAATAATTTATTTCATAAAGCCACAATTTGACTGTCTAAATTGAAACTGGTATTTATTACAGAATTGCAATAGATCTCTGAATTTCAGCAAGAAAACTGTGACACTTACAGCGATCTGAAAAGCCAAGGTAAGGACCAAAATCAAACAGTTAGGGCACCTTTGAGACGAAAGTAAATCAAAGAGAAACTGAAATCTAGAAGAATTAATTAGATGATGTCAATGTCCTAAATGTGGGAAGAAAGGAAGGCTGGAGGAGGTGAGGAGTTAATGCTGTAAACGAGAGTGCCAAAGCAGATTTTCCAGTTTTAGTTTGAGTATTGAATTCTAGGGGAAAGTGGGAGTTGGAATCATTTTGGAAACAGTTTAATTTGAGGTGATGTGTTGTTTATGTTGTACACATGGAACTGATTGCAAGATGCTAATTTGATGACATTATCATCAACTCATGGCATTGAGTATTTGTTGTCCATGTTGAAAGCTTTCATCAAGGTCTTTAGGTCCAACCAAAACACTAAAGCAATGCACCATATACTATTCCAAGCAATCACTATTAATTTACATAAAAGAGCTTGAAAATAAAATTCAACTCTAATTCAGGTTAGGGTTGAGAAAGGAATTTATCAACTCAGATTCATTGTTGGCAAGGAAATGACTCAGATGGCTGGGATTGCAGATAGTGTGCTTGTTCAGAGATGTTTCTATTTCAATCATCTCTCTGTCCAAGGTGGATCTCAGTGGTCAGAGATCAGCTGTTTCTTCTATCTGCTTCTCCCCCATTGTAACATTACTGCAGTATGGTGGGTCACAACAAATTTGCTACTAGTTCTGCCTAGCATCCAGCCAATATAGCTAACAATATCAATTATAAATAAAATATTCAGGGGACAGAAGATCAGAAAAAAAGGAATGTCCCAAATCAAAGCACCTTGATCACTGTAACATCTTGCAGGAATGATTTGGACGTCAATAAATTGAACAGAAAGACAAAGATGACAAGGCGGGGAGATGCTCAAATCAATCTCAAACCAAGCAGAGAATTTTTTGGCCTTGCACACCTTTACTTCAAATGTGACACATTTCATCAAAACGCTAAGGATCAGTGCTTGAAGCCAGGGTTGCCCAAGACTTTACAGCTAACCTTCACAGATCAACTTTGAGGGTAGACTATTTGATGGAAAGAATGATTTTGTCTTTCATTGCACTCACCCCTTCTCAGGCAGCAAGAAGGAATCACACAAATGCTAGATCTCCTGTTGGACAAGTGTATAGGGTATGATGTAAACAGCCTGTTGTTATATAATGAAGCCCACCCACAGCATTTCCCATAGTGTCACTGCCAGGTTGGACTGGCAATGAGAAGTCTTGATATTCTACACTGTCAACAATGCAACACACCAAATCAAAGGTTTTTTCTTCATTCTTTAATGGGACACTTGTGTTGCTGGCAAAGCGGAATTTGTACCCTATCCCTACTTATCCCTGAGCCTAGTGCCTTATTCAGCTATTTCAGTGGGCAGTTAAAAGCCAACCATATTGTTCTGGGTTTGTAGTCACAAGGAGGCTCAAAAGGGTAAGAAAACTAGATTTCCTTCTGTAAAGGTACTGTTGAACCAAATGGGTTGACAAATGCCAGGTACCAATTACATGAATGAGAGGTCGTGCATCTGACGAATTGTGCTCTCAAATATTGCTTGGTCATAAGCAACATGAAGGTCCTTCAGAGAAAGTCAGCAGGTTGGATTCCCCATGTACCCGTTTCTGGATCCAAGCCATGTTTTCATTATGTCTAATTTGTTTGTCACCTTTTGGTAGGATAGGAGTATGAAATTAGTGAAATGGATGGGGTAGTTAACACAATGTTTAACAAACAATAAATGGCAAATCACAACTACCAAGAGTAAAGCCCACCTTGCCACTTGCCAAAAGTGCAAACGATTTCCCAAATTGTTCCTGATGTCAAGATTGGCTTCATCTGATTTTCTCAGAGATCTCCCCTCACCCATGTCACTCAGACCCCTACAAGATTTTGTCCTTTGCCTATTTTTAGAGTTGATTGAGGGATTAATGTCAGTCAGGACACCAGAAATATTTTAATTTTTATTCTTCAAAATAGCACCATGGCATCTTTTAGATCCACCTCAGGGACCACAGTTTAATGTATCGCATTCATACATTGTTGGTGCATTATGAAGAGACAGGACTCACTGGATAAGGCACAGAAGTCCATTCTGATTTGGAAAAAAATTCTTAAATAGAGATGCAGAGATGACCCAGTACTGCTTCTAGTGAACAATGTTGGTTTGCAAAATGGTATCAGAGATAATGGGAACTGCAGATGCTGGAGATTCCAAGATAACAAAATGTGAGGCTGGATGAACACAGCAGGCCGAGCAGCATCTCAGGAGCCCAAAAGCTGACGTTTCGGGCCTAGACCCTTCATCAGAGGGTCTAGGCCCGAAACGTCAGCTTTTGTGCTCCTGAGATGCTGCTTGGCCTGCTGTGTTCATCCAGCCTCACATTTTGTTATCTTGGTTTGCAAAATGCTGTTTGTACTGCTCAAGGTGATCATTTGACTTTTTGATGTGCGGCTAATAACTTTAATGGAATTTCAGAACCAGGTGAGTTAAGCTGGAAATGAATACCAATAGCTTCAAGGATTCACCCTTAGAAAGCAGGCTGTGATCCTGCTATAATACATTCTATAAGCCCATGAAACTTGAAATATAATTCATTCGTAGTGACGCCCCAAAATAATTCTCACTGCAAATGTGACCATGGTTTTCCTTCTATTAGAAACAGAACTGCTCATTTTATACAATAGAAAAAAAAAGGTTCATTTTACACAGTACCTGCTTTAATCATTTAGTTTGGAATCTGAGGACTAGAAACTATAGCTTTGACATGGAATCAGCACAGTAAAGAAACTTAGCCATTTCTTTCAATGATTGTAGGATCTATAATTAATTTTAAGAATGTTTGTGTTGTCATTTTAAGGAGTTGGGTCAGTTGTAAAGGGATAAGTTGTCATTTTTGCAATTTCTTTCAATAGTAAGAAATACTAGTCCATGAGGCCCTTGACATGGAAACTATGCAGTTAAGTCATAAGCTACATAATGCAGAAAACAGAGAAGACAGACAAAGAAGCCTCTGCTGTAAAGAATATAGGAGAGCTGGAGAGAGAGAAGTAAATCAACACAGAGATGCAGAAACAATGAGAAACTAGACAGAGAAAGAAAGAAGAATGCACTCAATTCTGGTTAGAAGAAATAATTGAATCCGAAGAAGTAGGAAAGCGGACTTTTTGGGTCTGGACCCTCCTTCAGAAAAGGGTCAAGACCCAAAACATCAGCTTTCCTGCTCCTCTAATGCTGTCAGGCCTGTTGTGTTCACCCAGCCCTACACCTTGTTATCTCAGACTCCAGCATCAGCAGTTCCCACTATCTCTGAACCCTAGAACCCTCTTTTTTCAGAATAGGAGACAGGATCTCTTAGAGGTATTGTGCGACCTAACCCACAACTATCTTAGTAGAATATACTGGCTTGATGCTCAGTGGTGCCAATACTCAGCCTGAAAGATGAAAAAGTACACGCCTTGGTCATTTGTGAATTTATGACAAATATTACAGGCAAAGTGACCCACACATTATTTTTACTCCAACCAGTTGGCATTGGGATTGAGTGGTGAGCGTCCATCAATTTCTCCTAGCAATGACTATCTACTCAGCTTCTCAAGCAGTCTGATATACTGAAGAGGAGGGAGGTCTGACCTTATCTGACGTGCGGTATAGTGGAGATGAAATATATCCTTTATTGTTCACTGTTTCACTGTCAGTGGAAAAAGGTCCTTTGAATTGTAAGGAGACACACAGATTGATTGGAGTGTTGCTTTTGTAAATCTCCAAATTTTCTGGCCAAACTTAAATGCCAATTAAATGCAAATCACAGATGTCCACGTGTAACAAACCACTCAATGTAAGCTGTTACCACAAATCTGACCCCTAGCCTTTGCCTGAATTAGTTGGAGCAGTGGAAATGTTGGTCCAGTTGTTTTCAGCATGCACAAGGGAGAAAGAAATACATATTTTGTTGCTTGGTAAGAACAGGAGGGTAGGTGCATAATACTCTTCAAGAAACTCGAAAAATTTCAGAATAATGTTAATTTCAAATGCATGATATGCACAAAATATGCACAAACTAACTAAAATTAAAAGTCTCATATGAAGGGTAAATATCGTAAACTCCTCAGCAATGATTGTTCAGCTTTGGAAGCCCTACATGAGCAGTTACAAGAGATTGTTTCCTGAAACCAAAGTGAAGTGAGGTCTTTTTGTTGTTGTAGTTGCAAAAGCAAAGACATTAACTTGGCACAATCTGAGATTGTATCAATGTACCCGAGGCAAGGCTGAGCCAGGGTTAAAAATGCAGCTATTACAGGTAATCAGAAGATTATTTACTCTGTCTTGCCACCAAGTTATCAAGTACAGGAATCTGAAAATTTCTAACAAAAATAAATCACTCAAAGGAAGTGGTTTTACTGAACAAGGGGCTATGGTTTGATGAATCCCATTTTACATTCTGAACTGCAATAGAGTCTCTGAAAAGAGAGAGACACTGCCACAACTCCAGGATCAGGGCACTTTGTTAAATTATTTACCATATTGACATTTGGCAACTGAACATCAGAATGGACTCCATTCAACGTTTCTGCTTTTAATGCAGTCTTTGATTCATGAGCTAACATCTATGGAATTTCACCGAGTAAAATACCATTGATTGTTTTGAAACTGGTTCTTGATTATTTCACATTGCTGGTAGACTTCAGCATCTATCCACAGAGATTTATAAAAAAAAGACTTGCATTTCTGCAGCGCCCTTCATGACCTCAGGGCATCCCATCACGCTTTACAGTCTATGACTACACTGACTACGTACCTTTGAAGTGCAGTCACTGTTTGAATGTAGGAAATACAGCAGCTAATTTTCGCACAGCAAGCTTCCACAAGCAGCAATTATACTAAAGAGATTTTTTTTGTTGATTGAGAGATAGATGCTGGTTAAGAACATAATGAAATAGAGTTGGGGGATCATTCATATCCATCTTTGAGAGCACATTGGACTTTAGTTCCACATTTGATTTGAATTGATTTGATTTACTGCAGTCATATGTGTCGAGATACAGTGAAAAGCATTGCCTTACATGCTTTACAGGCAGATTGCATTGAACAACTGCATGAGAGTAACAGAACCTTGTACAGTACGCAATGTTACAGCTGCTGAGAAGGTGCAGGGAGAGATCAACATTAACATTGAAGAGGTCCATTCAAAAGTCTGATGACAGCAGGGAAGAAGCTGTTCTTGAATCTGTTCAAATACTAACTTTTATATCTTCTGCCCGATGGAAGAGCGTGGAAGAGAGTAAGGGTGGAAGGGGTCTTTGATTATATTGGTTACTTTCCTAATGCAGCAGGAAACATAGATAAAGTCAACGATGGGAGGTTGGTTTGTGGGATGGGTCAGGCTATGTTCACATCACTATAGTTTCTTTCAGTCTTGAGAAGAGCAGTTGTCGTACCGCACTGTGATGCATCCAGTTAGGATACTTTCAATGGCGCATCTGTAAAAGTTGTAAATGTCTTTATGGACATGCAGAATTTCCTTAGCCTCCAGTGCAATATTCTCTCAGAACTAACCTTAAACATCGGCTAATGTTGTGCACATAAGATACCGGATGGGGGAACTTGAACACACAACCTTCTCTCTTGGAAATGATATATTGCTGATTATGCCATAGCTGACACTTTCTCAGTTCTGTTGTAAATGGGTACTGTCCCCTGAGGTTACAAGTGCTTTGAATGGCAAATAAAATTTGGCTATACTGTATTAACTGGCAATCCATAATTTTGAATGAAGTTTGGTAAATCTCCAGCTTGTAAAATGCTTGCTATCAATATCTTATAACATACAGACAAATTTAGAAGCAGAAATAGGCCCTTCAACCCTTTGCCTAGTCCACCATTCTAGATCATGACCGATTATCCCAACAATTCCATGTTCCCTCATTGTTCCTGTATCCCGAAATATCTGTCAATCCCAAAATCTTTGTTAGATCTCATATGGAATACTGACAGCAGATATAGGCAACACAGCTTAGGAAGGATATAATGACCTTGGAGGGAATACAAATAGGTTTACAACAATAATACCTGGACTTCAAGGGTTAAGTTAGGAGAAGGGATTATGCAATATAGACCTGTTCTCTCTAGTGTTTAGAAGGTTAAAGGTGATCTGATTGATGTCTTCAAACATTAACGGGAAAAAAATGATAAAGGTAACATAGTGTGGAGCTTGAGGAACACGGCGGGCCAGGCAACATCAGAGGAATAGGAAAGTTGATGTTTCTTCAGAAATGGTCAGAAGAAGGGTCCCAACCCAAAACACCCGCTTTCTTGCTCCTTTGATACTGCCTGGCCTGCTGTGTTCATCAAGCTGCACGCTGTGTTGTCTCTGACTCTGGCATCGGAGTTCTTACAATCTCCTAGATAAAGATAAACATTTATCCGCTGGTTGGAAATTCTAGATTTTATGGCATTGTCCAAGCATTACGGCCAAACCATTCAGGAGAGATGTTGGGAAGCATTTTTACACACAAAGGATGGTAAATGTTTCTTCCACAAATTTCAGTAGATGCTGGATCAATTGTTAATTTTAAATCAGAGATAGATAAACTTTTGGTCAGGAAAGATGCTAAGGGATATGGGCCAAAGGCAGGTATATGAAATTAGGTCACATCAGCCGTGTTCGCATTGAATGGCAGAACAGGCTTAAGGGACTGAATGGCCTATCCCTATTCTTATGTTTCTGATGCCATTAGTACAAAGATATATATCAATTGCAGTTTTGAAAATACTTAATGATGGCAATTCCATAACACTTTGGGATAGAGAATTCGCATTTCTGTATTAAATGGCTTGCCCCTTATTCTGGAGCAGTTGCCTCTGGTTCTCAGCCCTAGACAGGGGGACATTCCTTTCTCAATCCACATCCTGTAAAAACTTTGTAAATTTAAATAAAATCCCTCTCATTCTTCTGAGCACTGGAGAATACAAAGAGAATGATAAAGTTGATATATTTTCCAGCAATGAAAATTTTATCTATCCAAGGTTAAATTACACAAATGTTCACAGGGCAGTCCTTTGCCCAATATTTTAATGTAAACGTTCACCACATTCATTTGTATTTTCTTGCTCTATTCACTTCTCATCATAGAATTGCAATCCACTGTGTTGCCATCAGAACAATTTCTGAGGAAACAACATGATGGCAACATTGAATGCAAAAGCAAACAATATAGGTTCTGGAAATCTGAAATAAAAAAAAATTGAAAGTACATGTTCAAGCAGATTGAGCAGCATCTGCAGAGAGAAATAGAGCTAATATTTCAGTTCAAATGCCTTTTATTAGATCCTTTCTTGTGCTGCAAAAGTCCTCTTAAATACCAAAATCATCTCAGCTGGATTCCTTATTTTGTCCTGGATGTTTAAGAATGGTTTCTAGTTTGGTTCCAGCTGGAATTGAAAGGGGAATTGGTTGGATAACCAGAGAACTGCTGCCATGCATCAGGAGGAAAAAGGCATTGGTCATCACTTGAAATATACATAAGCCCAGATATTCTGATCAGGATCTGATTGGATTAAAATGTACCAATTTACCTTTAGATATGTTCTATTCTGGAGATTCATGTACTGAGACCTCCTGTTATGAACCTGTTCACAAATCCAGCAGTGAAGAGAGCCAGCATGAAACAGATTGCTGTGTCCTGAGGTTTAAATGTCCAGTTGGACAGCCAGGCTCACTTTGATAGCTGTGTGAAAGGGTAGGTACATGTGGAATTGGGGTGTCAAGCAATTAATGGGATGGTTTGGTTGCTCTATGGTCAAGGTGGGGACGGGGACGGGGACGGGGACGGGGACGGGGACGGGGACGGGGACGGGGACGGTCAAGTCTGATGGATTAAGGGCATTGGATCTGCTAGCAGGAGAAGTCACCAAGCAGGCATGGGTGGAGGAGCTTGTTAGTCTGGTGGCCAGGAGGTGTAGAGTTAATGGGGTCAGGATAGCAGTTGGATTGTTGGTGTCATGTTTTCAGGTTTCAGGCCATTGGGGATAGGATGAATCTGTGGGTCAGGCAGGTGGATTGGGGAGAGATATTGGGTCTTGGCGAGGGGGTTCGAAATTGTGAAAAACAAAAAATAGAGATTGTTAAATCATTCGATCCATTTTCTACTGTGACTGCAAATGTGTTGCTAGCTCAGTGTGTATGTCATTCCAGGCAGCATGTTAATACATGAGCACCTACAACTTTGCATTGTTGTGGCAGTGTCGCATTTTGAGAGGCCAGTTTTTGTAAGATGTCAAACTAAGAGCGAATCTGCTCCTTCCATTGGTTCAAATGAATGTATAAGCTCCCATGACCCAATCGGAATCATAGTAGTGACTTCTCACCCTATGTATGACTTCTGGCATTGATGTAGGTGTCATGGTGGGGTGACTTATAAAACTTTTAACTGTATTTTTCAAGTAAAAGCACATGGCAATAAATTTCTATTCTATTCTATTCTCTCCTCTTAGCAAATGTCATGTCAATGGTCTGTAACTTATTTCTTCCTTGCTGAAGATTTGAACACAATGCAAATGTGAAGCAATAAGAATATTATTTTTTATGGCAGCTTTTGCATTAGTTTCTTGGTTTTTAATTACAGAGAAATAGCACCAGCAAAATAAGATGCACTGGTTATTATAAGTCAAACACTTGCAATATGTTTAGTACTTGTTTTGCCCTCTGGTTTATGCTTGATATTTGTTAGCAATGTTGCATATTTACTTTCCCTTTGGTCTCCTAGGCTGCTGCAAGGAAGTCACATTCATGAAGCTGGTGGAATCCTCAGATGGCAGGGACAAAGGGGCTGCTCAGATATCGGGCAGAATGCAAGTAGCCCAGTAAAATGGCCTTGAATAAGAAGTTTAATCAAATAGCTCACTTCTTCCTGATTGCATCTACCTCACATCGCCTTCCAACCCTATTGTACTCCATTAAAAGTGAAAGAACAGCAAATGCTGCAAATCAGAAATTTAAAAAAGAGATTATTGGAAAAGATCGGCAGGTCTGGCAGCATCTGTGGAGAGAAATCAGAGCTGACGTTTCGGGTCTGATGATTCTTCCTTAGAACCCAGTTTGTTGCTAGAGCTGATACTGCCTGACCTGCTGAGTTTTACCAGCAATTTCTGATTTTGTTTCCAATTCTTATCCACCCCACCGTGACACAAAACCTCCCAGCCCACTAACAGGGGTAGGTGAAACTCTGCGCAATGACTTACCCAGAGGCTTTTGTCCCACAAAAACAGAAGGAAATGCTTCTTTTTGTGGTTGGGGTTCTTGGTCCTGCGATAATTTCTTTTCTCCCCTCGCCACTTTCAATCTATCGTTTAAGAATCTCATTGAGCCAGATGGGTTTTAACAGTAATCAGTATGATCACTGTTAGGCTGGCTTGTTTGAATTCCAATGTTTGTTTGATTAAATTCAAATTTCACTATCTGCTGTGGTGGGATTTGAACCAATGCCCACAGAATTTAGCCTGGATTAGCAGTCCTATGATTTCTCCTCATCTCCAGTTGCTACTCTATTATCTGCCTTGATAGCATTCTTTTGTCATGCCACTAATTTTGCTTCTTTCTATTGAATTTGCAAATTGGTCTTCTATTTTCTTGTCTACCATGGTCATAATTTATGGACTCGTATCACACAAAAGGAGGCTATTGTCTCATTGAATCTATGCTAACGCTGTGTTGAGCATACAGCATGGAAAAGGACACTTCAATCTAATCAGCCCACACAGACCATGTTCCAAAAGCAAACTAGTCCCACCTGCCTGCACTTGGACCCAAATCCTTCCAACCTCTTCCTAGTCATGAACTTATCCAAATGTGTTTAAATGTTGTAACTGCAACTACATTCACCAGTTTCTCTGGCAGTTCATCCCACACATGAATCACTTTGTATTAAAATAGTTGTTCTTCATGTTCTTTTAAATCTTTCTCCTCGCACCTTCAGTTTCTTTCAAAAAATTCCTTCAAAAAACATTACCCGGTGAGGATGGCAGAAATGGAGATGGTCAAGGAATTTTTACCTTTCCACCCACCAGGCTTAGTCTCAGGTCACCAACTGAGCCTTGCAAGTTGCTTCAAAACTAGAGTGAAATCACTTTTTACAGAACTACTGAAAGTGTCACGGTACACAGAGCATAGACTTGTCTGAATTCCCCCACTTAATTTCACAGCCTATGTTGTCAATGGCTGAAGATATTTAGATTCAGTATCAATGTAATATTGTTTGTGCTGAATGCAGAGTTAAATTTTCAGCTAATGGCCCCCTTTTAACTTGAGTGAAGGAATTGTGGGTTACGAAAGGCTTTTTGACCTGTTGTGCTCCTATGAACGAGTTATCCAATTAGTGCCACTCGTCTGCTCCTTTCCCACAAACTGCAAGTTGTTTGAAACTTAGGAGCTGGATCTGACAGATCAGTAGTGATTCTTGTCAAGGCCCTAAAAAAAAGTACTTAAAGACGTTTTCACTGTCTAACATTCACTAGATTATATTTCAGTCAGAAGTAATAATAACCATATACATAAAAAGGGCTGTTATACCAGCAACTGAAGGTTGGGGAAAGGTTATGGTAACTGTTTGCATCATTCATTATGCTTGACAACTGGAAAGAATGTAGTCGACTTTAATTACCTCTCTGGTTTCACTGTCATCTGTGAGACAAGCACAATAAATATAAACTCATTAAATCAAATATTCACTCAGTGGAAAATGTTTGAAAAACCAAGAAGAGGGTCCAAATTCATGGGCTAAATTAACCCCTGAAATAGCTCTACTGCACTGGCTGTTACTGAGCATTGTAGTTCACTAGTTTTCTCCAGCAGGGAAAGAGTTAAACGTTGTTCCAAACCCTGAAGCAGTTTGTCTCACTGTGGAGAATTCCGCTCTACTTTTATAATTGACAGGGCACTTTATAACTTGGGTACCGAGGTACATATGGCACAAATATCCAGAATGGTTTAATTCAGACACAAACACAGTCACAGCAAAGTGCCGCTCTTTTTCTATGTTCAATTTTACCAGAAGACTGATTTTATTTTCTGGCACTTCACTTGGTGAGCAGTACTCCAGGGAAGGCATCCTGAAGAAATTGAAGCCTAACTAAAAATCCCAATTTTTACGATGATTTTGTTATTTCCAAGCACTGCTCCCACAGCAATCACTCTGCAAATCTGAAATGGATTTGTTATATAGCTACTAATGACACAGCTTTCAGATTATCTATGTCTGCCCTCGCAGTTGTTATCTATGAATTTTGTTTTCTCTCTCAAATGATGTGCAGGACACTTTCATGGCGTTGCCTAGACACTAAGAACTTAAGGAAAAGGGGATGGAATAGGTCGTTCAGCTCCGCAAACCTGCCCAGCCAATCAAGAAGACCATGAATGATCTCCCCAGGCCTCAACTGCTCTTTTGTACCAGCTCAACCTAACTGTCTACTCACTGATATTTCAAAAATCTATCCACCTCCTCTCTAAATATATTCATTGATTTAGCCTCCACAATTCTCCAAGGTAGAAAATTCCAGACATTCACCACCCTCTGGTCGAAGAAATTGCTTCACCGTTCACTTTAAATGAGTATTCCCTTATTCTGTAACTGAGTCTCCTAGTATGAGATTCCCCCACTAGTGGGAACATCTGCTCAACATCTAGCCTGTCAAATCTCTGAGACTTTTGAATCTTTCAATCAAGTCACTCCTCAATTTTATAAACTCTAATGAATAAAGGCCTAACCTGTTTAGCTGTTCTCGATAAATCAAACCCTTCATACCAGGAATCAACCTAGTGAATTGTTTCTGAGCGGCCTTCAATGTCATACAATTGTAAAAAAAGTTCAAGAACAGAGACAAACCAACATTTGTTGCTGCTCATCAGAAAATCCAGGCCTTCTGGTTTGCCATTAGGCTACTCCTTCTCATCGGTAAAGACGATGAAGATATCATCAGTGCTATAAAGCAGTACTTGCTTCGCAATAACCTGCTTGTTGATGCTCAGTTTGAGTTCCACCAGGGACAGAAGTCTTTTTACTGCAATATGGTGATGCACTCCTACCTTCTGTTGGCATTCTATGAATGTTACAGTCTGCAGAGCAACTGCTATCCAATTCCATGCCCCGCACAAGTTCTCTGACAATTTTATAGGAGCACAATGTCTTCTAAGTGTATGTGGACTTAAGGTTACAATTAAATCAGTCACAGCAGGCTCCAAGGGCTGAATAGTCTATTTCTTCTCCTAATTTGCAAGTTCATAAAAGGGAAATGTAACTAATTCAGAATGGCAAGAATGTAAGCACGTGTACAAGGGCTTACTTGTATGATAAATTTGAGAATGTGCAACAGAGCCTAAGATCTGGCTTCCAGACCCCTTCTAGGCCAAACTATAAAATAATTAGAAGCGCATATTCTACCCCTCAATGTGAAAGATATGAGACACCATCCACTCTACAATAATATTCAAAAGCATTTGTGAAATAACACAACAAAGGCTAGTGTCCTAGCATCAGGTAACCCTTTATTTACACACAGCAGATCCTTGAAACCAAGATAATAAAATGTGAGGCTGGATGAACACAGCAGGCCAAGCAGCATCTCAGGAGCACAAAAGCTGACGTTTCGGGCCTAGACCCTTCATCAGAGAGCGAGTCTAGGCCCGAAACGTCAGCTTTTGTGCTCCTGAGATGCTGCTTGGCCTGCTGTGTTCATCCAGCCTCACATTTTATTATCTTGGAATCTCCAGCATCTGCAGTTCCCATTATCTCAGATCCTTGAAACCAGCCCAGTTCCCTCAGAGCAAGCAGGATATCTGACACTCCTGTTTATATCTGCCAGCCAGAGCTCCCTGATTGGACCAAGTTAATAGCCCAATCAGGGAATCCATATTCTATGAGTTCCACCTGGCTGACTTTGTTACAATTAGTACAACAAACCTCTGTATGAAAACAAGACAAATACACTTTAACATCACCAGCACACCTCTGGGAATACTTCAGACAGAGCAGTCACTTTTTCATCTCATTAGGACAACTTCATTAGCTTAATCCCAGTCAAAGATCCAAAAACATGCCTCTTAATTCTAAGATATGTTTTAATCTTTCAACTTCCAAGTAAATATAGATTTATTACATCCCTCCGCAACTTTGAGATATTAATATGGCAAGAGTTTCAGATAAATTATGGTATTTTGCAAATGTATTTAAAAACTACACACTTTAAGAAATAATCACTCATCTCTGATGCACATACACTTAAAAAAGGGTTACGTTTGATGACTGTGAAACTCTGGTCATGATTATAATTTGCATGTTTGTTTTTTTTGTGTGTGAGAATGGCTCATAATACATTGTTGTTATTTGAGAACTTTGTTCAAACTGGAGGGAAAATACATTTTGGTTTTCAGCTGTGAAAGTTGGGAAGAAATTCTGAGTTGCTTTGAAGGCAATGTGAAGAAAGCTCCTGAAGCAGAATGCTAAGAGGAATCATTAAGGAGTCCATCCGACCACTGTATTCCTCTGGAATTTTCAGCAAAGTTGGATAAACAACTGGAAATGCATCCCTAGCCACATCTCACAAATTTTCCAGAGTAGAATTCTTCCCTTTAGTTTAGAAGTGAAACTAGACAAGAACACAAGCCTCGCACGTTGGCCAATTGTTTTTAATGTGGACAAGCCAAATGGTGGGAAATGAGGGACACTTTTGAATGGGAATGTTAAATATTTTCCTTTTAATATTTGTTATTGCTCTGATCCTTGACAATTCAACAGTATATTTATTTTACTTGAAATTGTAGACACATGTTTGAAATTTTGCTCTCCTGTCTCTCCACTTCCAGCAAAGATTTGGATGTTGCGATCACCAACACTTTTCTATTATTAGGAACTGAAAGGCAGTAATAACATGCCTTCAAGTTCAAAAGCCTGTTGATACCAGTGGTAGTGTTAGACCATCAATCTTGATGGTGATTTCAGTGAAATTGTTACCATTATGGGTTTAACTTCAGATTTAATGCATTATAAGAGAACAGCGGGAGCAATTTTCAACTTGTCCAGGTGTGCAATTGGTGTGTATATCAGTCAGCATTAAAAAAAGGAAGAATTGTGTTTATGTAATACCGTAACAACCTCAGCATTTTCCAAAGTAACTCACAGCCAATGAAATACTTTCAATTCCATTGTTGTATTACAGAAAATGTTATAGCCAGTTTGAGCACATAGTCCCAGAAACAGCAACAAAATCAATGATCAGGTTAACAAAAGGTAGAGCTGGATGAACACAGCAGGCCAAGCAGCATCTTAGGAGCACAAAAGCTGACATTTCGGGCCGAGACCCTTCATCAGAAAAGCTTTTGATGAAACGTCAGCTTTTGTGGTCCTAAGATGCTGCTTGGCCTGCTGAGTTCATCCGGCTCTACACTTTGTTACCTCAGATTCTCCAGCATCTGCAGTTCCCATTATCAATGATCAGGTTATCTGTTCCAGCAATATTGACAGAGAGAGATACATTTTCACCCAGGTCACCACTCCTAGTCTTCTTCAAAACGATAGTATTGACACTAGCCTAGTAATCCTGATACCAAGTTAATGTTCTGGAGATCTGGGATCAAAATCCACTACGG
This sequence comes from Stegostoma tigrinum, assembly GCF_030684315.1. NCBI lineage: Eukaryota > Metazoa > Chordata > Chondrichthyes > Orectolobiformes > Stegostomatidae > Stegostoma > Stegostoma tigrinum. Next base: position 45,370,610 of record NC_081358.1, read on the forward strand.
CAATTCAATAAAAATCTAGTATTAAAAGTCTAATGATGACTGTATAACCATTGTTGATTCTCAGTAAAACCCTTCCAGTTCACTACTGTGAACTTTGGAGATGAAAATTCTTGTCCTTCTCTGGACTGACCTATAAATAACTCCAGACTCATCACAATGTGGTTGACTCTTAACTATCCTCTGAAATGTTCCAGCAATCTATTCTGTTGAATTAACTACTTAAAAACAATCTCTGAAAAACAATGACTTTTGACAGACTACCTGGCAGCAACTCAGGCACTGTTTGATGACAATGGCAAACACACCCCTATCAATCCTGCAAAGTCTTCCCCAATAACATTTAGGGATTAGTGCTGAAACTGGGTAAGCTGTCTTACAGATTAGTCAAGCAACAGCCTGACTTTGTCATATTCACAGAATCCTGCTTTACAGATAATGACTTAGACACTATTATCATCCCTGAAATGTCCTGTCCTACTGGTATGAGAGGCACAGCACAGGTTGTGGATCCAATCAGGAAGGAGTTCTCTGGGAACCCTTACCACTAACTTGGGGCCACGTAAAGCCTCATGGCACCAGGTCAAACATGGACAAGGAACTCACCTGCTGCTTACAATGTACTGTCCTCCTTGACAATTGAATGAGTGCTCCTCCATGTTGAAAGCCATTTAGAAGAAACACTAAAGTTGGCAAAAGCACAAAATGTTCTTTGGTTTGGTGGCGGGTGCTCAATGTCCGCTGCCAGGGGTTTCTCAACAGCACCACTACTGATTGAGTTGGTTGAATCCTGAAGCACGTTGCTGCTAGACTGGGTCTGTGGCAGCTGGTAAGTGAAAATAAAGAGCAGATACATTGGTCTTTGGCAGTAATGGTAAAAGTGGCCACCACACATCCTTGTGAAGTCTTGTCTCCACACTGATAATACCTTGCATTGTGCTGTATGGCACTACCACTGTGCTAAATGACACAAAAGTCAAACAAGTCTGCCAGCTCCAGACCGGGCATCCATGAAATACTGGTCTGTCAGCAGTAACAAAATCGTACTCCAATTCAACTCGCATCCTCATGGCCCAGCACATCACCCACTCATTACCAACAAGCTTGGGGATCAATCACGATCCAATAAAGAGTATAGGAAGGCATGCCAGGAGCAGCAGCAGGAATACCTGAAAATGAGGTGCCAAGCTGGTCAAACTATCAAACCGGACCACGTTCATGCTAAAGAACACAAGCAGCAAGCGATAGATGAAGCAAAGTGATTCCATAACCAATGGGTCTGATCGAAGCTCTGTAGTCCTGCCAAATGCAGTTCTGAATGGTAGTGGACAATTTAACAACTAATTGGAGAGGTGGTTCCCACAGTTATTCCCATCCTCAATAACGTGGGAGCCCAGTGAAAAGATAAGGCTGAAACATTCATAATCTTCCAACAGAAATGCCCAGTGGATCATCTATCTAGGCTTCCTCCAGAAGTCCCTGGAATTACGGCATCTTCAGCAAATTCAGTTACTGGAAAGACTATGGGATGTGACAAAATTCCAGCAATTGGACTGAAGGACTTGTGGTGCAGAACTTGCTGCTCCCCTAGCCAAGCTGTTTCAGTACAACTACAACACTGACATCTACCCAACAATGTGGAAAATTTCCTGGCTATGCATTGAACATAAAAAAGCAGGACAGATCCAACTGAACAATTACGGTCACTTCAGTCTACTCTAGACCCTTAGTGAAGTGATGGAAGGTGTCAGCAACAGTGTTATCAAGCAGCATCTGCTCAGCAACTACCTGCTCAGTGACCCCCAATTTGTTCCTCCAGGGCCACTCAGCTCATGACTTCATTGCAGCCTTGGTTCGAACATGGACACAAAAGCTGAATTCAGAAGTGAGATGACAGTAACAGCCCTTTACATCAGAGCCCTAGCAAACTGGAGTCATTGGGAAACGGGGAGAAAACTCTCCCCATTTGGTGTTACGCTTGGTATGTTGGAAGATAGCTTTGCTTTTTGGAGGTCAGTCGTCTCAGCCCTAGGGCATCTCTGCAGGAGTTCCTCCGGGTAGTGTCCTAGGAATGATTATCTTCAGCTGTTTCATCAATGACTTTCCTTCCATCATAATGTCAGAAGTAGGGTCTTTCGCCAATGGTAATACAATGTCCAGCATTTGCAGCTCTTCAGATACTGAAGCAGCTTATGTGCAAGTGAAATAAGACCTGAATATCCATGCTAAGGCTAAAAGACATTTGAGCAACACGAGTGCCAGGCAATGACCATTTCCAAAAGAGACAATCTAGCCATCATCCCACTGCTGAATCCCTCTCTATCAATATGGTGTCTCTTACCATTGACAAGAAACAAACCTGGGCTAGCCATATAAATACAGTGACTACAAGGGCAGGTCAGAGGCTGGGAATACTGCAGTGAATAACTCGCCTCCTGATTCCCCAAATCCCCATCATTTATAAGGCCCAAGTCAGGAGTATGTTGGAATACTCCCCACTTGACTAAATGGGTGCAGATCCAACACACTCAAGAACCTTAACACCATCAAGGGCAAAGCTGCCTGCTTTACATAGTGCCACATCCACAAACATCCACTCCTTCTCCCATAGATGCTCAATAGCAGCAGAGTATATCATCTATAAGATGCACTGTGTAAATCCACCAAAGTTCCTTAAATCCCTCTAAACCCAGGACCATTACTACCTAGAAGGACAAAGTTAGCTGACACATAGGAACACCGTAACCTATAAGTTCCCCTCCAAGCCAGTTAACACCCTGATTTGGACATATATTGCCGTTTCTTCACTGTTGCTGGGCCAAAATTCTGAAGCTCCCTTACTCATGGATTTGTAGATCTACATAGAGCACATGGACAGCAATGGTTCAAGATGGTAATTCACCACCACCTCCTTAAGGGACAACTAGAGATGATAAATAAATGCTGGCCCAGCAAGTGATGCCTATATCCCATGACTAAATAAAAGAACGAGTAGGCTCCTGGATTCTTTAGCAGAGAGCGGTGATTCTATAAGGTGGATAATTTCTGTTATGGGGTTAATCTGCAGTAACAGATCTGTGCCTGGGAGGCAGGTTAAAAATCCACCCCTACATAAAGTCAAAATGTGACTCTGACATTAAATAACTTAGCACAAAAAGAAATGGAGCTGCTATGTGTTGTAAGGAACGTGACTCATTTTTTCCTGCCACAAGTCTGGTCAGCTCATTACATTGAAGAAAAAAAAATGACTTGAAGCTTTCAAAAGCCATTTTCTCTTATTCCACAGAAAAGGTTTTAAAGAAAGTTGGAGAAAACAGTAGTCTACTGATGTATGACTTTTCTACAAAGGACATTGTGGGTGAAATGCCATATCTGACCAGTCAGTTGCTTCTGTTAATGTCAGGAACATTCACAACCATGTGTGCATATTAGATACATATATATATATTATATATATATTATATGTATGTAACACACACATACACACACACACACCCCAAAATATTTGCAAATCCACTTATACCAAAATAAACGAAAAAGTAAATTTGTTGTAGAAATATGATATAGTCAGAGAAGAAAACATTGAGACAAATAGGTCAAGTTGACTGACTCTAAAGGTTAAACATGTAAAACACATCGCTGTTTGTTGTTATTTCCTTGCTGAGGCAGTTTTTTGATGCGTTCTCATAAGAAAGAAGTAAGATTTGGCCATTCAGAACTTTGAGTCTTCTCTGACATTCAATGAGATGTGGCTGATGTCCACTCCAACACCATTTTCCTGCATTAATCTTAAGCTTTTAACATGTAGAAATCTATCGTTCTCAGTCTTGGACGTACCAAATGACTGAATTTCTACAGCTGACTGGGGCAAAGAACTACAAAGTTTGAACAAAATCTTCCTCGTAGTCTCAAATAGTCTTTGCTTCGTTCTGAACCTGTGTTCCATGGCTCTAGATAACATGGTGTGAAGCTGGATGACCACAGCAGGCCAAGCAGCATCAGAGGGGCAGGAAAGTTTGACGTTTCAGGTTGAGACCCTTCTTCGGTTTCGCAGTCTCGACCCGAAATGTCAAACTTTTCTCCTCTGCTGCTGCTGCTTGGCCTGCTGTGTTCATCCAGCTTCACACCGTATTATCTCAGATTCTCCAGCAGCGGCAGTTCCTACTATCTCAGTAACAATTTTAACTCCATGGTTCTAGACTCATCAAGTGAGCAGTTGATACCAAGTTGCTTATTGATACATGTAGCCTTTGGGTAGTGGTAGAGCAAGGGTCAAAGCCAAAGCAGCCTGTCTGAATTTGTTGCAGTCCTTCTAGGTAAAGACGAAATTCAATTGAGGCCTGGGATTGACATTACTCTAAAGACTTTTTATTACCTTGAGTGGGCAAGATTAAAACTGACATTAACATCAACTTTAAAATACATGAGAAATGTCTTGTTTCCAGGAGTGCATTTCCCTTTAAAGAGTAATCAAATCCTCATAGTGCTGGTCTTTGCACAGCAGATCAAGCATATAACAATGTCCTCTCTAATAGGAAACGAAGGTTCTTCTTATACTGATTATTCTTTGGCTAAATAAAAGGAACAGGTACAAAGTATTTACTTTATAACTAGTTTAGTCAAGAACTTCACAGGGTACAGCAAGTAATTGCCTCAGTGGGGGTCAGAGTACACCTTGCACTGACCACAGACCTTCATCCATGTCCAGGTATCTGTAGAATGATTGTCCCCTCTGTGATTGACAGCAGACATGACAAGACCCTAACACAGAATAGCTAAAACAAAAACCTCCAGTTAAAAGAAAAGTTCCACTTGCCAAAAATGCTAACAATCTGACAGTGTCAAATGCCATGACAATTTATCTGTCATTCCTGTGAATTGTAGCAGGGTGTTGGCTATTCACAAACCCCAGTGTGTAGGCCTGTGCTGTAATTGCCTTTTCTTTTCTGGTCAGTAATGAGACTGTGACACCTGCAAATCAGTATTACCAAACTCCACCTCTTCTAATTTCCACTGGAACATTTGGGAAACTTGACAAACATGGTGAAGTCCATAATTATGTTGTCTGTTGTTGCCTGATTAGCAGTAGGACACCCCGTCACTACTCCCAAATGGCAGGTGGCTCGTTCTCTGTTTGTTTAGATGACCTTTAATGTTCACCATTTCAACTCGTCACAGTCTTTACCCAGGGAATATTCATTTGCAGCTTTAAAAAAAATCACAGGGAGAAATAATTCCGTTTTGTCCGATTGCAAAATCAGCTGATGCCTCATGTTTGATTTGTCTCTTGGCCAGTTTCTAGCATGCAACAACTCCCGATGTACTCATCAACAGCCATTCTGCAAACTCGCCTCACGAGTTGCACATTTTATGAGTCACATACGATTCAAAATGAAGTTTAAATTTTTAATACACAGCCCCTTTCTCCCCATGCAATTCGGATTCTCCAATTGTATGAAACATTTTTCTGGCTTTCAGTCTGTCATTCTGTTGTCATGTTTCTGACACCTTTATGCCCAGTATGTTATGTTTATTGTAAAGGCATCAGTTGAAGAGATATGCACCCAAAGTAATTTTCGAAGATACAAGAATCTACAAGGCAACAACCAGCTAATTATAGATTGTGCTTCAGCTTGTTGTTCACATCAACATTTTTCACTTGAAGTGAAGGCATTGTACTCACAGTTGCAGGATATTCTAGCTACTTGTTTCAGTGCTTTGGAGGTTTGGAATGATGTGATCCACCTGCTTAATCCCCGTGCGCAGTGACATCACATCAATCTGAAATGACATCTTTCCCCCATTTAAGTTCCCCAGTCCGGTATATTGTCTTGTTGGCCTCTGACAGTAGCCTCCCTACTCCCTCATGAGCTCAGCAAGTCCATAAAGAGAATAAATGATGCTACTTTTGCATAACAAGATTTGAAAACTCCCAAAAACCCACAGAAATGTAAGATCCCATCTAGTTCCAACACTACCACTTTACAGCACTTAAATATCAAGCAGATGGTTCCCATTTCTATCACAGCCAGAGGGTGTGGGCTTGGTGAGGTCAGTTGGCTGGATGCCAGTTTGTGATACAGAGTGATACTATGCTCCTCAGGTTAAACCATTACCTGTGATCTCTCTCTCTCTAATGAGAGAGCAGCCTGGCAGGAATGTGGTGACTTTCCTTGATAGCTTTGACCTAGTTGTTTCTTTCAATTTCTGATCTTGAAATTTTGGTAGTTTTTCCTAATCACACAACTGTATTTAAAATTTCTAAGCTTCAAATAGCCATTCCGGAATTCTAACCAACACTTTAAGACTGGAATTTTCAAACTCACAACCCTTGTAGGAAGGCAGCCTATTTCCTAACTGTTCTTAACTAACTGCTTTCTCATTACAATACAACATAATACAGGAAGAGGCTAGTTAGCTCACCAAGCCTGTACTAATTCCTCGTGCTTATTTAGACCCACTACTTATTGCCCATGTGTGGTATTTATCCCTCTGTTTACTTAATGCTCGTGTGTCTATCAAGATACAGCTTAAATGTTGCTAACGTGTCTGCTTCCACCAGCTCCACTGGCAGTGCATTCCAGGCACCCACCACCCTCTGTGTGAAAAATTTTCCCTACACTTCTCCACTAAACTTACCCTCTCTCACCTTCAGCCTGTGCTCTTTTGCAGTTGACCATTCCAACATGGAAGTAAGCCGAGGACTATCCACCCTATCTATGCCTCTCAATTTTGTAGACCTCTATCAGGTTGAAAACAAGCTGAGTTTATCCAACCTCTCCTAATAAGTAAAACCCTCCAGACCAGGCAACATCCTGGTAAACCTTCTCTGAACCCTGTCCAAAGCATTCACATCCTTCCAGTAGTGTGGTGACCAGAACGTCGTTGAATATTCTAAATGTGGCCTAACTAAAGTTTTGTCTTACTGTAACATAATTTGCTAACTTCTGTATTCAATGCACCAGCCAATGAAGGCAATTGCATTGTTTGGCTCTTGACCACACAACAATCCAAGTTGCCACTTTTAGAGATTTGTGGACCTCTACACCCAGATCCCTCAATGTCGGTGACTTCTAAAGAGCTCTGCAATTTATTGTATAATTTACACCTGAATTTGAACTTCCAAAATGCATCACCCCACATTTGTCTGGCTTAAAATCCGTCTGCCATTTCTCTGCCCAAATCTACACTATATGCAACTCTGCCATTTTGGTGTCACCCACAAACTTGCTAATCAGACCACCTACATTTTCCTCCAGATCATTTATAAAGATTACAAACAGTAAAGGTCCCAGCACTGATCCCTGTGGAACACTGCTAGTTACTGATCTCCATTCTGAAAAGCACCCTTCAATCACTACTCTCTGTCTTCTATGACCAAGCCAGTTTTGTATCCATCTAGCCAGCCGACCCTGGATCCCATGAGATTCTATGTTCTGTACCAGCCTGCTGTGAGGTACCTTATCAAGTGCCCTACTAAGATCCATTTGGACATCATCCACTGCCCTTCCCTTATCAAGCATTCTTGCTACCTCATCAATAAACTCAATCCAATTGGTGAGACATGATCTCCCCTGCACAAACCCATGCTGTCTATCACTAACAAGCCCATTGGCTTCCAAATATGAATGAATACCCACCAATGACATCAGGGTCACCATCTTGAAATTACCTGGATTATCTGTTTTACCATCTTAAACAAAGAAAGAACGTTGGCCATTCTCCAGTCCTCTGGAACTTCACCTGAGGCCAAAGACCATGCACAGATATCTGTGAAGGCCCCAAGTATTTCCTTCCTTGCCTCCCATAGCACCCTGGGATAAATCCAATCTGACCCTGGGGACTTGTCTTCCTTAATGTATTTCAAGACACCCAACACTTCCTTCTTCATTATATTGACCTGCCCAGGAGTATTCACATACCTTTCTCTAATGACAACATCCCTCACATCCTTCTCTTTGGTGAATACTGATATAAAGTATCCATTAAGGATCTCAAACAGTTCCTCGAATTCCATACATAACCTACATCCTTTATCCTTGAATGAGCCTACTCTTACCCTGGCTATCCTCTTGCTCCTTATATATGCATAAAATGCCTTGGGATTCTCCTTAACCCTGCTGGCCAAGGATATTTCATATCCCGTTTTAGCTCGTGTAGCTCCCCGTTTGAGCTCCTTCTGACTTACTGTATACTTTTTTCTATTCATTTGTGGGATGTGGGCATCGCTGGCTGGCCAGCATTTCTTGCCCATCTCTAGTTGCCCTTGAGAAGGCGGTGGTGAGCTGCCTTCTTGAACCACTGCTGTCCTCCTGCTGTGGGTTGACCCACATTGCTATTAGGGTGAGAATTTCAGGACTTTGACCAAGCGACAGTGAAGGAACAACAATATATTTCCAAGTCAGGATGTAAATAACTAGGAGGGGAACTTGGAGGTGGTGGTGTTCCCATATGTTTGATGCCCTTGTCCTTCTAGGTAGAAGTGGTCGTAAACTTGGAAAGTGCTGTCTGAGGATCTTTGGTGAATTTCTGCAGTGCATCTTATAGATGGTACACACTGCTGCTACTGAGAGTCGGTGGTGAAGAGAGTGGATGCTTGTGGATGTAGTGCCAATCAAGCAGGCTGCTTTGTCCTGGATGGTGTCAAGCTTATTGGGGCTGCACACACCCGGGCAAGTGGGGAGTATTCCAGCACTCCTGCCTTGTGCCTTGTCGATGGTGAACAGGCTTTGAGGAGTCAGGAGGTGAATTACTCGCCACAATATTCCCAGCTTCTGGCCTGCTCTTGTAGCCATTGTGTTAATGTGGTGAGTTGTGTTGAGCTTCTGGTCTGATTTTTGGATTTTGTCCGATTTTAGTCGCCTAGACCTTGGGTACACTTCCTTTTTTTTGACTAAGCTAATAATTCCCCCTGTCTTCCAAGGTTCCCAAATCCTGCCATTCCTGTCCTTCGCTTTCACAGGAACATGTCTATTCTCTCTCCAATCAACCAGTCCTTAAAACACTCCCACACGTCAGATGTGTATTTACCTTCAAACCACTGCTCCCAATCCACATTCTCCAATTCTTACCTAATTCAGTTATGGTTGACCTTCCCCCAATTTAACAGCTTCATCCAAGGTCTACTCTCGTCCTTATCTATAAGTATCTGAAAACTTACAAAGTTATTGGCACTATTCCCAAAATGCCCCCCGACTGAAACTTTGAGCACCTGGCTGGGGTCATTTCCCAATACCAGGTCCGATATGGCCATCTCCCTCATTGAATTATCCACACGCTCTTTCAGAAAACTCTCCTGGACAACATCTAACAAATTGCTCCCCGTCCAAATGTCCAGCATCAAGGGAGTCCCAGTCAATAAGGGGGAGGTTAAAATCACCCACCACAATAACCCTGTCATTTTCACATCATTCTGGAACCTGACTACATATCTATTCCTCTATCTCCCGCTGGCAGTTGGGAGGTCTGTCGTGTCAGCGTTGTGATTCTACTCTTCCAGTATGTGAGCTCCCTCCAGGGTGGTCTCCCTCAGCACAGATGTGTTAGCCTCCCTATCCAGTAATGCAACTCCCCCACCTGAATGAATGAATGAATGTATAAATGAACAAGTGAATAATTTATTGTCACTGCTATTCTGGGACACAGTGAAAAAGCATTCTGTTGCCACAATATGGCGCCATTTTGAGGTACAAAAGTTTGAAAAGAAAGTACTTAAACAGAGTTTATCTTCATCGGCCAGGGTCCTAAATATGGCTCCAGAACTTTTGCAAGGACCATACACTGGGGAAAATGCCGCCAGGAGTCCCAGCTCCTTCATATTGCAGTCAGCACCTTGCCGCAAATTCCAGGAGTCCATACATTGGGCCTATGACACCAGGAGTCCCCACTCCGGTCACTGCCAAAGCCATTCCATCGTCTCATGGTGTCAGGAAGGTGAAGAAAAGAAGAGCAAAAGGGAAAAAGGAGAGACAAAAACAAGGATGCTGCCCACTTTGAGCAGATGGACCAACCGTGCTGCTGCCACTATTTTGAATAGCTAGGCTGTCTTTCTCCTCTGCGCTTCAGGGCTCTCTCTTTCCTCCACTCTACAGGGCTCTATCTCTCTCCTTGACACGGCAAGGCTCTATCTCTCCCCTCCATGTTGCAGGGCTCTCTCTCTCCTGCTGCCACTGCTGCTGCATGGTCCACTCTGCCGGGCCTGTTTCTACCGTGTCAAAGTTGCTGAAAAGGCCTTAAAAAAGGAAAAGAGAAATAAAAGGCGAAATTTAAAAAGAGAAAAAGAATAAGAAGAAAAGAAGCAGACGGAGGCAGATGAGCCCAGGACTGGAAGCTCAAATATAGCACCTCTACTTCACTGCTGCCATCTTGACATTTTCTTGCCTCCTCCTCTGTATCGTTTAAAACATTTATATCCCAGAATGCTAAGCTGCCAATCTTGCTGCTCTTTCAACCATGTCTCTGTGGTAGCAACAACACCATGATTCATGCATTAATCCAGGCTCTAAGTTTGTCCATCATATCTAATATACTTCTTGCATTGAAGCAAATGCAATCCAAGCCTCCAGTTCTGCTGAGCTCAGCAACTTCTTCCTGTGCACTCTTCCTCTTGGCTATATTTACCTTAGATTTACCTATCTCTATTCTTACTGACCTGTGCTCCAGATCCCACCCACAACACACTAGTTTAAACCCACCAGAGAAGCACTATCAAACATCGTGGCCAGGATATTGGTGCGCCTCCATTCTTCTTGTACATGTCCCACCTTCCCTGGAAGATATTCCAATGGTTTGTATACCCTCATTTCTGCACCAGCTCTTTAGCCACATCTTCAATTGTACTCTGTTTCTGTTCCTAGCCTCATTAGCATGCGGCACAGGGAGTAATCCTAAGATTATGACCCTAGTGGGTCCTGCTTTTCAGTTTACTACCTAACTCCCTGATTGGTGATACTCTTCCTACCCATGTCTATATTGACACAAATGACAATGACTTCTGTCTGTTTACCTTCCTGTTTCAGGGTCCCCTGTACCTGCTCACAGATATCCATGACCCTGGCACCAGAGAGGCAACATACCATCCTGGAGTCTGTCTCATAGCTGCAAGAGTGCCTGTCTGTGCCCTGACAATTGAAACTCCAATTCCTGTTGCTCTGCTATGCTTTGTCCCTCCCCGCTGTACAGCAAGGCCAGCTGTTATACCACTGCAATGGCAGGAGCTGCTGCTGTTTACCTGATGGACCAAACTCCCCATCAGTATCCAAATTGGAACACTTGTTTGACAGGGGACAGCTGCAGGGGACCCCTGCACTAGCAGTCACCTATCTAACTTTCTGTACTTTGGGCATGACCATGTCTTTAAAACTTCTACCCGTGACGCTCTCTGTCATTTGTGTATTCCTTAGTGTTTCCAACTGCTGCTCAAGCTGGTCTATTTGTTCAGTAAGCAGCATTTCTCCGGACATAATTATCAGGGATCTTCTCAGCATCTATGATTGACCAGTCTCACAGATGGAACACAAAATTCCAACAACTGACATGACTAACCCCTGTTGGCTGCAAGTTAAATTTTAATTAGCTACCTCAAAATTAGTTATTACTTTCTGAAAAATATCCCCCACTAACTCATTATCTGAACTCTCTGTCCCCAACAGGGGATGAGCTAACTGTACTATCCCTTAACAAAGACTGAGACGCAATTACCCTGTACTGCAATGAGATTCCTTCTGCCACAGCGCCAAGGGAATGGATGGATTAACACAAACTAGCACCCGACCAGCATCGACCAATCAGAAACCACGCTCCCTTTACCACCAATGACATCAGCAGGATGTTTCCTTGGAATAGGTGGCTTCTGGGCCGTCCTAAAAGGCGTATGCCCAAACCAAAATTAGGCTGGAGAACCTGCGTACTCAATTTTAAATCTTCCTGGATTAGACTCGTCGCACCGACTCCTCCTGAAAGGACTGTGCTGAACAGAAACTAAAGAGAGATTGTTTATACATCTGACCCCAGCCAGAACTTTTGGAAAGCTTTTGAAAGCAATTCATAATGTATGTTTTCTTTGCCCCAAGCATAAATAATATCAATTATTGAGTCTTCTAAATCAAAAGCAAGCTCATGACTTTCAGTATTGGTTCGCTCCGATTATGAAACTCTCATAATTCAAATCCACACCATCACTCCAGGAGGTTCCCAGTCAACTGCTATCCAACACATTGTTTTGAAATTCTGGTTCTAGAACACTGACAGATCAATTATTAAACTGCTTCATAGATACAGGCTAAAACCCATATGCCACTAGTTCAAAATCCAAACTAAAAATAAATGATAATTCATAAATAATATACTCTACTTCACAAAATGTGATAAATATAGCAGTTATTATTGTATTTGTGTAGCATTACTCATTCTAAAGTCACAGTGGAGGTCTTTACACAAGCAGCAGCAATGTGATTGGTCCAACATCCCAGTAAGTCTTCCCCACTGACCCAACTTATCAAAACTTTGCTCATAATATCCTGGACTGAAGATCAGTGATTTCTACCACCTCATACTCAGGTTTTACAGAAATACTGCCTGTGATTATGCTTCTTAGTGGCACACTGACTTTCAAAGTTCTTCCAAAATATCTCTCTAGCAAATGCAAACTAGCGATTCTCAGGCACAATGATAACTGAAAGATTTATTAGACGTGTTGAGTCATCTGGGTTGAACCTCACACACTTAACTTAAAAATGTAACTTATTTTTATAGGCTACTTATTTTAAATGGGTTAACACCTCTCGTAAAATAGTGGAGATCTATTTCAGCTAAGCATTTGTTAATTCATGCCGTACAACCTAAGTTCAAGACTCAGATTTATGTGGTTTTGTGAAATGTGTCAATATATGATACAAAATGTACATTTCTAATATGTTCGTGAAATATTGGTGAATCAGAATATTTGGATACATTTTATAACTCATTTTATAGCATATTCTTAATGTTGATTAGGAATAGAATAGAATTCCTACAGTGTGGAAACAGGTCATTTGGCCCAAAAAGTCCACACCAACCCTCCAAAGAGCATCCCACCCAAACCCATTTCCCTTCCCTATACTTCCCATGGCCAACACACCTAACCTACACTTCCCTGGACACTACAGGGAAATTTAACATGGTCAATCCACCTACCTTGCACGTCTTTGGACTGTGGAAGAAAACCAAAGCACCCAGAGGAAATCCTCACAGACATGGAGAGAGTGTGTAAACTCCACATAGATAGACACCTGATGGTGGCATTGAATCCAGATCTCAGATGCTGTGATGCAGCAGTGTTAACAACTGAGCCATTTTTGATATGGTTCATATCAAAAGCCATGATATGGTTTTTGATGAAGCCATTTTTGACAGTGGATCATTCCTTTGATAGGTGAATGGTTTCCATAAATTTCCAATGATATTAATCAAAAGGTACATCATTGTCCCAAGGGTTAAAAATTTCTGCCCCTGTTGCTCAAGTTTTCATGAAGGTAATAAAAGAGAATACAGAGGGTAATGTTGTTGATGTGGTGTACATGGACTTCCAAAAGATGTTCAAGCAGTGCCACCAAATTTAAACTCTGGAATAGAAGGGACAGTTGAGACATGGATGTAGAATTGGCTGAGTGTCAGAAAACAAAGAATTGAGGATAGATATTTTTAAAACTAGAGAGCTGTTGTAATGGAGTTTTCCCAGGACCCTTATTTTCCCTCATGTATAATAAAGATCGTGACCATATGCTGAACTCAATTTTAAAATCAGCAGGTAATGTGAAATTTGGAAAGATAGTGAACTCTGAGGAAGATAATGTAAACTTCTATAGAATACAAGTTGGTCCCAAATTGGTAATTTGCTAATTGCTTCCTGAACCCAGACGTATTACTTGACTGACTGATTTGATGGAGAAAAATCATCCTAGATTGGAAAGGTGTGGACTCTTATCTCCTTGGAGAAGTGTAGATTGAGAGGGGATTTACCAGAATTTCACATAATCATAAGGTATCTGGACATAGTAGACAGGGAAAGACTATTCACACTGGCGCAAAAATCAACAGCATGGGAGGCAATTTTTAAAGTAATTGGCCAAAGAAACAGTGGAGAAACAGTGGTTAGGATTTGGAATGCACTGCCTAATAATGTGATGGAGGCAGCTTTGACTGGAGCAATTTAAAACACATCTGGGTTATTATTTAAAAAGAAAGAATGTGTTGAGTTAAAAGAAGGAGGAAAGGGTGTGGCAATCGGTGAATTGCTCATTCCAAAAGCCAGTATAGACAGGATCATCTGTGTGGTCTCCTTTTGTGCTGTAACCGTTCTGTAATTCTGTGAAGTATGATGACAGTAGTATAAACAGTACTATTATAAATGGGATACAACAGCAGAAGGGGGCTTCCACTGCATACACCTTCCACAGCAGCAAACAAAAGCTGAGAAGCAGTGCCATAGAAGAAAAAAAGACATGTCACTGCATAGATAATTCTACAGTCAGACTTAGTGAAGATGAACAGTGACACATATCCTTGATGGCCCTCAAACTGAAAGAAGTGGCTTTGGTTGCAATCCACAATTGCACCAGTGCTGAACTGTTGGATTTCCTTCCAGCTTGACGTATGACAAGAGCCCAACTGCTGATCTGACAGTAAAACTACGCACTGTGCACTTCGCATGTTTCTGAGAGGTCAACAATTTTGTAACTGTATTGATACATTTTACAAAGTACAGGGCATTGCCACTAAAGTGTCATCAAATTTTCAGGAATGCCTGAGATTAAACATACTACTCTTCGAAAAGCCAAATGTGAATAGTTTGATAGTAGCAGAGTGATACTATTGCTAGACTGGTCATCCAAAAACCTGGACTACTCTTTGAGAGATGAGTTCAAACCTTACCACAATGGCCAGTGGAGTTTTGATTCATTTCCTAATTCTGGAATTACATTGCTAATCCAATTATTAGTAATAACAATGGAACTTTTAAATTGTCATAACAACCTCAGATTCACTGATGACCTTCAGGGAGGAAATTTGCTTCAGTTACCTGGTCGGGTCCACATGTAACTCTGAACAACACAATAATGTGGTTCAACTCTTCAATGCCTCTACATGATAAGCTACTCTGCATGTGAGCACGTGGGCAACAAATGCTGGTCTCACCAGTGATATCACAGCTCAAGTATGAAAATATATAACTACAAAAAATGTAGCAAACTCTTACCAATTTTACTTTCCAATTTCTTCCACTAATTATTTCACCTTGGAAGAAGTAACATCTCAGTGAGACACTCTTCCAACAAATCCTCTGATGCTTTCTCAAAGTGGCCATTTCTCATTTGTCAAACTTGACAGTGAATTTGCATCATATTGGGTCTGTTACGGATAAGCTTGAGTCTGCCCTGAATTATTACCCACTTGAACTACTTCCAGAAGGATATCAAACAAGCACTGAAGCCCCAGTCATGTTGTTTCACCCACTCCTAGTCATGAAGTATGAAGCCCAATTTTTAATTCCCCCTTCCAAGATGATCAGTTTGATTTGGTAGCCTTCATCTAAGCCAGAAGGATCTGGTTAGAGCTTGTCTGAGAATCTTAGTATATATCCTAGGATGACAATGCAGTATAGTGACAAAGGAATGAAGTGTGGCCTATCAGGTGAGAAGGTACACTGAGTTGCTTATGTATCTCTGCTTAAGTGAATGCTTAAGACCTTATCACATCTAAAAGATACATTCTTGATATGCTTTGGTCAATGTTTATTTTTCATCCAAAAAATAAAGAGCTCATTACTTAAGTTAATGCCATCTCTGGATCTTTCTATGCTTTACACTCAAGAGCCTTGAACACAAAAATAAATCTCAGCTGTGGGAATGTTATTTTTTGGAGGAGACTACAAACTAAGATACCTAACATACCGGTGAAAGATCGCACTGCTCCATTTTGAAAAGGTCAGGAAAATGACTGAGGCGTCAGTGGAGGAGCATTTTGGAGCGAGTGAGCATAATTCTTGTGGTTTTAAAATAGATATGGAAAAGGATAGACCTGATCTAAAAGTTAAAGTTCTAAATTGGCGTAAGGCCAAATTTGATGGTATTAGACAGGCAAAAGTTGGCAGAAGGAGGGTGTTTGTAGATAAAGGGACAATTGGAAAGTGGGAGGACTTCAACAATGAGATAATGAGAGTTCAGAGGCAATATATTTCTGTTAGTACAAAGGGCAAGGCTGGTGGATGTGCAGAATGTAGGACAACTGGAAAAATTGAGGCTCTGGCCAAGAAAAATAAGGAGACAATGTCAAATATAGAGTGTTGGGATCGGGTGGATCCTAGAGGAGTATAAAGGGCAGTTAAGGAATGTACTTTAAGTGAGATATCAAATCGCTAAAAAGGAGATGTAACATAGCTTCAGCAAATAGGGTTAAAGAGAATCCAAAGAGATTCTGCCAATACATGAGGGTCATAAGAGTAAATAAGGAGAGAATAGGACCCCTCAAGATCCAAAAGGCTGTCTATGTGTGGAACCACAGGGGATGGTGAGATACTTAATGATTATTTCATAACAATATTTAATATGGAGAAGGTCATGGAAACTAGGAAACTTGGAGAAATAAATAGTGAGGTTGAGAAAAGTGTCCATATTGCAGAAGAGGGAGTACTAGAGGCCATAAAAATGGTAGATAAAGCCCCGGGATCTGATGAGATGTATCCCAGAACTTTGTGGAAATCTAGGGAAGAGATTGCTGGGTCCCTTACTGAGATATTTGTACCATCAACAACCACAGGTGAGGTTGTGGAAGGCTGGAGTGTAGTTAATGCAGTGCTATTATTTAGGTGGGAAATTGTGCCTCACAAACTTGATTGAGTTGTTTTTGGAAAAGTGACAAAGAAGATTGATGGAGGCAGAGTGATAGGTGTTGTCTGTTGGGACCTCAGCAAAACATTTGATAAGGTTAGTGAGTTTTGAGAAGATTTGTAGCTCAGGTTGAGATTCTGGATGTGAGTTTCCCAGCTCAGCGAGCAAACTCACATCCATTTGATAAGGTTCTGTGATAGATTGGTTAGCCAGGTTAGTTCACATAGAATCCAGGGGGTCCTAGCCAATTAGATACAAATTGGCTTGAAGGCAGGAGACAGAGGGTGATGGTAGAGAGTTGTTTCTTGCACTGAAGGCCTGTGACCAGCAGTGCTGGGTCCACTCTATTTCATCATCTTTATAAATGATTTGCATGTGAAAATACGAAGCACTAGGTTTGCAGATGACACCAAAATTGGTGATGCAGTTGACAGTGAAGAAGATCATCTCAGAGGACAGCAGGACCTTGATCAGATGGGCCAATTGGCCTAAGAACGGAAGATGGAGTTTAATTTAAATAATTCTGAGGTGTGCATTTTGATAAGACAAACCAGGACAAGATTTATACAGTTAAAGGTAGGGTCCTGGGGAGTGTTGCTGAACAAAGACACCTAGAGATGCCAACTGCAAATAGACAGGATGATGAAGAAGACATTTGGCACACTTGCCTTAATTGGTCAGTGTATTGAATATAGGAGTTGGGACGCCGTGTTGTGGCTGTACACAACATTGGTTAGGCCACCTTTAGAGTACTGTATTCTATCCTGGCCTTCCTGCTATAGGAAGGTTTTCGTTCAACTTGAAAGGGCTCAGAAAAAAATTACAAGGATGTTGCTGGGATTGACTTATACGGAGAGGTTGAATATGCTGAGGCTTTTGTTTGTTTCTTTATTCACTCAGGAGTTGCGGGTGTTGCTGGCTTGACCAGTATTTATTGTCTACCC
Organism: Stegostoma tigrinum; assembly: GCF_030684315.1. Classification (NCBI taxonomy): domain Eukaryota; kingdom Metazoa; phylum Chordata; class Chondrichthyes; order Orectolobiformes; family Stegostomatidae; genus Stegostoma; species Stegostoma tigrinum. The sequence goes on from NC_081358.1 coordinate 45,388,416, forward strand.
CTAAATAAGAGTCAACCACATTGCTGTGTGCCTGGAGTCACAACTCGACCAGACCAGACAAGGATAGCACTTTCTTTCCCTGAAGGACATTAGTGAACCAGCTCAATTTTTCCCAACAATTGATAATGGTTTCATGACCATCACTAGACTCTTAATCCCAGACATTTTTTTATTGAATTCAAAATCCACCATCTGCCATGGCAGGATTAGAATCCAAATTTCCAAAACATTATCTGAGTCTCTGGACTAACAGTCCAATGACAACAACATTAGGCCATCACCTCCCCTTTTTCCTGGAGCATCAGAGGCTGAGGGGTGACCGTATGGAGGTTTATCAAATCATGAGGGGCATGGATAGGGTGAATAGCCAAGGCCTTTATCCCAGGGTAGGGGAGTGTATGGAATGAACTACCAAGGGAGGTAGTGGAGGCAGGTACAATTACAACATTTAAAAGGCATGTGGATGGATACATGAATACGAAGGGTTTAGAACATAGAACATAGAACAGTATAGCACAGTACAGGCCCTTTGGCCCACGATGCTGTGTCGACCTATTATCCCACTAAGATCAAAGTCCCCTGCATAACCTACATTTTACTATCCCCCATGTGCCTATCCAAGAGTTGCTTAAAAAGTCTCTAAAGTATCTGACTCCACTGCCACTGCCAGCAGTGCATTCCACGTGCCCACCATTCTCTGTGTAAAGAACCTACCTCTGACATCTCCCCTATACTTTCCTCCAATCACCTTAAAATTATGCCCCTCATAATAGTCGTAGACCTGACAACATTCCAGCAATTGTACTGAAGACTTGATTGCCTCAGCACTTGCCACCAGAAAAACATGACCTCATCTTTACCAATTTGCTCCAGAGTTGCTGCTTCCCTACACAAACTCTTCCAGTAAAATTACAACACTAGCATTTATCCAACAATGTAGAAAATTGCCTGCACCCTTTAGAGGAATATGCACGAAATACTCACAAATGGGACTAGGTCAGTGCAGGATATCTTGTTGTTGTGGATGAGCTGGACCAAAGCCTCTCTTTGCATGCTGTACAACTCTACCACTCTATAAGAATCTATCTTATCAATGTTGATCCCTATAACAACATTGAAAGTGGAATGCCTCGCTGTGGTGCACTGTCTAGACTGCAACAGAAATATTAGCTTAGCTTAGGCACTCAAGCTAGTTGAGCAGACTTTGAACGCAGAACATTCTGACTTGTAAGTACAAATGTTAGTTTCTTTGGTAAGGTTAGTACCCAAATGAAAATTTTGAAATACCTTTGCAAATATTTGGACGACAGAAGATGTCATTGTACATATGCTGAGAGGGAGAAGCAATGGCCATCTCCCCAAGAGTGACAACTTAGCCTTGAACAGCCACATTCATTTTGAACTCGTCAATTTCAGCTTCATTTCAAAGTGAGCCTTTGATCTTTGTGTACTCTGCCCTGTTTAGATGTAAGGCCACCAGTAAATAGATTACCGCAATAACATTTAAACAGCTTTGAAAAAAAAATTATCTGGATGATGCAATTTCATAAATTCAGTCAGCAATGTATTTTTGATTGTTTTATAGATTTAAATATATAGATATATAGATTTAAAGCCTCAGGAAAAGGGAATACTGTGGCCTTCACTGATACAAACAAGTGGTTGTTTGTCTATCAGCGACACCTCAGTGACAATTGCCCTGATTTTCCTGACGTCAATGAAACATTTATACATTGGAGACTGGCTTTCCAATGCTTGAAACTAACTGAGAATGAATACGTATTTTATTATCCAATGAGTTCACAACAAGGTGATGGAGTTATGATCAACATGAGCTATGCTGACTCAAAAGTTTAAAGGGGGACAGTACTAATTAACTCCCTTCCTGAATTCACTTAGCATGCATTTATTTCATAGAATTTTACAGCACAGGAGGAGGGCATTCGAACCATCATGTCTGTGTGCTGACTCCTCAGAGACAACACTATATGTATATGCAGTGTGTTGAGCTCCGATGTCAGTTTAGCGGTCAGGCCCTTGTCATGAATCAAGCTACAAGGAGATCCAACAGTTCAGCACAGATGCTATAGTGGATTGCAACAGAAGTTCCTATATATCACTGATAGTCAGATTGTAGAATTATTTATGCGGTGACATGCCCTTTCTTTTCTATGGTACTGCTTTCTTTTTTTTGCACACTGCTGTGGAAGGTGTGGGCAGTGAGAGCACCCCCTTCTGCTCTATTCTGAAGAAAGGTCTCTGGAGCCAAAAATGTTCACTCTGCTTTTCTCCACAGGTGCTGCCAGATCTGCTGAATTTTTCCAGTAATTTCTGTTTTTGCTTCTGATTTCCAGCATTCTGATTCCTGCAGGACATTTTTTAAAATCATTCTAGCATATTTCCTTTGTAATCTCTCCAGAGCTTTGACATCTTTCCTTAAACAGGGTGCCCAGAACTGAAAACAATATTCCAAATGTGGCCTTACCAATGATTAGTAGAGGTGCAGCATCACTTTATTGCTTTTATGTTCTATGTCTCTATTTATAAAATGAAGGATCCTGTAAGCCTTCATTACAACCATTCCAACTCGCCTGGCCACATTCGGAGAATTATTCACATGAACCCCAGGGTCCCTCTGCTCCTGTACTCCCCTCAAAGTTGTACCATTGAGCCTGTATTTTTTTTTCAATGTTTCTTCTACCAAAATAAATTATCTCCCACTTCTCTGCAATGAAATTCATCCGCCAGGTATCTGCCCATTTGGCCAACTTGTCAATATCTCTTTGAAGTCACTCAGCATCATCCTTACAATCCACTATTCTCTCCAACATCGTGTCACCTGCAAATTTAGAGAATTTGCCCTGAATACCCATCTCCAAATTACTTACATAAATCAGAAAAAGCAAGGATCCCAACACTGGGGAGCAACATTTTGAATTCATCTCCAATCTGAGAAATGCCCATCAATACCTATCAACAGTTTCCTATCTTTTAGCCATCTTCCAATCCATGCTGCCTAAGACACATCAATCCCAGACATTTCTAATTTGCTAACCAACCTGCCATGTGGCATCACATCAAATGCTTTCTAAAGTTACCTCACATTTATTTCTCATGGATATGTACCTAGCTTGTACCCTATTCATCTCAGTTTTGAACATTTCCCATTTTACACCTATTGTTTTACACAGCAAAATGCATCTCTGATCATCATTCTCTAGATCAACTTTTTGAGCTCAAATATCTACCCTTTTCCAGTCTGGAATCTTAATCGTTGACTGATTTTTCAAAAACCCATTTCCAATTTAATATTGGACCATATTATACAATAATTGCAGTTTCCCAAAAGTTTCCCCACTCTGATGTTCTTCACTTGAACTGCTTTATTTCCTGGCACCCAATCCAGCAGAGTCCCTCCAGTAGAACTGGAAATGTATTGTTCCAGAAAATTGTCCTGTACATATTATAGGAAACTTTCCCCTTCTGCACCTCATAGTCTACCGTTGGGTAATTGAAATCACCAACTCTCAAAAAAACTGCTTACCCCACAGATTTCCATAGTTTGTCTGCAAATGGTCCCTTCTACTTCCCCCCTACTAATTTGGACACCTCTAATTAATACCTAAACAATGTCGCTTCGCCCTTCCTGTTTCTTATCTCCAACCAGATAGATTCTAATTCAGAAATTACATCTCTTTAAAGGCAATGATACAATCTTTGATTAAGGCTACTACAACACCTCCCTTTTTACCCCCCTCTATTTCTATTAAAAATTATATAACCCAGGTACTAAATACCCAAATCTGTTCTAACTTGAGCCAAGTTTATGTCCACACTATCAAAGCCCATGGAGCAGTTCTCTACTGTTAACTATAATCCATGCATTTATATATATAAAATCTAACCCTGCCCGTACCTCTTTCTTGCCAATAGGAAAGTGGCCATTTCTTTGATCACGGTCAACACTCAAAGCCTTCGCTCACTTCGTTTTCCCTGTTCCCCTCTCTGGTACTTCTAAGACTTAGGCGCATTAGTAAAACCAGGTAACCCCCACTGCCTTACTAGTTTAAATTTCTTTAAATTTGCTCAAAAAATAGCCATGAAATCAGAGAGGAATTCCCTACTAAATATCTCTTGTACACCAGGTAATTGCTGTGAGATTTTGATTCGATTTCATAGTCCAGTCTGGGAGTTGAGAATCAGAGGCAGAGAGAGGGAGGGAGAGAGGGAGAGAGAGAGAGAGAGAGAGAGAGAGAGAGAGAGAAATGAAAGCTGACTGGAATAACATTCTGCCTTGCTTTTGTGCAAAGTGGGTGAATCTGCTTTCCAGGCTTAATGGGATATATTGTTTTGCAAGCATTTTCAGGCATGAATTTGCACTGGCCAGCCCAAAAATTCCCCTAAAGTTGGCCTTTGGGCCCATTCAGATAGTCAGCCAGTGCTTGTCGTATCACCCAGCAGCTCACTGTTCCCTACCTATTCATTGTAAAACTATTTAGAACAAAGAACAAAAAAAAATTACAGCACAGGAACAGGCCCTTCACTCCCCCCACCCCCAAGCCTGCACCGCCTTGCTGCCCATCATAACTAAAACCCCCTACGCCTCCGGAGATTCTATCCCTCTATTCCCATCTGATTCATATATTTGTCAAGACACCCTTTAAAAGTTACTATCATGTCTGCTTCCAGTACCTCCCCTGGAAGTGAGTTCCAGGCACCCTCCACCCTCTGTGTAAAAAACTTGCCTTGCTCTTCACCTTTAAACCTTGCCCCTTGCACCTTAAACCTTGCCCCCTAGTAACTGACTCTTCTACCCGGGGAAAAAGCTTCTGACTCTCCACTCTATCATCATCTTGTAGACCTCTATCAGGTCACCCCGCAACTTCCGTCATGCCATTGAGAACAACTCAAGTTTTTTCAACCTCTCCCCACAGCTAATGCCCTCCATTCCAGGCAACATCCTGGCAAATCTTTTCTGTGCCCTCTCCAAAGCCACCACATCCTTCTGGTATAACAAGGCGTAGAGCTGGATGAACACAGCAGGCCAAGCAGCATCTTAGGAGCAGGAAAGCTGACATTTCGGGCCTGAAGGGTCTAGGCCCAAAATGTCAGCTTTCCTGCTCCTCTGATACTGCTTGGCCTATTGTGTTCATCCAGCAATACGCCTTGTTATCTCAGATTATCCAGCATTTACAGTTCCTGCTATCTCTGAAACATCCTTCTGGTCACATGGTAGCCAGAATTAAACACAATATTCCATATGCAGCCTAATTAAGGTTCTGTAAAGCTGCAACATTACTTACTAATTATTAAACACAATGCCCCAACCGATGAAGGCAAGCATGTCAGATGCCTTGCTAACTACCTTCCCCACCTGTGAGGACACTTTTAGTGATCTGTGCATCTGTACACTCAGATCCCTCTACCTATCAGTACTCTTAAGGGTTCTGCCATTTACTGTTTATTTCCTATCTGGATTAGACCTTACGAAATGCATTACCATATATTTTTCTGGATTGAACTCCATCTGCCATCTGTCTACTGAAGTCACAAACTGATCCTGCTGTATCCTCTGACAGTGCTCATCGCTTTCTGCAATTCCACCAACCTTTGTGTCATCGGCAAACTTATTATTCAGACCAGTTACACTCGCTTCCAAATCATTTATATATATTACAAATAGCAAAGGTCCCAACACTGATCCTTGAGGAACACCATGGGTCACGGCCCTCTATTCAGAAATGCACACTTCCACTGCTACCTTCTGTCTTGTATGACTGAGCCAGTTTTTTTTTATCCATCTTGCAAGCTCACTTACCTTCTGCATCAGTCTGCCACAAGGGACCATGTCAAAGGCCTTACTGAAATCTATGTAGACAACATCCACAGCCCTACATTCATCGATCATCTTTGTCACTTCCTCAAAAAACTCAATCAAGTTGTTGAGACATGACCTCCCCTTCATAAAATCATGTTGCTTCTAATTAAGATAATAAAGTGTGAAGCTGGATGAACACAGCAGGCCAAGCAGCATCTCAGGAGCACAAAAGCTGAAGTTTTGGGCCTAGACCCTTCATCAGGGAGGGGGATGGGGAGAGGGTTCTGGAATAAATAGGGAGAGACGGGGAGGCGGACCGAAGATGGAGAGAAAAGAAGATAGATGGAGAGGAGAGTATAGGTGGGGAGGTAGGGAGGGGATAGGTCAGTCCAGGGAAGACGGACAGGTCAAGGAGGTGGGATGAGGTTAGTAGGTAGGGAATGGAGGTGCAGCTTGGGGTGGGAGGAAGGGATGGGTGAGAGGAAGAACAGGTGAGGGAAGAGGAGACAGGTTGGGCTGGTTTTGGGATGCAGTGGGGGGAGGGGATGAGCTGGGCTGGTTGTGTGATGCAGTGGGGGGAGGGGAGATTTTGAAGCTGGTGAAGTCCACATTGATACCATTGGGCTGCAGGGTTCCCAAGTGGAATATGAGTTGCTGTTCCTGCAACCTTTGCGTGGCATCATGTGGCACTGCAGGAGGCCCATGATGGACATGTCATCAAGAATGGGAGGGGGAGTTAAAATGGTTCGCGACTGGGAAGTGCAGTTGTTTATTGCGAACCGAGCGGAGGTGTTCTGCAAAGCGGTCCCCAAGCCTCCGCTTGGTTTCCCCAATGTAGAGGAGGCCACACTGGGTACAATGGATACAGTATACCACATTGGCAGATGGTATCGATGTGGACTTCACCAGCTTCAAAATCTCCCCTTCCCCCACTGCATCCCAAAACCAGCCCAGTTCGTCCCCTCCCACCACTGCATCCCAAAACCAGCCCAGCCTGTCTCTGCCTTCCTAACCTGTTCTTTCTCTCACCAATCCCTTCCTCCCACCTCAAGCCGCACCTCCATTTCCTACCTACTAACCTCATCCCACCTCCTTGATCTGTCCGTCTTCCCTGGACTGACCTATCCCCTCCCTACCTCCCCACCTATACTCTCCTCTCTACCTATCTTCTTTTCTCTCCATCTTCGGTCCGCCTCCCCCTCTCTCCCCATTTATTCCAGAACCCTCTCCCCACTCCCCTCTCTGATGAAGGATCTAGGCCCGAAACGTCAGCTTTTGTGTTCCTGAGATGCTGCTTGGCCTGCTGTGTTCATCCAGCTTCACACTTTATTATCTTGGATTCTCCAGCGTCTGCAGTTCCCATTATCTTTGCTTCTATTTAATACATCCACTTATTTCCAAGTGGGAGTAAATCCCGTCTCAAAGAATCCTCTCCAATAAATTCCCTACCACTGAAGTAAGGCTCGCCAGCCTGTATTTAGCTGGATTATCCCTGTCACCTTTCTTAACCAAAGGAACAACATTGGCTGTTCTCCAATTCTCTGGGGCCAATGACGATACAAAAATTTCTCTCAACGACCCAGCAATTTGCTCCCTTGCGTCTCTCAGTGTTCTGGGGTAGATCTCATCGGGCTGTGGGAACTTGTCTATCTTAATGTTTTTCAAGACCCCTAATACATCCTCCCTTTTGATCTCAACATGACCCAAACTATCTACACACACTATTTACTCCTTTACTTCTAAGAAATATTTCTATCCACTGCCCTATGTTATCGCCATTCCATGATTCCTTCTCTTAGCTGTGAATTGTCAATATGCAGCATTATGTACTGAATTCAATAAGTCCTTCATGTAACTGATGAATATTCTCTGCTCATATTAAGACCTACTTTCTTCTCATACATTAATGGTGCTCTCTTCTTTTTTCTTTCAGACAGAATACTTATTTTTTTCGGTCTTATCGAAATGTGTTATTGTGAGCAGCTTCCAATTGGCTTATCCTCATTTTGGTATTTAGCGTTTAGGTTTTAAACACTCAAGGCGATTTTTTCAGGAACAGAAATGCAATTCTGCTGACTTGTGTTTTCAATTTCTCATAACTGAACTTTATCAGCATATATCTCAACAGCATTTCTAATTTTTCTTGTAATATCCTAAGGCATTAACAATCCCTTCGAGCATTGCAAAACATGCATTAACTTGTGATATTATAAATAGGACTTTGTAAGATAAGGGCTATAGGCATCTTTCTTCGTTAGAGACAATTGGTTACATATCGCTTGAGAGTGACTACTGCACAAGTATTGGGTAAGGAGGAAAGCCTTCATGAATTTTCACAGCCGGTACAGAGATAGAACCTGCGTTGTTAGCTTTATTCTATGCTTCACACTCTAGACACCTAATCAACTGAACTAACCAAACCACTAGTTGTAATATCTATAGAACTAGTAATTTGTATCTGATTCTGACTTCATTCACATCTAGTATTATTTCAACTTAGCAAAGTTGGTTGTGAAATTATTATAGGTACCATTTTGATAAAGGAGAAAATGGAAATTAATTTTTCTTTAAATTCCTTCTTGGAAGATGAGCATCATTAGCATGGTCAATATTTGTTTTTGTCTCTATCTCAATGCATAGCCAGAGATAATAAAAGTCAAGAAATTGTAATTGGTGAGCAGTGTAGGTCATGGAAAATAAAAATAAGCTGGCATTTATATTGCACATTTAACATCGTAAATAGTCTCAGAGTACTTCACAGAAATGCTGTCAAAAATTCTTGGCACTGAGCCACAACCCTGTGTTTTTAGATATTAGGATGACAAACGGCTGGCTAATGAAAGGTTAGAAGAAGTATCTTACACAGGGAATCAGAGACAGAGTGACTTCGAAAAGGAGTTCCATTGCTTTGGGCCTAGAGTGGTGAAAGCATAGCCACTAAAAGTGGAGTTAAAGGATTTGGAATTTTCAACAGGTCAAAATGCCCAGAAATTTTGGAAGGTTGTAGGGTAGAGCAGATTATAAAGATAAAGATTCAAAATGTGTACTAAGCCTTGTTTCTGAACACAAAGCAGGACTAGTCCAAAATGAACATGCATTAAATGAGATTTAAAATTTTAAAAATGTACAGTTTTAAAGAGAACAAGAAGCAGACTGATTCACTTGAAAGGCTATTTGATGTTGGATATATTAACAGCTCTGTAAAAAGAGTTGGATGAATATGTAAGAATTAGAATTCCTAAAGTGTGGAAACAGGCCCTTTGGCACAACGAGTCCACACCAAACCTCAGAACATCCCAACCAGATCCATCCCCCATTAACCCACCAAATCTACACCTTCCTGAACACTATGGGCAATCCACCTAACCTGCACATCTTTGGACTGTGGGAGGAAACTAGAACACCTGGAGGAAACCCATGCAGACACGGGGAGAATGTGCAAACTCCACACAGACAGTTGCCTGAGGCTAGAATTTAACTTGGGTCCCTAGTGCTGAGAGGCTGCAGTGCTAACCACCGAGCCATTGTGCCACCCCTAATATCTTTTCAGATTTCAGATTGAAGCCCAACTTAGACAGAAACAGAGACATATTAGTCCCCTTTAGGAATGCTGTCAGGCAAGGGTCCCAAAACTGTTATGATTCCAGATTGCTTAACCACAAATGTTTATAGTCTCAGGTAAGGAGGAATGGCCAGAAACCCTTTTTCACTCAACTGTTCCCTTGGATGGTTGAAACAAAGTTAATTTTAAAATGATCTTTTCCCTTATGGATGCCATTCTGCTAGACCAAATGTGGTTATATTTTAAATGGAATCAAGTTAATCAGAATTTCCTGAGTTAAATAAAGAGTAAGGTTACTAGCTATGAATATATGAGAAATGGTAATAAAATATAATGCATATGCTCACAGATTAGCAAACAGAGAAGAATCAAAAAAAGTAAAAGTAAAAGAAATGAGTCAGTAGATTGTGAAATGTCGTGGCTGTTAAGGTGGGTGATTCCAGGAGTGTTGATTTTGGCAGGCGACTAGCTATTTGGAGATTCTTGTTTCTGCAGTTATTTGAAAGAATTTAGTCCAATTTCCTTCAAAAGTAGGTTTGCTGACTTGACTGGTTTCCAGCAAACAGAGAGATATTATTTATTTTCAGGCATGTTCTACAGAAGTTCTTAGCTGTGCCCCTGCACAGTACACTTTAACACAGTGGAACCTGAGCCACAGGCAAGCACAATGAACATGCCAGCTCTCCCGCATCAGAGGATCAAGGGTTGCAGTTTTTGTTTTCGCAATCGTTGTGTACCTCTGGAAGGAAAACACTGAAATCTACCTTTCATCAGAACTGCCTTGCTTCAAACACATCACATCTGTAGTTTGGCACCCAGCCCCAGGATATCACAGTTCAGTTTTTTGAATGGCATCACTCCCTTTCAAATATTCCTATTTGAAGATTCTTTGATACTTTTCAAGTGCAACATTCCATCATTTCTTCTGAGGATTCAGTTTTTCACAGCCAGACACTGAATTTACATTCTCAGCGATATTTTGGCTTTACACCCCTGCTGTAAAAGAAGAGACATGTTGCACTTTAAAAGTTCAATATGTCGATATGTAAGTTAGGGTTATGGTCAATTGTCATGACAATTCAGGCAATGCATTTCATTTGGCTTTACCATAAATTGCTTTGAGCTGTCAACAATTATATACCCATCAGCTAATTGTCATTTGGTCTACTAGTAATCTTTCAACATTTGTAAATCACAGTTTTTCAGAGAGCACCATGTACAAATTCACAATTCTATTAGTTCAAGATGCTTGACTCCAAAGCAATTAGACTTAGAGTTTTCCAAACTTATTTCACGTGGTACACTTATAGTTGGAAGAGAGATGAAAACTGTCTATCAATTCAAAAGCTAGTTTCCAGTGATGGTGAAAATCCTTTCATTTCAAGTGCCTGTTAAGAACCACACAAAATGGCAGTGGTCCATATTTTGGTCACAACATAGAGATGAGCATTACGGCTATCAACACATCACACCATCATAGCATAGATACTAAACATTATCTTGAAACTTTTCAGTCACAATTTATTTTTGTAACAGGTAAATTCTCTACTGTCAAGTCTATTGGGGAGGCAAAGAAAAGAAAAGCAACTAGGAGATGGCAAGAACTGGTGATGTTGGAGTCAGAGTCATTACAGTGTGGAGTTGGTGGAACACAGCAGGTCAAGCAGCATCAAAGGAGTGGGAAAGTCAACGTTTCCAATTTACACCCTTCATCAGGGCCCCAATCCTGATGAAGGGTGTAAACCCGAAACATTGACTTTCCTGCTCCTCTGATGCTGTCTGCCCTGCTGTGTTCTTCCTGCTCCATACTGTATTGAAAAAAGAAAGTGTTCATTAAAGAATGATTCATATTACAAGCACCCATTTTAACAAAGATATAATTGCAACGTTATTTACAAATGCTGTTGATAACATGTCTTTTTTTGTCATGAACTGTCTTGTTTGAGGAATGTTCTAGGTGCTCAGTTGATTTGAGGAGATTGAATTAGTAATAGGAAATTCATACTAAAGAAGACTTTAGTGTTTGTAATTGTGATTGACTGTTTTTATTGACAGTTCCATTGTACAATAACTCTACCATGTTATTTGCCTCAATACAGTCATTTGCACTTATCATTTGCAAAAAACATGATTCCTCTAATGAAATGACGGCCAGAAAAGCACAATTTGTGCAAATTGCTACCTTAACTTCCTCCTTAAATTCAGCTAGTAGGTCCCAGACCCTCTTAAATAACATACTGCAATGCAGAGGTTGTCTATAAAACTCTCAAACTCTTTCTTCACAATTTAGAAAATACAAATATGTTTGTTTCTTAAACATGTTCTCATTTTACTTTTTTTTTGCTTTCCTCCTGGCAGCAGGCCTTCTGTGTTTAGCTCTTGACAAGTAAACTGTTAATTGTGTTATTAACCATGCAATTCCAGGTATCTGGTATAAGGTTGTCATCAAAGAATAATGGTATCCAGCGAATAACTGTCTCAGTTGGTTGTATTCCTGCTTCTAAATCACGATTTCAGGCTCAAGCCTGGCCTTAAGGCTTGAGTGCAAAAATCTATGCTGATATTCTGAGTGCAGTATTGTAGGCTTGCTTCAATGCTACAGCTGTTATCTTTCAGATGGGATGTTAAGTTGATGGACTGTCATCTATCCTCGGTGGATACAAAAGATAATATGACACTAATTCGGAAAGAGAGAGAAGGGAGACTCTCACTGTTGTTTGGGCCAATACTTATTTCTCAATCAATGTCACAAAAGTATGGATTATTCAGTCAGAATCATATTGATATTTATGGGAGTTTCCTTTGCACCAATTGGCTGCGACATTTCCTGCATTACAACAATGATTACACTTCAGAAAAAATACATTTTTTTGGCTGTAAAGCTCTGCGAAATGTCTCATGGCTGTATAAAGTACTACATAAAGGCACATATTTTCTTTCATCATGAGGGATAAAACTGAAATAGCATCACAGGAGGGGTCATTAAAGCAGCAATTGATTGTAATGTACAGTAACTCACCATTACATGAGAGAAAAACAGTTCATTTATTCAGAACCTTATGATGGCCACATTTTACAGCGTCTTTTTCCAAAACATTCTCAAATGTACTGTGACCTCTGCTACAGCATGCATTATTTATATCTTTCTCATAGAGGAACCACATAAAATGTTCTCTCTGTAATCGGGTTTTCAGTATAATATTTAATATGCTTCCGAAGACTACCTCATTGAAAGGGCATAGATTAAAAATATCTGTGTCATAAGGCAATCTTTTAGGAGATTATGTATAAATAGTGTTATAGAAAGGAAGCTGGGGATTTATTGAAATATAGTGTTTTCGTGACTGCTGTGGCTTTCATTAAAGATGAATGACTAAAACAAATGAGGAAATTGGGGTTTGAAAAAAGAATAAAAAGGACTTATTAAGAGTTATGACATTAATTAATATAATTACTATTTGCATCCTATACTGCTCTCAATGTGGAGTTCAGCCATGTCAGTGCTTGCCTCAAAAAACATCAAAAGAACAGGCCTCTGCTTGAGCACCTTGCTTCAGGGATCCACGATGATGCCAGGCTTATTCAATTAAGAACAAGCCTCACACAGTCAATGCACATCATCATGTTTAGGAATATAGCTGTATTGATGCAAATTAAAATTCTTGATTATTTTGAGAGTAAAGTCCTTGAAGAGATGTTGTAGATGTTGGTACAAAAACTCAACTCCTTTAATTAAAGTTTCTATTCTTTTCATGGAGTCCTCAACCTATTGTTGTAATATCTTTCCCAAAATTACTGAAGCAAACTTTCAAATATACCAAAAAGATTTGGTGACCGTTACTCTGCAATTTCATTTCAATCGTGTCATCCTTCTCATGATCAATATGTTAAGAAATCACGGATTCTCACTGTGTCTGCATGGCTTCCCTCTAGGTGTTCCAGATACCCCACACAGTCCAAAGATGTGCAGGTTAGGTGGATTGGCCAAGTTAAATGAGGCATTACAGAGATGGCATGGGTCTGGTCGGGATGCTCTTCACAGGGTCAGTGCAGACTCGATGATCCAAATGGCCTCTATCTATACTGTATGGATTCTATGATTCTAAATAAGGCCATTGTGACATCAGTATCCTCCAAGTACTTAACAGCTAAAGACTTATACTTGCTGGTGAAATGTAGAAAGGGTAACAGCCATTTATGCAGAGCAAGGCACCACAAAGGCAATGCAGAGGGATAATAACCTGATCACTCATTTTCAGTGATGTTGCTTGAGGGATAAAAAGCAGCTAGGATGTGAGTGTCCAGTGGTGTACTGCAGTGATTGGTGATGGGTCCTTTATAGGTTGTGAGACATTTAAACAATGTAGATTGGAGAGTGTAAGTGTGTGTGTATGTGGCAGTGTGTGGGAAGTGGCAATGTTAAATAAGTTTGCAAAATGATACAAGAATTGGCAGACCTGTTGACAGCAAGAAAGGAGGTATTTAATTACAAGAAGATATAATAGATTGGTCAGATGGGCAAATCAATGGCAGATGAAGTTTAACCTTGATAAATGTGAGGTGATGTAATTTGGAAGAAGTAACTAAACAAGGCAGGACGCAAATAAAGGCAGGGCACTGGGTCAAAGGAACAGAGGGATCTTGGGCTGTTCATCCACAAATCCCTGAAGGTGCCAGGACAGATTAATAGAGTAGTTAAGAAGACATTGTCTTTATCAGTTGAAGCATAAATTGTAAGAGCAGGGGTTTTCGTGTTGGAATTATACAGGACCTTAGTTAGGCCACAGCTGGAGTTCTGGTTTCTGCACTATAAGGAGAATATGAATGCACAGGAGGAATGCAGAGGACATTCACCAGGATGTATTTTGGAGATGGATAACCTTGAGTTATTTTCTATGGGGCAGAGAAGGTTGAGGGGGAATGTGATAGAAGTGTACAAGATTATGATGGACATGGGCAGGGTGAGTCGAAAGCGGCTGCTCCCCTTAGTCAATAATTAAAAACAAAGAGGCATCATTTAGAGGTTTAGAGAGAATTTCAGGAAAACATCTTTTTTCACCATGAAAGTGGTAGGGGCCTGGAATGTACTGCTTGGGAAGGCCATTGAAATAGGTAACTCACAACTGTGAGAAAACTGTATTTGGATAAGCATGTGAAATATTATAACATTTAAAGCAATGGGCTATGTGCTGGAAGATGGGACCGTTGTAGATGTAGTGTCACTTTGACAATACAGATTTGATTGGCCAAATTGTATTGTATGATTCCGATTCTACAGAAAAATCTGGTACATCACTTGTGTCCACCTGAAACAGAACACAGAGCCTCAGTCTAAAGTCTCATCTGAAAGTTATTATCTCTGATGGTGTGGCACTCCCTGTGTTGAACTTATGAGTTAGCAAAGATTTTATCTTTAACCTGCTGGAAGGCAATGCAAACGCTTTAATTTTTGTTGCCACGATAAAAGTAAACTGTTATTTCCTCATCTGAGTCTGCAGTATGATTTTGAAATGTATAGCATCAAGTTACTGTCTGCTCCTTGCATCTGTTTTGACTGAATTTCATAAAGCTGCAAGAAATCGTAACTAAACAGGTTGGCAATATTCTAAAGAAAAACAAAGCTGGACAGTAAAGTTCCAGGAAGAGTCAGAGTATTTAGGAAAGGATATGTTTAAGAAAGGACAACAGTTAAAATCCAATGCAATACAAATCACAGAATCTGCTCTTTTATCAATTAGGTTTTTGATGCTGCTGTTGATCACCAGCTTGTAATCTAAATAATTTAGTGCTGGAAATAATGTTATGTGCCCTGTAGGTACAGTGAGACAGTGGTTACGTTACAGGAGTAATTTGGAAGCTGTGTTTAAATCCCAACACAGCAACTGGAATTTTTAATGCAACTTGTTAAATTAATCTAAAATAAAAACTGGGTATCAATAATAGTTTCAATGAAGCTATTAAATTCCCATCTGATTCACATGATTTCCTTTAGAGATGGAAATTTGTCATCTATACCTGGTCTAGCCTATATGAGACTTCAGTTCTGTAGCAATGTGACTGACCACCAAAATAATCTAGCAAACTTCTCAGTTGTATGACCTCAGCCATAATAGACTATGATTGGTCGACCAAGATGCTTGCCACCATTTTCTCAAGAGTGACAAATACCTTATCAGCAACTTTTGAACAAATACATGCATACGTAAATTGAAATAAAAATCATGAAGACATCAAATTTTAGTAGAGAACAAATGTCAGTTTACCTACAAGTCAGGAGAGAAGAAAGTGAGGTGAGGAGCTATGGCAGACATTCAGTGACAGATCTGAATTCATTGGAGCTGATAAGAATTGGATTTTCCAAATGACACAGCAAGGAAGTAAGTGTTTGGTGAGTCTCTATAAGTGGTTATAATGTTTCCAATTTTAAATTTTTAATATACTGTACAATTGCTTGTAAAGTACATAAAATACATAAATGGCTACATAAAAAAATGAATGATAGATAGATAAATAAAAAAAATCATTGAGAATGGCAGGAGATGTGTCAAGGCAGCAACATATGGGTGTTCCTAGATACCATTTGATCCAGGGCAAACACGTCTGCAGTAAACATTTAAAGTTTGAGTAGCTTCGGCTTAAGAGTTTCTGAGCTGGAGACTGAATTACAAGCACTGTGACAGTTCAGGGAAGTGGAAAGTTGCATGGAATTTTTTGTACCAAAAGGCAGCCACACCACTTTCCTGGTTTGGTCAATGTTCAGAGACAAGAGGTTAAGGAGGTAAGGGCACCCAGAGGGAGGAATGTGGAGTGTCGGTATCTGCAATCGTCTAATAAGTTTGAGGCATTCTTGGCCTGTTTGTATGAGAACAGAATTGCAGGATGGATATACAAACTAACCATGACACATGGTACAGGAAGCCATTCAAGATGAGGAAGCAAGTAGGTATGCATTGGTGGTACTAAAGACATAGAGAGGGGCAATTACAACATTCTCTGCAGCAAAGAGTAAGAGTCCAGGTGACTGTGTTGTCCTGAACCCTGGCACCAGGCAGGCACCTAGTGAGGGCTGGAAAGGAACTTGCAATGAGAGGGGAACAATCTAGTCATCATGGTCCATGTCGGCAGCTGTGACAAAGGTGGGACTAGGAAAGAGATTCTGCACTAAAAGTATGAAGAGCTAGGCACTGCTTAAAAGTAGAATCTCAAAAGGTTATGATTTTTTGTTTATTGCCTGAACTGTGTGCAAATTGACAGAGGGTACATAAAATTATCAAAGTGAATACCTGGTGCGAAGACTGATATGGGAGAAGTGGATTCCAGTTCATGGGCTATAGACATCAGTGCAGTGATATAAAAAGTCGGGGCTGAACCATGGGGGCTATTGATAGTTGAACCATATTGGGGACAGCATTCTTGTGAACCACATAAATAGGAAGTAGAAGTTTGAACTAAATAATGGCAACAAGGGATCAAATGTGGACAGATATGGTGTAGCAATGTATAAAGACATGGTAACAGAAAAAAGCATGAGCGGAAATCAAAGCTAATGGTAACAAGGGACAGAACAAAAACTTCCTTGGAAAGCACCAACAATCAAGAATAGCTATTCCAAATATAACAAAATACAAAACTAAAGTCTCTGTAGTAGAAATAAATAGCATTGTTTTGTGTGGGGGAGGTTGTACCTCATTAACTTGATCAAGTTTTTGAGGAGATGATGAAGATGATTGATGAGGGAAAAATGGTTGATGTTGTTTACATGGACTTCAGTAAAGCCTTTGACAAGGTCCCTCATGACAGATTGGTACAAAAGGTGAAGTTATATGGTATCAGGGATGATCTGGCAAGATGGAAACCGAACTGGCTTAATCATAAGAGACAGTGGGTAGTGGTGGAAGGATGTTTGTCTGAATGGAGGGCTGTGACTAGTGGTGTTCCACAGGGATCAGTGCTGGGATCTCTGCTGGCTCGTGATCTACATAAATGATTTGGATAAAAATGTAGCTGGTCTAATAAGTAAGCTTGTGGACTATACAAAGATTGGTGGTTGTGGATAGTGAGGAGGATTGTCAGAGGATATAGATTTGTTGGAGGTATGGGCAGAAAATTGACAGATGGGGTTTAATCTGGGCAAATACAAGGCAATGCATTTTGGAAGGTCAAGTACAAGTGGAAATTACAGAGTGAATTGCGAAACTCTTAGGAGTATTGATATGCAGAGGGATCTGGGTGTGCATCTCCACAGATGTGGCAGCACAGGTAGATAAGACAATAAAAAAGGCCTATAGCATGCTTGGCTTTGTTGGAATGGGCATTGAGTATAAAGATAGACAAGTTATGCTTCAGCATTATAGAACTTTAGTTAGGTCACTCTTGTGATATTACATATAGTTCTGGTCACCACACTACTAGAAGAATGTGGATGCTTTGGACAGGATACAGAAAAGGCTTATCAGGATGTTGCCTGGTATGAGGGATTTTAGCTAAGAAGAACGTTCGGATAGACTGGGTTTGTATTCACTGGAACGCAGGATATTAAGGTGCAACCCAATAAAAGTTTAAAAGGTTGTGAATGGCATAGTGAGAGTGGAAAGTTTGAGGCTTTTTTCCCAGGTGAAGGGCTCACTTACGAGGGCGCTTGGGATCAAGATGTGAAGGAGAAGTTTAAAAAAGATGTATGAGGCAAGTTTTTCCTCACGAAAGGTGGTGAATGCCAAGAACATGTTGCCAGAGAAGATGATGGAAGCAGACACAATAGCAACATTCAAGAAGCACCTGGATGAATACGTCAATAGGAAGGGAACAGAGGGTTACAGATCCAGTAAGTGTAAACGGTTTAGTATGGAAGGGCAAAATGTGGTGTTGCAGGCTGGGGGTGCTGAAGGTCCTGTTCCTGTGCTGCATTGTTAGTTGTTCTTTCTATCTGCATACATGTAGAATTCATAAAGTAAACAAATCGACAGTGCAAATTAAAATAGATAAATACGATCTGAAAGCCATTACAGAGACCTGACTTAAGGATGATAATGTTTGGATCTGGAATTTTAAAGGTACATGACATTAAAATAAAAAGGAAGCTAAGTGAGAGAACAACATTATTAATCAAAGATGACATTTGTACAATAGTTGGAGGCGACTTAATTCAGAAGATAGGATGTGGAACCTGTTTAGGTGAAAATAAAGAATAGTAGAGTGGAGATGTCACTAGTGAGAGTGTGGTCTGTCAACCATCTAAAAGTAAACTCAATGTAGTACAAAGTGCACAACGAGAAGTATTAGGTGCTTGTAATAAAGGGACAGCAATAATCATGGTCAACTTTAAGCTGCACATAAAAATCATATTGGTAATAATAGCCTAACAAAGATTTCCTAGAATGCTTTCACAATAGTTTCTTAGAACAGCACATTTTGGAACTGACCTAAGAGCCAGTTTTAAGGGACTTGGTCTCATGTAATGTGACAGGATCAATGAATGAGCTCAGGATTAAGTCACCTCTAAATAGTAGCGACCACAATATTATTGAATTTTATATTCAGTTTGAAAGTGAAAATATTGAGTCTAAGACTATGGTTTTAATTCTAAGTAAGGACAACAATGGGGCATGAAAGATAACTAGCTGAAGTAAATGGACATCCTAGGTTAGGGGACAGATCAATGGAGATGTAGCAACAAACATTAAGGAGATTTTGCAGAATACTCAAAAAGTATATTCTTATTATGAAGAAAACCATAAAAGGGAGGAGTCATGTTTCAGTGATTATTGATGCAGTTAGTGGATGTATTAAACTCAAGGAAAAGTAATATACTTGTGCAAAGATGAGTGGAAGGTCAGATATAAGGTCAGAAGAAGAAGGCAGTGAAGAACCAAAAGGTTAATCAGAAAGAAGAAATCAAAGTATGAGATGAAGCTAACTGGAAATGTGAAAACAAATGGCAAGAATTTCTACAAGTTTTTAAAGTGGGAAAGTTAAAGGAACTTGAGTGGCGATCCTTTGGGGAGAGAAAGAGTTGAGGATTAATGGTAGATAACATGGAAATGGTGGATGACTTGAATAAATATTTTATTCCACCTTCACTTAAGGGGAGGCACGGTGGCTCAGTGGTTAGCACTGCAGCCTCACAGCACCAGGGGCCCAGGTTCAATTCCAACCTTGGGTGACCATCTGTGTGGAGTCTGCACATTCTCCCCATGTCTGAGTGGGTTTCCTCTAGGTGGTCTGGCTTCCTTCCACAGTCCAAAGATGTGCAGGCTAAATGGATTGGTCATTCTAAATTGCCTGTAGTGCTCACGGGTGTGTCGGTTATAGGGGGATGAGTCTGGGTGGGATGCTCCAAGGGTCAGTGTGGACTTGTTAGGCCAAGGGACTGTTTCCACACTGTAGGGATTCTGTGATTCACTATAGAGGATACAAAGCATTTCTGAAAAACTGAAAATCAGGAGGTGGAAGGGACAGAGGAACATGATAAACTACAATCGCAAGTGAAGTAGTACAAGAGGCATATGGATAAGGTAAATAGACAAGGTCTTTTCCCTAGGGTGGGGGAGTCCAAAACCACAGGGGTAAGTTTAAGGTGAGGGGGAAGATATAAAATGGATGTAAGGGGCAACTTTTTCACACAGAGGGTGGTGCATGTATGGAATGAGCTGCCAGAGGATATAGTAGAAGCTGGTGCAATTATGACATTTAAAAGTCATCTGGATACGTATATGAATGGGAAGAGTTTAAATGAAATGGCCCATATGCTGGCAAATAGGAATCAATTTATTTCGGATAATAGGTCAGCACGGATAAGTTGGACCGAAGGGTCTGTTTCCAGGCTGTTTCTCTTTATGACTATGATTGTATAAACTGAGGAAGCTAACAAGTGGGCTGACAAGTCTTCAGCTCCAGTTGGTTTGCATCCTAGGGAAAGAAAAACGGTTGATAGTGAGGCAGTCAATGTGCTGGTGTTAATTTTCCAAAATTCCTTACACTCAGGAAAGGTTCAGTCAAACTAGAAGGTAGCAAATATGACTTCACTAGCGAGTTTTGAGAAGATTTGTAGCTCAGGTTGAGGTTCTGGATGTGAGTTTGCTCGCTGAGCTGGAAGGTTAGTTTTCAGACGTTTCGTCACCATACTAGGTAACATCATCAGTGAGCCTCCGACGAAGCGCTGGTGTTATGTCCCGCTTTCTATTTATCTGGTTAGGTTTCCTTGGGTTGGTGATGTCATTTCCTGTGAACATCAAGAACATCAACTAGCCACAAAACGACATGACCCACTATCACTTGTATCCTTACATACAGATAAGGAAGGACACCACTTTGATTGGGACAACACATCCATCCTAGGACAAGCCAAACAGAGACATGCACGAGAATTCCTAGAAGCATGGCATTCCAACCGGAACTCCATCAGCAAACACATTGATTTGGAGCCAATCTACCATCCCCTGAGAAAAAGAACAGGAAATGACATCACCAACCCAAGGAAACCTAACCAGATAAATAGAAAGCAGGACATAACACCAGCGCTTCGTCGGAGGCTCACTGATGATGTTACCTAGAATGGTGACGAAACGTCTGAAAACTAACCTTCCAGCTCAGCGAGCAAACTCACATCCATGACTTTACTAGTCAAGAAGGGAGGGAGGCAGAAAACATGAAACCATAGGTCAGTTAGTTTGATCAATGTTAGGGACAAAGTATTAGAACTTATCATTAAAGAGGTTTTCACTGTGTGCTTAGAAAAACTCAAGCTAATCTGGAAGAATCAGCACAGTTTCATCAAAGGACAATCATGTTTAACCATTGGAGTTATTTGCAGGTGTTATCCACACTGTAGATAAATGGGAGCTTGTACATGTACTGAACTTAGATGCCCAGAAGGCATTTGACCAGAAACAATACCAAAGGTTATTATAGAAAATGAAAGCTTATGGTACAGGAAGGTTACATTAGATTGGATAGAAGATTAGCTGGCAGAAAACAGAAGATGCATAAATGGATCTTTGTCTGATTGGCGCATTGTGATCAGTAATGTCCAAAAGGGTTCTGTGCTAAAACCTTATCTTGTATAATTTACATCAATGAATCAGGTGAGCGGAACAAGAACAAATTTCCAAATAACATCAAGATAGGCAGCAAAGTATATTATGAGGATGACATAAAGAAGGCTATAGGTGAATATAGAAGTGTTCAGTGAGTTGGCAAAGTCCAGCAGATGGAACACAAACAGGAATGTAAAGTTGTTTACTTTGGGTGCAAGAATAAAGCAGCAGAATTTAATTAAAAGGAGTGCACATGCAGGATTGAGGCACAGAGGTATCTAAGTTATCAACTGCATGAGTCACAAACAGATACAATGCAGGTACCTGGAATGAGCGAGTTGTCTAGATGATAGGTTCAACAGGCTGGGCTTGTTTCTATTAAAAGCTTAGATGAGTGAAGGAAGACTGAAATGTATAAGATCTTGATTGGTTTTGAGAAGATGGAGATGTAAAGGATTCTTTCTCTTGTGGGTCAATCTAGAACCAGGGGATATGATTTTAAAATTAGGGTTGCTCTTTCAGGACAGAGATGAATTTTTTTTAAAATAAGAGATCTGTGCAATTTTTGGAACTTTCTGACTCAGAAGGCAGTAGATACAAGGTCATTGAGTAAGTTAAGGAAAGGATGGATTAATTCACATTAGGCAGGGGAATTGCAGGTTAATGGGGATGTAGAATACAAAACACAAAAAAAAACAACCTCAATCTTATTGAATTGTGGAGTAAGTGTCAATGACCAAATGACTCATATCTGGCCCTATTTTGTATATTTGTGTGACGTAGCACCTGTGTTGAAATACCTATAATAATGGAAAATCCTGTTGAGATTTTACATCCTTGTAATTGTTACATCAGAAATTTCAGATTAAAGACTGCAGCAATGATATACCTCATGCTCTCATTTGGCAAGTGTCTCATTTGATGTATATACTTGAAAATCTGAAACTCGAGTTAAGTAATGTACTCACTTCACTAATCTGCTTTTGCCACAGATTGTTGATTGCACGGCTTTAAGTATTGAATATTTATGATAATAGAATTCCCAGAGTGTGGAAACAGGCCCTTCAGCCCAGCAAGTCCACACTGATACTCAGAACATCCCACCCAGACCCATTCCCCAAATCTACATATCCCTGAACAGTATGGGCAATTTAGCATGGCCAGTCCACTGAACTTACACATTTTCGGATGGTGGGAGGAAACCCACGCAGCCATAGGGAGAACATGCAAACTCTACATAGACAGTTGCCTGATAGTGGGATTGAACTTGGGTCTCTGGTGCTGTGAGGCAGCAGTGCTAACCAGTGAGTCAACGTGCCGCCAAGTGGGGGAAGTGCTGTAGGATGAGCCCTGCCAACCCCGTCGCAGCCTGAATCCTGCTCATTATGACAACTACAAAGACAATGATGAGAAAGCAACTCCTATCATTGCAACTGCAGGGGAATAAAGAAAAAGTTGAGAAGGTAACATCTCAGAGGCAGGATAAGCAAGTATGGGACTGCATTGTGAATATGTGGAAAGTTGTTAACTCAGATATGAGTTGCAAGGGTTGAGGGGGAATGCCTGCATCCTCTGGATAAATAGATGTCAGAAAACATGGTCTCGGTGACTGGGTCCCAGAGGTTAGCTCTGGTGACAACAATGGGTCACAGCAGTCATCAGCAGTTTGAGTCTCATGGGAGTAGCTGGTAATTTCTTTGAGGTGTGGAACTAGTTGTTACCTGGTATGAAGCATCCAGGAGTTTTGAATGTGAGAAGTTAATGATTGAAGCAAGGAAACAACAGTTTAACTCTGCTGACAGGAAAAGCAGAAAATGGACTGTTTTGCTAAATTGCCAATGTTAAGAAACCAGTTCAAATAAATATTGCGGAGCTGTTTTAAGACCCCCCTAAAGAATTAAACTAAGCTGATAATTTGCGTTGATTCTTTTTCATTTTTACAACTTGAGAATTTGTATGATGTACGTTCTTTTGTGTGTAAATATGTTAAACTCATTGGATTAGACATCCTAACAAAATATGAGAAACCAGCTGGAAAATTTCAACTTTAAATAAAATGATCAGTCCAATTTTCTGGACT
The DNA here is from genome assembly GCF_030684315.1 of Stegostoma tigrinum. NCBI lineage: Eukaryota > Metazoa > Chordata > Chondrichthyes > Orectolobiformes > Stegostomatidae > Stegostoma > Stegostoma tigrinum. The sequence goes on from NC_081358.1 coordinate 45,411,908, forward strand.
TCCATAAACAATGGAAGTTTTCTGCAAAGTTTTAAAATTACCTCCTTTATTTTTTAATGCTACTTAAAAATTTGTAAAAATACGTTTTATATTTTACAACAAATACTGTAAATTTACTGCAATTTTTTATTTGAAGAACATCTTTTGTAGGATTACTATTAAAACTGATATAACCTTAATGGTTGACCACCAATACACAGATGGAGACTATTTGGCCCATTGTGTTAATGGGCTAGAATTTGGCCCATTGTGTTAATGGGCTCTTTGCTAGAAAAATCCATCATAAATCTCATTAACATTTTTCATCCCGGTAGCTTTATATCTTCTCATATTTCATATATTTAATTATTATTCCTTAAATAGATGTGATAATCTCTGCATTGACTACTCCCTGTTGCCAATCCTCTGTAATGTAACAAACGGTCATGAAATGATTCTAGCTTTTTCACCTCTGCTTCTCTGATGTTGAGTTTTATGGAATCATAGAATAATACAGCTCTGGAGACTACTTGGCCCATCAGGTCTGAACTGGATCTTTAAAAGAGGAAGTCAGTTAATCCACTTATTGTCTCTTTCCTCATATTTCTACAATTTTGTTTTTCTCTTTCAAACATTTATCCAATCCAATATTGAGAGCTTTGAATGATTCTGTACCAGGCAGAGCATTCCAAATTCTAACGCATCCTTGTGTAAAAATGTTTGTTCTCAAATTACCTGTTCTTCTTTTGCCAATCACGATTAATTTTTTGTACCCTCTAGTAATCCTTCATCCAGCAACTGAAAACATTTTCTGTTAATTTACTCAATCTAAATGCTTTATGACTTTGAACTCCTCTGTCAAATGCCCTATTAGTCTTGCCTACATAAAGGAAAATGTTCTTTTCAGTAATTTGAATTGGCATTACTCCAAACTATTTAGATAATTTAACCTTGTCATTTTCCAGCCTGTTTCTGTGCTTCTTCCTATCTTAGACATTAGCCAAAAACTCTAGAGCAAGTGTGCTGCTTCTCCACCAAACTACAATGCTCTTCATTGGTCTCAGAAATACCATAATTCACGGTCCCTATCCGACTGTTCTCTCAAGTGGGCCCATATGAGCGTATGGTACTATTTTGAAGGAAAGCAGAGAAGCTCCCCCTCTCTGTCCTGATCAGATTTTCTCCTTCTAACTATATAAAATGTGCTTATCTGGTCATTATCACATTGCTGTTTGTGAGAGCTTGCAGTGTGAAAGTTAGCTGGTATATGTTTCTTATGTTACAAGAGTGGCCATGCGTTGAAAGTATTCCATCAATTTGGGACATCCAGCAGTTGTATTCTTCCTCTATTTTTTAATGGTTTGCGGACTTTGCTGGCAAACCTAGCTTCAGTTGCCTAACTCTAATTACCTTGAACTGAGTGACTGAGAGGCTATTCCAGAGGATAGTTAAGAGTCAGTTGCAATGCTGCTGTTTGGAGTCATGTTTAGGTCAGATCAGGTAAGAACAGCAGATGTCCTTCCCTAAGGTACATTCATGACATTTTACAAGGTTTTAACAAAAATCGATGGATGATACAGTCACCGTTAGTTTTCAATTGAAGAATTATTAATTCAGTTAAGTTCTATTGGCTGCCATGGCGAGATTTGAACCAGTGGGTCTGGGCCTGAAACATCAGCTTTTGTGCTCCTGAGATGTTGCTTGGCCTGCTGTGTTCATCCAGCTTCACACTTTGTTATCTTCAAAACATTGGCCTGGTCCTCCGGAGCACTAATCCAGCAGCATTACAATTGCGTCACTGTCTCTGTGGAAGTGTTATAGAAATGCTAAGCATTTTTTTTAACATGACAGAGAGGAAAACTTGCATGGAGCTGTTGAGAAGTCACTAAGGTGGTACAAAGTTAGCATTGGATGACTTCTAAATGTAACTGTTGGATATTTTCAGCACAAACATATAGGCAGTGTCAGAATAACCACAGGGGTGAAAGACTGGGTGCTTCATGCTACTTTTACAGTGCTTTTTGAAGAATTTAACCAGTATTATCTTCAAATAAATATTTTTTTAAAACTTTTGCTTAACTTCATTAGTGGTAAATTTGAGGCAACTGCTGTGTTACAGAGTGATTTACTTCAGCTATAGACAGTCATCTACCCTGCATCATTCCCTCGCAGGATAATCACTGGGGGGATCCAAAACATTGCAGTAAGCTAAATTTTTCAAACAACACTTAACTCTGCTTTTTTTTTCCACCAGAGAATGAAGTTAAATATATCCTAACTTTTCACAAGAATATCCTTGGCAGAGGTGGGGCTACAGCAAACTTTATAGCAGTACACATTGAGCCATGAAACTACACATCAAACAACTTTCATTGGTTGTGAAGCCCATTTGAATATTTGAGCATTGTGAAAGTATAAATAATGTAATACTTCCAGTTTCAAAGAAAAGATAAAAATGCATTTTTTCCCCTTTGCTGAATCCTAAGTTGCCGAGACCCATTAAAATATACTCCCACCTACAAGTCGTTATGATTACCTTCATTTAGAGTGTACACCTTCAATCAAGTTCCCAATAAAAATGATTTCAAGAAGAGATTACATCAATGTGTTGAAACGATGACAGGATTCAATTGTTTGAAAGAGAATATCCAATTTAAAAAATCAGATCCACCCAAATGCCTTTTGAAAAATAAGTACTATAATAAGTCTTACAATTCCCTGACAAACATATCTATCTATTGATATCTCTCTTGCTTTTTACTTAGGGTGCCAATTTATAGTCCAAGTCATTATTGGTTGCATTTCAACAAGATGTTGTCAATTACTGTTATTCAGCAACTTGCTATCAGGTTGGCTTCCAAAACAACATGAAACTTGTTAACTATATAGAATTTTTAACAGAAAGTGGCAATGTTTCATGCGTTAATCGGTAATTTTCATATTCACTGTTAAAATCTCTTATTACAGCAACAAAAAAACCATACAACAACTCAAAATGCAGAGTTCACTAGTTATATGAGAAACATGTTAAGTCTATAAATGCACCTGTGGGATATGATTTATATTTCACGTGTGAGCTGACCTGACAACTTAGGTATGATGAAGTCGTGAGTGAGTTATGGACAATGCTACAAGTGGGACATAAATCATTTCCTATGGGTCTTTGTAATGTACTCTGCTTATAGCATATGTTAAAAATTAATCAATAACCAGGTAAGAGCATGTCATTACAGCAACAGCTAGAAGACAGATTAGCAGAACTATGTTAATGTCCCAGTCTCCCATCTGGTTGGAATAAATACTTCTTCATTGTCTCAACAAGAGACAAGTGAGAGCAAAGGATTGTGTATGCACAAAGGACAGAGTGTGAGAGAGAGTGGAATGTGTGTGCATCAGTGTGTGAGAGTGACAGTGTGTATGAGAATGAGAGGGGGTGTGGGTGAATATGGGTGCAAATGAGAGAGTGGGTGTGTAAGTGACTGTGGGTGTTTGAGTGAGAGTGGGTAAGAGAGAAATATTTGGTATGGGTAATAGTGCTGCTGAGAATGACAGTGCCTCTGTATTAGTGAGAGGGAGAGACTGTGTGGGAAAGAGAGAGAGAGAGACTGTGTGGGAAAGAAGGAGAGGGAGAGACTATGCAGGAAAGAGAGAGAGAGAGAGAGAGAGATAGATTGTGTGCCGGTGTGTGAAAGAGAAAGAGGGATAGGGGTTGAGAAAGGTGTGTGTGAGAGAGATGTTGTGTGTGTGGGGGAGAGGGAGAGAGGGAGAGAGGAGTTTGCGGAGGAATACTAAATATGTATGTGAGAGAGAGTGTGAACATGGTTGCGTGAATATGTGACTGTAGGTGAGAGAGAGTGGGTGTGTGAGAGAGAATGGATGCATGACAGTGCAAGAAAGATAGTGGGTGCAAGCTTGAGTGAGAGATTGGGTGGGTGGGTGGGTATGTGCATGCGAGAGTGTGGTTATTTGTGAGTAGGATTATATGTGAGGCTTTGTGTGTATGTTTACCAAAAAATGCGTGTGTCGCACTGTGTGTGTGAGATGCCACAAATTCAAGTAAGTGTATTCTTTGTTTCTTCATTCATAATAGGCTTTAGTTTTAGGAGTTCATTCTTTAACAAAATGTAAAAATGTTTCAATGTTATAAATGACTATTGTAACTGTTGGCCCATCAAGTGATGAAGTGTGGATGCAGGTCAAAGTGAAAGATCCATCCAAGAGCTAAGTTCCCACTGCATAAACTGAATTAGCGAAATGTAGCCCTGGTAACAGTAGGGAGATTATCACAGTATAGGCATCTCTACATGTGATAGCCATCTCATACACACACCAGAAATTCCTCTTCTACAACTTGTTAACTATTTGATTTGTCCAATCGATATGTATAGCTTAAAGTTGCTCATAATTACAAAATCATCTTTGCTTGCCAATTGAAGCAATGATGTACAGAAAGGAAACAAAACATGGGACTAAATGGGTCTTTTTCCAAGCGGCAGTCAGTGACCACTGGGGTACCACAATGATCACTGCTTAGACCCCTGCTATTCACAATATACATGAATGAGTTTGTTGTGAGAACTAAATATAACACCTCCAAGTTAAGAGACAACAAAGCTGTGTGGGAGGTTGTTCTGTGAGAAAGATGCAGAGATACGTCAGTGTGACTTGGACAAGTTGAGGAAGTGGGCAAATGCATGGCAGATAAAGTATAATGTGGATAATTGTGAGGTTCTGAACTTTAATAACCAAAAGAACATAGGTAGATTATACGAATGGTGGTGGACTGGGAAACAGAGAAAATGTAATCAAACCTGGGTGTACTCATTCTCCATCAGTCGCTGGACATAAACCTGCAGGTGCTGCAGGCGGTCAAGGTGTCAAAAGATACATTGCTCTTCATAGTGAGAGAATTCAAGTACAGGAGCCATGGTTGCAACCATACAGAGTCAGGGTGAGACCATCTTTGCAAAATTGTGGTTTTGGTCTTCTTGGCTGAGGAAGAATGGTCTGGCTATCAGTGGAATGCAGTGAAGATTTACCAGGCTGTTTCCTTGGATGGCAGGACTGACACATGATGAGAGATCTGATCAGATGGGATTATATTGACTTCAGTTTATAAGAATGAGAGCAGACCTCACAAAAACGTACAAGATTCTACCAGGACAAGGCAGGGCAAATGCAGAATGATATTCTCGAAGATTGGGAAATACAGAACCAGGAGTCGCAGTCTAAGCACCCAGAGTAGGCAATCAAGGACTGAGATGAGGAGGATCTTTTCACTCAGAGCCTGTAGAATCTTCTGCCATAGAAAGCGGTTGATGGCAAAACATTGAATGTTTGCTAGACGATATAAAGGGATCAGACAGTAGAGAGAGAAAACAGGAGTAGGATGCTTAGTTGGATGATCAGCCATAAACATGTTGAATGGGAGTGTATGCTTGAAGGGCTGAATGGCCTACTCCTGTTCCCATTTTCTATGTTACTATCTCTCAGTCAGGGAGTATTTCATGCTGCAGTATGTGCATGCCGAAATCAAATGGGGTTATGATTTGAGTTGTCCACAAAACCTTTGCAGTTGAACAACAATTTGATACAGATGAAGAATGAGCATTGGGACAGATTTGTCAGCTATGTGGTAGCAAAGGGGTTTTATTCCCACATGGATTTAATAATGGCACAATCTAAATCTACATCCAAATCTAAATCTAAACGTGGTGATCGGCCAATTACAGGGAAAAAAAATGGTTTGGATATATAAGAGAAGGTGTCTCTACAGAAGGGGAACATCTGGATTTATTTTTGGATTACAGTAAACTTTTTATTAACTGGCACCTGTGGGACCAGGAGTGTGCTGGTGGATTAAATATTTCAGATAATTAAGAGGCCCACATAAACAGTGCAAAAACATGCACTAAGTAACAGAAAAACATAATGTAGAAGGTGTACACACGCCACTATTACACTTTATTTACAGCATAAATCACTTAATAGTAATGTGACTTTGCCTCAAATAAAACTGACCGTCAGAGAGCCTTCTCACTCACACTCTCAACCGACTACCCAGACATTGTGGTTGATCACGATATTTGAGGAAAAAATTGACTCAAAATTGAATCATTTGTTGACATTTCATGTGGCCCTTTGATTCAACAACAATTATATTTACATTAAGGTCAATAAATTGAAAAATTGGGCACAATAATACAGTGAACATCACAATATCTGAGGTATATAATTTTTGATGGTTTATCGAGTGTGCAGGTTCATAAGGTGCTGGTTAAAACAAAATTTACTGAACTTTTAGAATACAACAAATGGGTGGGATGACTGCTGTGCAAACTTAACTACAACCTCCAAAAGATAGCAAACCATTTTGGAAATTAGAATTTGTTTGAAGTTGACTGCATTTTCTCCCTCAGTTGTTGAGATCCAGAACAAAGAATGACATTTTTATTACCTGTATTTTACTTCTAAAGACGGAGGATTTGAAAGATAGACCCACTCACCAGGCAAGGCACAGAGTTTTCTCTAGTCTGATGTATCCTTAGGACTCCACATTTGGTTCATATGGTTCTGAAAGAGCCACAGAGTGAAGTTAAATCACTTTTGATTGCAATTTGTACAAATGTTTTAGACAATGACATTGCATTTCTTATTCACAGTATGAATGTACCTAACCTATATCACAAAGAACCAAAAACTAGTTCAGTATGTTGCCAGGATACTTTATGGATTGCCTATTTCTGACTGAGTTCCCTGGCAGGGTGCTGATAATACACAGCCTGAGGAACTAAAGAGATACCAGGATCTCAGTGGTATGGTGGTAAAATCCAGCTGTTGCAATGTACTTATCATTGCACAAGAGAACGATTATGAGGAGTAGTAGGGTAGCAGCCATGCTGCCAATATGCATGAATATTACTGAGAAAATAAGCTGGCTGCTTTAAACACTCTATCTGCACTATGTTTGATGCCGATGTTTGGATGTCATTTTTTAAGGAATATGGAAGGGAGGAGCAGATGGTTTAGGTATGATTGCTTGTTAGTTTTAGTAGATACAGTCATAGCTGACAATTATAATGCGTCCTCTCCTTTGGCTGTGACTTTGGTGAGAGGGCATGGGTTGCATGTCCTGACTTTCTGCCGATCAAATCTGACCTGCAAGATATTGCTTTAAGTTCCCAATAATATGATTGATAATGATACATGTTGTCCCTTGCTTTACCCTTGTGCTTGGGAATAGGGCATATTTAATTTCTGAGTTACAATTCTTTGACACTTTATCCTCCTTCAAATAAATAAGGAGAAAATAAGCCTGAAATGGAAGCATCCTGAAAGCTTCCAGCATAGAAGACATTAGCCAATTGCTGATTTCTTACTATATCTACATAAGGAAAAAAAAATTATCGCAGCTTTGTATAGAATTTTGCAACCGTCAACAGACATGTCAATCTCTTCAAGCCAGCAATTCAACAGCATCTTTGGAGGAGGGGTAAAAGCAAGGACATAATTAGTTGGGAATCTTGAAATGCATCTCTCATTGTGCATTTCATTGCTCGCTAAATAGCTAATCCATTTCAACAAACTTATGCGATGACCAATCTGAAAAATAGGTTTGTAATTCCAACTCCTCAATGGTTGGGTTGGATTACTTCTCAATATCCACTCTTGCAAGACATGATTCGACTTAGAAAACTGCTGCAATTTTAATTGCTGCTCTTGATGGGTTCAAACTGCACAAGTTCAGGAAAATCCAGTCTTTGCTGCAGCCAACTACATAATTTCTGCACGGCAGCAGGTTATCAGTCCCAGGAGAATAACTCTACCCAAGATAGGGGAAGAATGTTGAATGCAGCATGAACAAATTCACTGACAGGAAATCCATGTTGCATTACTTATACAATGTGACTTACAACATTAATGAACTGTTGTACAATGTATGGTTCTGAAGAGGGTATTATTCATGTTTCGCTGGTTCCATCCACAGCGTGTGTCATATCAGTAGAATGGGTAAAGCAAAGGGGTTCAATTCTGTCTCTCAGAGGGAATGGTTACAAGGATTTTAAACAGCCTGTTTAGAGATGCTACTATACGTCTCTGGAGCAGTTAGGACTTGAATTCAGGCCTCCTGACTCAGAGGTAGAAACAATACCACTGTGCCAAAGAGTCCTGAGGAACAAGTGTATCTATATCAGCTCCCTAAGCTTTAGTAATTATACTTGACCAGTATTTGCACTTGTTACCATCAGGCAATAAACTTACTCGTTAAGTAAGAATAGTGTTGTTGCTGTCGATACTTCATGATGGTGAACCTGCTCCTGCTAATTACTAGATACGCCCAAGACAAAGAAGGATTGGTAGCAGTAACTAGCTCAGACAGCCTTTGATGAATACCAGATATTAGTAAAGATGGAAAGTACCACAAAGTGCTAGGAGTGGTCGTAAGGGAAAATATCTCACATCCATATTGTGAAACATAGCCACATTGTCACAGTGCGCATAACCTCTTGAAAAAGTTTCTAAAGAATCACTCAAATAACTAGAATGGATTTTACTTCTCTGGGACCTGAAATGTTTCATCAAATAATGCCATTACACAGCATATAAATCCTCTTGCCCTTCCATATCTGTGGGTAAATAAACATAAGAGATTTGTTTCTTTACAAATACATAAGCCACTTCTGCTGTTGCTTCTGAGCAGCAGAATGTGCTTTATGCAGTCATATCAAATTTCTTTCTCATTTATTTGAAATAGTTTAAATGCCTGCTTTAAAACAGAGGAAAAAGAAATTCGAAATTAATGCATTAAGCAATAATATTGCTCACATTAATTTCCAGGCTTAAATCTTTTACAGGTTTGATAGGAGACATTGTGCTTTTAAGTAATGAGATACAATGAGTTCCTTTTGTACTGGAGAAAACCCTGAAATAATAATGGTGTATGATGGAGGATAAATTGCAATAGGATTGGAGCTGATGTACTGGTATGTACTTAAAGTTACACGATCGTGGTTATTACTTCCAATAGTGTTCGTGAAAATAATGAGCACCTCTTAAGAATAAAAGAAAATGGTTTTAGCTATAGAATAAAATCAATTATATTCATTCTCATTTATGTCAGAGCAAAGCTCAACCTCAGATTATGTCACATTTCCAAAGGAACAGAATAATAGGAGGCAATAGAATCAAATTTACTCTACTACATTCAAACAATTAACTTTCAATTGTGCCTTTTGTAATTTGTGTGTGATTAAGGCTCCATTCTTTTTATTGCACTTTTCTCCTTTATGTTCTCCTTGCCAGCCTCCAACTTTCTATCCTCCCAATGTACCAGTGTGCATTTAAAACTCTGGTGCCTGTGTCCACCTCATGTTCACTCATCAACCTCATGCTCACTGACCTACAATGACTCCCAGAGGCTCAATTCTATCATTCTCAACTTTTGTGTTTGACCTCTTCATGGGCCTCACCCCTTCCTACAGCTATAGTCTCTTTCAGTCCTAGAACCTTCCGAGATTTACAATTCTGACGTCTTGAACAGTTGTGATTTCCAAAATTCTGCTTTTGGAAGGGTTTCCTCATCTGTTCCCCTAAACTCCTTCCAATGCCTCTCTTTTCTCCTGTTTAAGAGAGTCTTTAAAAATCCTTCACTTTGACTGAATCTTTCGTGACATATATCTCATCTCATCAAGTTCTGGTGAAGTGACTTGGGATTATTTACTATGTTCATGACATTGATAAGTGCAAGTCATTGTCACTTAGATGATCTTGGTCTTCCATGTGCCCTACACAGACAAGAAGCCAGCTGAGTAATCATAATGCAGGGAAAGTACGATTTCCAGTCTATGACTGTCTCACTAATGTACTGGGATGGGTGGGGAGAGAATGTCCAGCCAAGATGGGAGATTTATATACATAAACCCATTGTATAGAGATTTGTACAGATAAACCCATGACTCAACATTCAGTGGCATCACATTACCTGTCCACATTTGATTTATATCTTAATTGAATGAGTCCACGGGAAAATATGGCACTTATGTTTGTAAATTATGCTACTGTGCACTGGTAATTTGAAAGAGATGTATTGCTCACACTGAAGTTAAAATTAATTGTTTAATGTTTTATTTAAAGAATAAAAATTTGATTATTTTTAAAAATTCTATTAATAGATTTTCTACACTTGAATCATATTTACATGTACAGAGCAATTAAACAAAAAATCTGTTACTTGATTTTCTACAGCTAAGTCAAACTTAGATGTACAGCAGATAGAACTTTACCCCTTAGTTTTCCTCAGCACATGGTCCTAGTAGTCATCCTAGGTTCTAGTCCTCCAGCATTGATCTTGCCTTGCCTGGCAAATTACAACAGCAAGTGAAAACTCTGAGGGAAATTCTACTTTTAATATAAAACATAATCCATACAGTACCCTGTGCAATGTGCAGTAACATTTTTTTAAAAATACTTTAAATCAGCCAAAGTATTCGATGGCCCCTTCTCCAACTTGGACCCCATCGTCAGTCAGATTAGTCGATTCTTCCCATATGGAAAGCAATGTGACTGTTCATATGGTGTGCAAGTTGGAATTATCCACAGCATCATAAAATATTTTTCTTTCTTGTCTTTTTACTTCTGCTGTTTTTCTTTTGTGCTTTTTCCTTTAGTTTTTCTTTTCTTTGGTGGGTTAGTCGGCAGGGTCGGCATGGCAGTGATGGCGAACCGTGTGCGGAGTGGCGGCGCCCTCCTAGGGGTGGGAGGTTGCAGCGACGGCAGATGCGGCACTTCCCGGCAATTGGATGCAGTGGCAGCAGCAGCAAGGATGTCCTCCTGGCATTCACAGCCAGTGGCAGAGGCGGAAAAATGCCTCCAAGCGAATGGAGGCGGCAACAGCAGACTCCTCAAGATGGGTGGCAACGGCAAGGCAACATCTCGGAAGAGGGTGGCCTGGAGCATGAGTCTTGGCGCAGTGGTGGCTCAGCTTGGCAGTGAAACCACAGACTCCTGGTTGCAGTCGGAGAAGAGCAGAGATTCCCGTGTTGACGACAGCAGGTACTTCTGGCATCATAGAGGCGGCAGTGGGATTCAGGGACCCCTGGTTGCCGTCACAGTAGACCTGGCACGGTGACTCCTGGTTACTGGAGAAGCAGCGGCTGCTGGTCGCAGGGTGAGTGTGGATTCAGCGTGACACTCAGTGAAGTGGGCCCAGTGGCAAAGAGATGGTATCTAAAGAACACCGATTCCTATGATTGTGGGCTCAGTGCAGATGGCAACGAGTTGGCGGAAGAGGGTTGGTGGCACAGGTGCCATGTTGCTGGTGAGCCAACTCATGATTGGGTTGACTGAACAAAGCTATATATTTTTACCCTTTCACTCTGAAACAGTTCAAAATGTTGCCAGGTTGTGATGGCAGTTGAAACTTTTCGTTGTATTTTACTGGATTATTCGCTGTAAAATGGAAGCAATAAATCATTTAGATGGAAATTCAAAACTTTACAACACAGAAAGCTGCCTTTCAGCCCCTTATGCCTGTATCGGCTATTTGGTAGAACTGCTTAAATAATACCACTCCTGTGTTCTTTCTCTGTAACTTAGTCATTGCTACACTCCAAAGGATCAAATTCTGCCAACTCCTAAATTAATCCTGAATTGGAGCCTGTGTTCACACAGAGTTTTGTTCAACGTTTATTGTTATTGATCACCTGATGGGATTTTTGATGGTAATACAAAATAGGATCTCAGTTAAATGATGTAAGTATTTTTCTAAAGTCTAAGGAATGAACTTTGGCTGGTTTTGATGTTCCTGAAGCTGGCTGTGGTAGGGCTGATGGGAACATTGTGCCACTTTGGTGAGGGAGACCTGGCCACATTCAGTGTCTGGAAATTCTCAGGCCAGCATGGTGGGATCCCTGGAGAAGGCTGAATGATGTAGATTGGGAATCAGGGTGAGAAGGTTTTGGGCAGGTGTGGGCATGGTGTGTAGGGCAGGGGATGGATGCAAGGGCAAGAGTTGGCTTCCAGCAGACGGGGCCTTTCCTTCCTGCTGCCAGCTCAATTGGGCTCTTTTCTAAGAGGTTTTGAAAGAAGGGGCAGCTTCCTGGAAGCCCACTGGCAAACAGGACAGAGCAACTTTCAGGAGATGTAGGAAACCTAAATGAGAATTCTGGTGTGTTCAGGAATAAAATGGCCTTGAAGTGCCTCATTCCTGAGCCCAATTAGTGGGCTGGTGCACTGCCTGCCTGAGTCACTTCCAACTGCTGATTTAAAAGGTGGAGGGGTGAGAAAATGGGGGGAAGTCAGCATCACCATTCTCGTTGTCTGCCCAGCTCCTAGCCCAATCCAATGTGGCCCTGTATCCAGATCACTCCTTTCCCAAACCTGAAAGTTTCAAAGCACTTAACTCCAGCAATGTACTTTTGAATTGTAATTGCTGGTGTAATGTAGGAACAGCTACCAGCGTGTTAATGGCAAGATCCCATAAGTAACAATAAAATGATGACGGGTAATCAACTGATGGACAAAGAAATAACAAACAGAATATTCTCGAAAAATGCATAAATCCCAAAGCGAAATCTGTACAGTACAACACTTCCCATGGTATGTTAACATTTTTATTCCATTTACATTCCATTGGGAGATTCAACTGTGGTTTTCAAAAAGTAACTGGAAATGCACCTGAAGGGAAATAAATTTTAGGGAAAAGGGAAATGTAGCAGGATGAGCTAAATTGTTCTTAGATAGAGTTAGCACTCACTCAGTGGATCAAATGACCTCCTCCTGGTTTGTTGCAACTATTCCATTGTTCACTGACTTTACATGAAAAATATTCAGGAGTTTGAAGCATCCTATCACTGTGTTCAGTCTTTCCAGCTTTAAGACTCAATATGCATTCCACAAAAGTCTAAGAATCTGCTTTCAGAGTATCAAACGAATGTGCATTTTTTTCTTTGCTTTCTTCCTTCAGAAGTTTGCTGGTAACAGTACTGCCAGATATCAATCTGGATGTTTCCAAAAAAGACCTATGAAATTGATCTTTTGTTTTTTTTCGCAATTTTGTTTTCGCAATTTTGTTCCCTTCAAAATCAGAAGTCCTTAACAACACATCTTGTATTGATCATGAAGAGACAGAGCAAAGCAAACAATATTCAGGCAAACATTTATCGCACGCATTTCAATTTATCCAATGTTACTACTTCAAAAGGATTAATACATGTATGAACAGATTCAAGAACAGCTTCTTCCCTGTTGTTATCAGACTTCTGAATGGACCTCTTCAATGTTAATGTTGATCTCTCTCTGTACCTTCTCAGCAGCTGTAACATTGTATCCTGGACTCTGTTCTGTTACTCTAAAGCACTTGTATAGTACAACCTGCTTATAAAGTACATAAGGCAACACTTTTCACCGTAACTCAGTACAAGTGACAGTAATAAATCAAATTCATCATGAAAGGCCACCACAGAGGCTGAATGTGGAAGATAAATGCACATCTCTCACTCACTTTTAGTTCCATTTGGAAAAAAGCCCACATAATCTAGGTTGACATTCCCAGTGCTGTGCTAAAGGAATGTTCATTGGTGAGATGCTGTCTGGCAGAGATATTAAAACCAAATCCCTGTCGAATAGATCCAAAAACATTCTGTAGCCATATTTGTGACAAACAGAACAATTCTCTTCAAACAGAGACCCGGAACAGATTAACCAGTTGTTAACATTGCTGTTTCTGGGCCTTGTGTACAAATTGAATTTAGAAAGATGATTGGCCTTCAAAAACGTTTTAAAGAACACCTTGGAATATCATGAAGTTTTAAAGACAATACAGGAATACAAGTTCTTTACTCAGCATACCTTTAGTTGGATCTGCACTGCAATGGCGATTGATTGATGCTAAATTATTACATTTGTTTTAATAAAAATTATGATGTAACATTTAAAAGTTCCTTGACACATGGTCAGTATTGAAGCTAACACTACGTTCTTTCCATTAGGATGGTCTTAATATTTTTCGAGGAACTAAATCTGGATGAAAATTCCACATTTGGACATTTTAAAATTATGCAAATCTGCAGCGGACAAATGAGACATTACCCACACATTCACTGACTTGAAACACAAATCCATTAATCTTAGTTCTCAGTGGTACTTTAAAAGAAAAGTTCAGGAATGTTAATAATAAGGCAGCATAACAACCCAAATGTGCCTGGCTTGCTGAAAGCTACAAAGATGGCTTTTGTCTCTCTCAGGGTTCAAGGTTTGGTTCACCTGAAAATGCATCAGGGAACATAGTGTTAACATGTTTGTCATATGGACAAAGGTGATCATCAAATCTGCCACTGATGTGACACTCTGAGAACAAAGGTGGACCTTTTATGAAGTTACATCGTGCTTTGTGCCCATGCCACATCACTTTAATTTTTCCTCCAATGCTGAATGAGTGCTATCAACAGGAGCTTGTAATACGGAAAACAATCAGAGCGTTACCTTCTATCCATTTCCCTGTGCATCTCAGAAACCTGGACAACACTTTCTTCAACAGATCTTTGAAATGTAATTAAGACTTTAGCTAAAACTTCCACATTCATGCCACCATGAAAAAGGAAAGTATACTTGTAATCGCAAGCACAAAATTAATTCTTAAATAGTGACACAGAAAATAGAACAAAGAACAGTACAGCACAGGATTAGGCCCTTCGGCCCACCGAGACTGTGCCAACATATGTTGCCTTTCTAAACTAAAAACCTTTCGCCTCTATACTGCCCGTATCCTTCTATTCACTGCCAGTATTGTCAGAATTTCGGCGACTTGATCAGAGTGGAGAACTCGGTTAGCAGGAAAAGCAGGAGGCAGTAGAAGGAGGTGTCCAATAGATGCAGTTGGATGATAGACATCACAGAGTCCCTGCAGTCTACAGTGGATGTGTGAGGATGGTGCATGACAAATCATGACAACAGATCTCCAGTTATCAGCAACAGCAGTGGGTTAGACTTTAGGGGTGGCATAGGAAATGGGATACAGACCTTACAACCTATGCCAAAGCTGCCTCAAACACCATTCAATGTCAGGCAACTGGCCTGACAAACATAAAGGGACATTGTTCCACAGGTGACAGTCAGAATCTTCACGCTGCTGTAATCAGCGCCAGAAAAACTGTGGGTAAGTAATATCCACCCACCTTAGGAGCTTCTGGGTAGAAAGTGTCAGCCTTGCATCGCTTGATTAACTCTAGCAGAAAACAATCGAAGCTTAATAGATGGGTTGGCTTCAGGCATGAACCACTGCAGTCTTATGAAAGTCACACAATTACCACAATCATTGCGATTTGTGAAACAGAAATCTATTAGTGTAGTTTGTAAAAGGAGTCTAACTCACAGACAGACACAAACATAATTATAGTTATTACATTTTTTCTAAGTAGTTATTTACAGTGCCTCAGAACTATAATCTGTTTTTTATGTTGCAGCATGTTGTGATTGTAATAGTGGGCTGACATTTGCAAGGTCCCACTATTATTAAAAAGACGGATGTTTGCAAAGTACAAGATATATACCACAAAAAAAAGAAAAATGAATTAAACAAAGAGTGGCTGTGATTACACACAGCAAGTGAAAACAAAAAGAGTGGATCAATGAATTTTAACTCACTAAAGGTCGATGGGAAAAGATAATGCTGTTTCAGTGCATCAAGTGAACTAACAATTAAAGGCAGGCAGCCAACAGGAATGTGTAAGTTGATATCGTATGCAAATACTGATGGGACTGATGACCAAGAGAGGTAGGGATAAAATGGATGACTCTGAAGAGAGAGCAAGCGCACAAAAAGTAATCAAGCAGTAATGTCAGAGGACAGCGGGTAACTGGCTGGTTGCTGAATATTACTGTTTGTTGCTCAAGCAGTGGTTTAAGCTAATATTCGAAAACTATAACTATTATTTTAATTAGTTATTGACTCAATTATCTGGTTCATGTTAATGAAACTACAACTGTTAAATGAATCACAACCTCAATGTAATATATCAAACAATGTTGGATAAGGATTGGGAGGGCAGATAGTGAGGTGGATCTGCAATATGTGGAAGTGTGTGCAGGCCATTGAGATCTAGAGCAACCAGAACTGCAATCAATGTTTGCTCTTGGTGAAAATACTGCACAGAATTTTCTGCTGGGACCCCCAGGCGGGAGAGAGTTACCTGCACTTATTGATTCAGGAGGCAGTCACAGACTTTAGTTAAGTAATAGTTTGGGTTTGGTCAACACAATCAAGGACTAGTGGATGTGACTGCGGGTCAGGCATGTTTGGGATGCAAGCTGCAGTGACACAGGCATCTCACCCTTTGAACCTATCCATACAAAAAGATGTCATACCTGTTGATCAAGATCAATGAATGCAGGGATAATGGGAAATTGGCTGCAGCATTGCAGAACGAGCCATTCACCCAGGTGAAGTAAAATGAATGTAGTGATGGTACAGAACAGTCTGGTCAGGGTGATAGAACTTCAGCCATAACTGGGAGTGCTGAAGGCTGTGTTGCCTTCCCAGTGTCAGAGCTAAGGACATCTCCTTGTAAATGGAGAAGAACTTAGAGTTGGAGGGGTAGGATCCAATCATCATGTAGACATTGATAGAACAGGGGATGGGGTACTGCTGAAGGAGCTTGAGGATCTACACCAATAAGCATACACTCATGGGGAATAACATCAGTAGGACTGCTATAAACATGTGCAAATTGGCACAGGGTCAAAAAGGTTTCATGAGTCTTTCGCAAAGAGTGAAGTAGGAAATGGTCAACTGACACGAATATGCGGAAAGTGGGGTTGCTCCATTGGGGACAGGATCCACATAAACTGAATTAGGACCTGGTATATCAAATCTGGATATGAGGCTTTAAATTAAATTGGAGTTGGTGTGGTTCAGATGAAGGGAGCATTATAAGTCTGAAACGAAGAGTCAAGGCCATCAAGCTATGTAATGATTTGTCTCAAGAAAAGTGAATGTGACAGGAAGATCCAGAATGTTGAAGGGTAATATTGCTTGAGTGGCTAAGATCAAACCAGTGAAAAATGAAAATTAAAACTGCTTCATCTGAAATACATTTGATTTTTTAACAAATATAGATTAATTAACAGAGGTTACTGTACAAACATTTTGAAATTGGAGCAGAAGTAGACCATTTGGCCCCTTGAGGCTGCTCTGATATTCAATAACATCATGGCTAATCTAGTATCAGAGATAATGGGAACTGCAGATGCTGGAGAATCTGAGATAACAAAGTGTAGAGCTGGATGAACACAGCAGGCCAAGCAGCATCTTAGGAGCACAAAAGCTGATGTTTTGGGGCTAGACCCATCTTCTGTGCTCCTAAGATGCTGCTTGGCCTGCTGTGTTCACCCAGCTCTACGCTTTGTTATCATGGCTAATCTATTTGTGTTTCAAATTTCACATGCCCACCTATTCCTGATAAACCTTAATTCTCTGGCCTAACATGGATCTATCCACTCCTGTCTTAAAATATTTAATGACCCTACCTCCAATACCTTCTGAGGGAGAGAGTTCCAAAGGCACATAAGCCTCAAAAAGAGGATTTCTCTACTGTCTGAAATGGTGTCCCCTAAATATAGATCAGCTTCCCTAGTGGACTGACCTACAAAAGGAAACAATTGGCTGGATCTTCTGAGGACTGGCAATCGCACTTAAATTGCCATGATCGGGAGGTGGAGAGATTTTGGGATGGAATTCCAGAGCTTGTTAGATGGGAATTAAAAAAGGACTGGCCAATATTCAAAGAAATATCTGTGTTCAAGAATTCATAACTCCATCGGAAAAGTGATCTGTCAGTGCTTGACAAAGGAAGGATTATATCAGATTAAGTCTCATTAATGTTGCTTGGAAATTTGGGAGAATTTTAGAAACCAGCAGAATTTGACAACAATTTGAAACAGAGAGAATGGAGGAAGAAAGTAAACCATGTAGGAATATGAAACAGATTGTGACACTATCAATATGTTAAAAGGAAAGCAATGAGATTGCTTTAAAGGTTGAGATGGATGAGATAATAATGGGAGATAAGGAGAAGACAAAGATTCTAAATAACTATCTCATATTTCTGTTCTTACTACAGAAGCCAAAATCATATTAGAAGTAACAGGAAAGAAAGGATCTAACAAGAGAGAGGAACTTTAAGAGCTAAGAATTCATTAATCATTCAATTTTCCATTTATTGGGTGTTACATTACCAGTACTCATTACTGTTAGGGCAAACAATCTTGATGATGACTTTTCTTTGAAATGATTGTGACATTGGACATGCAATACATTCAATGACTGGGTATCCACAGCTAGAGAATTCCAAAGAATTACAGTTCCTTTGAGAAAAGAAATTTCGCCTTGTTTCAATCCTCAATGGTTAACTCCTTACCCTGATACTATTTTCCCATTTCCAGACTCTCCATCTGGGGAAACAGCTTCTCAACATCTATTCAGGCAAACTATCAATGAGATCACCCTTCATTCTTCTAAAACACAGAGATTGTAGATCCATTGTGTTTGACCTCATATTAGGACAGCCCCTGATTCCAAGAACTAATCAAGTGAGCCTTTATTGAACTGCTTCCTGTCTAGGTGAAACCTTCTGTAGGTTCTGACGACTAAATTGTACATAGAACTCAAGGTGTGTACTCAGCAAAGCTCTGCACATTTGCAACAAGATTTTCTTACTCTTTTGCAAGAAAGAATAATATACAATTTGTCCACCCCCTTATTTTATGTTTGTAAGAAATCCCAAGTTTCTCCCTTTTTCTCTTAAGAGAGTCAATTTGTGTCAGGCTCTTGTGGCACTCTCCAGCACATTGTTCAAGCCAACTCTCATTGGGCAATGGCTTAGATAGGAAATATTAGTAAGATATTCTGTCATTGAAGACAAACAGGACCCCAGCTCTGTCTAGCTACCCATGAATTTTGCAACAGAACTTATTACAATGGGACTCAGGAGCCCTACCGAGTTGCTTCCCTCGCTAACCTACAGTGTAGAAATATAACTGGAGCACCAAAACTAAAGCTGATTTCCCAGAATGGAATAAGGAAAAACCTTGGAAAACTGTGGTGCCTACCAAAGTATTTTATCTGGAGTCATAGAGTCATACAGCATGGAAGCAGACCTATTAGTCCAACCAGTCCATGCTGAGCATAACCCCAAACTTAATTTTAGCCCTTCTAATCAAAAAGCTTTTCCAACATCTGCAGACAGTATTTATAAGCTTGTTGACGAGGAGTCATCATTAATGGATCACTCATGTTTGCAACAGTTTGATTTAAATGTTATCAAAAATATTGGATTTCAGGCATGAAGAAAAAATTAGGAATTTTATTTCAAGTATTACTAAAGTTATCATCTCAAAATAATCTCGCGTCATCTTTGCAAAGCTGATAATAGGCCATTTTCTGGCAGGAAACGACAATAGAACAGAGGTGGTAGGAACAAGATCATACTTTCTGCATTCTTTGGCCTTATCTGTGCATGGAGTTAGGCTATGGACTGTGGGTGGACTGCAGGCTAATTGAAGGAAGTGAAAGTGTTTCACTGATGCAGCAGTGAGCCACTAATGTGGGTTCAGCCTTACAAAATGTACAGCAAACACAGTGCTGATTTTAGGCCAGGCCATCTCCAACTTGCAGGTGCCAGCTATTAGATAAAAACATGAAAGTGAACATAAAGACTTATTACACAATTTCCTTATAAAAGGTAGCTTTATTCTTTGCATGATTTATAAATACTTGGGCAGAATTTTGTGACAGCACCATAAGAAAATGCAGCTGGATCATGTATGGGGACGGGTAGATCAAGTTGCTTAGAGACTTTTTACATTTACTTGATTGTTTCATGTGAACATGCCTTATGTTCGTATACATTTCTTTGGAGATTAATCTTTTCTCACGGTGGCTCAGTGGTTAGCATTACTGTCTCACAGCACCAGGGGCCTGGGTTTGATTCCAACCTTGGGCACCTATCAGTGTAGAGTTTGTTCATTCTGCCTGTGTCTTTGTGGGTTTCCTCTGGATGCTCTAGTATCCTTCCATAGTCCAAAGATGTGCAGGTTAGGTGAATTGACCATGATAAATTGCCCAGTTTTTCCAGGGATGTGCAGGCTAGGTAGATTAGCCATGGGAAATGAGGGGTTACAGGGATAGGGTGTAGGCTGTTCTTTGAAGGGTTGGTGTGGAATCGATGGGCCAAATGGTCTGCTTCCACACCATAGGGACTCTATGATTCTATGATTAAGTAGATTCATCCCAAGACACTAGAAGTAGGAGTGCATCTACTACTTCAAACCTGATGCACATTAGAACAATGAAAGACCTCATGAAATATCATGGCGTCAGCATAATTCTGCATTCATTGGGAAAGGTTAAGGCTCCTGCAGCAGGTTCATTCAGATAGGAGAAAAGCTTGTATAGCTGCAGCTAGCTCCCAGTTAACACTAACTGGATCTATTACAACAGAAATAAAACAGGGCATGGGGAAATAGGTGCAGCTCACTGAAAAATGTCACATACCCCATAAATACCACTTGTTACACAAAGAATCTTCACAAGCACTGTTTAACTGTGGACAGTCCGATAATGGATGAAGGAAAGTTTGCCTTCCTTGATGTTAATCTAAGAGACTCTAGCTTTAAGATAGAACTGGTACCAACCACCATGCCTCTAATAAGCCTGTAATTACAGAGAAGAACATTATGAACCTAACCCCTCCATCACAGCTTCTACCTCTTCTTATTTATACCTATTTTTAAGAAGCTGAAAGTTCTTTTTGAAAGAAGCATCATCCATTTAAATTAACAAAACCACAAAAACTTTAAAGGAAGCTTGCACCAAATTAGAATTGCATTCACAGGCCAGATGAGATCCCCCAAACTGTCAATCTCCCAGGTGAGGACGGATGAACTGATTCCCATTCTTCATTCGCTCACCCCACACTTAGCCATTACAAAGTTGATTTAGAAAGGATCCCTTTTCCACCAGATGCCTTTCTCCCAAACCAACCTAATTTGTCTTTGAAAAGGAGCCAATTTAACCAGGCCTGAATTAATGAAAATGTGAGTTCCACAGTTATTAAATGTGAGAAGAATTATTTTCCAGGAAGCTCCAATCACACTCAGGTTGCCATTCTGCTCTTACTTTGTTTCCTTTCAGAAAGAGCTCTGCATGTCTGGCAGGAGATTCCATTCATGACTCCTGCAGACATGTAAAACATACCTTCAATCCAACTGTGTCTGTGTAGAGAGATAATGGGATCTGCAGATGCTGGAGAATCCAAGATAATAAAGTGTGGAGCTGGGTGAACACAGCAGGCCCAGCAGCATCTCAGGAGCACAAAAGCTGACATTTCCGGCCTAGACCCTTCATCAGAGAGGGATTTAGCAGGAGTTATTCAACTTTGTTAGGGGCACATCAAGTTCTGGAACATAAGTCTCAGGATAAGATCCATTGCCTCCAGCCATACCTTCCTCATTGAAGTTCCAGTCTGGAGTTGATAGATCTCTTTGGAGTCTCCCCCATTTATTGGTACAATTGAAATTCCCTCTCTGATGAAAGGTCTAGGCCCGAAATGTCAGCTTTTGTGCTCCTGAGAAGCTGCTTGGCCTGCTGTGTTCATCCAGCTCCACACTTTGTTATCTCTGTGTCTGTGTAGTTCAGGATAGGCAGAAGATGGCAATCCTTGCTCCAATCGGGATAGGGTGCCCCTCACGTCCAGCAAGGGGAAGAAAGTCATCAAGAGCTGAAGAAGAGGAGGGCTGTCAGGTCCAGGAGCCAGCATGTATCAAGTCTCTGGGGGGAAGTAGAATGTTGGGTCTGGAAATAGGAGAGGGATGTGTGGGGTCCTGTTTGGAGTTGGCTTGGGGAGGGATTATGATGTCTAATGGTAAGCAGGGATGATTCTCAAGAGGGTATGATGATGAAAATCCCCAGGCCACAGGGAATTGTTGGGATTGATGGCAGGAGTTATTCAACTTTGTTCGGGGCACATCAAGTTCTGGAACATAAGCCTCAGGACAAGATCTATTGCCTCCAGCCATACCTTCCTCATCGAAGTCCAGTCTGGAGTTGCTAGATCTCCTTGGAGTCTACCCCATTTAGTGGTACAATTGAAATTCCCACCCAGAGTAGATTCTATGTCCTTACCATCCTTAATACTTCTTTTAAATGGCATTTAACATAGAGGAGCAGTGATTTATCAGCAGAAGGAGGTTGGTACATATAATCAGCAGGAAGTTTCATTTCTCATGATGACCTGATGTCATTAGACTTCATTTGATTCAACCTGTCCAGTAATTTTACAATTAGGCTGTTGCTTTCCCTTTGTGGATATTGTTAGGGGATTCCAGATACATTGGAATTACCCATCAGAATCTATAATTTTCCAGGGAATTCCCTTGGAGCAAGTTAGATCAGCAGGATCCCAATGAATAACTCCCATCTACACTGCAGAAATTACCGTCAGGCCATCTGAAAATCCAGGCCAATAATGCAACAGATATAACACAGATTAGAAATGGGAGGCAAGTCTAAAAAAGATTTTAAAAAGTTAAACGGTAAACAGATCATATTAGGATTGTTAATATGTATCATATTATGTAACACTGCAGCTATCATATTGAGTAATACCAGTAGCACGGATATTGGTAGATGAGTGGTCAATTTTAAAATGCTTGGTTTTGTACAACACCTAAAATTCTTACTTCTTGTTTTCTTTCAACAGTGAACTGGCTTGCAGGTTCTAGAAGAGAAAAATGTATTTTCCTTTTCACCTGGACTGCAGGGGTGTTGAGTGGCTGTCCTCAAGCCATGATCTTCATAGCACAGTAACTCATTAACTAAAACATCAACCTATAAACATGCATAGACAGGAGATTGCAATTGTTTCTAAATCACTTTATGTATTTCTGGAATAGTTAAAAACACCAACATGTTCATTCACTTCCTGTACCCTGTATGGAAAATAGCACACGAGAGCATTTCCTCCTGGGAGAGACTAATTAGATTGCCTTACACTTCTGCCTTTTGAAGTGTCATGCTTTGAAGCTTCCTCAGTCCCTACAAAAGCAACATTCTAAGAGTTCACATAGGAAATTTTTCAGTAGTCGGTGAATTTCATGCTGAGAAGCTACATTGTCAGCCAGGTTTGCAACCTTTGCTTATAAAAAAAAATCTCATCCAAAAGTTCAATATGTCCGCAGGTGATCCAGGGTTATGATTTGTAGTAATGATAATGCATTAATTAGTGATTCATTGATTGAAAACATGGATCAAGAATTTGGGCATGGAGAACTCAGTTTAATTATGAAATGAGGATCGTATAATGAATTCAATGCCCAAATATTGATCATGTTTTCTGACCCTGTGCAACTCTACCTGAAGTGTTGATGCACAGAGTCTACACTAAGTCTGTAAACTGTATTTTGTTGTGTTTCACTATAAAACACATATGGCAATAAATCATCCATTCATCCACTAGTAATAGTAATCCAATAATGCTCAGGGAGGTGATGATTTAAGGCCTCATTTCAACCTAATTTGCATGGTAAGAATGGATCAGGGTGGTCATTTCAGGATGAAATATAGAAACATAGATAGAACGTAGAAACACAGAACGATTGAAACATAGAAACATAGAAAATAGGTGCCAAAGTAGGCCATATAGCTCCTCGAGCCACAGCACCATTTACCATGATCATGGCTGATCATGCAATTTCAATATTCCACTCTCACTTTCTCTCCATACCCTTTGATCCCTTTAGCTGCAAAGGCCACATCCACTCCCTCTTGACGATATCTAAAGAACTGACCGCAACAGTTTTCTGTAGAGAGAATTTCACAGCTTCACAACTCTGAATGAAGACATTCTTCTTCATTTCAGTCTTAAATAGGTTACCCCTTATTCTTAGTCAGTGACCCCTACTTCTGGACTTACCGAACATTGGGAACATTCTTCCCATGTGCAGCCTGTCCAGTCCCATCAGGATTTCTATAAGATCAGCCCCTAATTCTTCTAAAAAAGAATATACTAGGCTGCTGAACCAAACTCAGCATCTTCTCTTTGGAAACACAGATCAAGAATTTGGACGTGTAGGTTAAGTATGAAATGAAAATCATGCATTGGTCTCCACTCCCAAATATTAATCATGCTTTCTGACCCTGAAAATCTACCTGCAGTGTTGATTCACACTCAGAAATCAAGACGTTAGCCATTTACTACAATAATAAAGTGGCATCAAAAACAAGTTGAAGACACAGAGCCTGAGGTCGCGATATGCATTATGGGTAACGTCCAATCATTGTGATTTCCTGGGTTGTTTCTTTTTTTTTGCTAAAGGGAATCAGAGAAGAATTGTTTTCTCCTATATTGGCCCTACTTCTGTTTTTCTTCCTCCCTTACAGGGTTACATGGATGTAAGGATGGAGCATAGATTGAATGGTAGAAGGAATGGGAAAGACGTTCGTCCTATGTTCATAAACACGAACCCAACTCTAGCAAAAAGGCCAAGTGCATGGCCCACAAAACCCAATGCCCATCACTGCCTGAATTCACATTCTGAGCCTGAAAAGCATTGATGGTGCCTTAGGACTGCATCAGTCACCAATCTCAGTCATGCAGAAAATCTTAAGTGTGTCAATTAACTCGATCTTTGAACAGAATTAACCGACAAATCAAACACATACTTTAAATAAACTGGAAATGTGATTTTAAAAACTGCCCCTAATTCTTGCAAAAAAGTGTTCATGGCAAACATTCAAACCAAATTGGTTTAACATAAAATAACTTAGCAGCAGACAAGAAATTGAATCATGGCTAGTTCAGCATTCTAATAAAGGGATTAGATTTGTTCACATTGTACTAATCTACTGCACGTCTAGAAATAAAAGAATCTGAATAATATTCCCCTTTTCTTTCATTGTGAGGTGGTATGGGATTCACAATAATGCAAATCAATACTTCTCTACACAAAGCCACTAAACAAATACTGTATTATTACCTGTGAAGAATGGGTGATCTCATTGAAGCTTATAAACAGCAAATGAAGTTGTAAGAGGAGTAAGTGCATCATTAATGGCCTTTGAACCTAACCCCCTCTTAAAAAAAAAGACAGATCATTGTGTGACTGGGCTCCCGCATTTTATTGCACTGTAAGGCACAGTGTAATGAAACCCAGGTATATAATTCAATAATAAATCTTCAGCATAAATCTCAAGGTTCCATACTTCAGCTTGATGAAAAATATCTGTTTTGAACAGTGAAATGAATGTGAGAAAAGAAATAAAGTTGAGCACTTTATTATTCATTAGATGGTTGTGTGAGTGAGCGCTCTTGGGTGACGTCACTGCATCTAATGAGGGCTAAAGTGGGAAATAGTGATGCATAAATCACATTTTTATAACTCCATCAAAACTACCCAATGAACAGTGCAATAAAAACTGTAATATACTGCTATAACGTTCAACTAGTATTGTCCATTGATTTTGACATGAAACACACTAAGTGATCTCAACAAAAAAAGTGAAAAGAAAATCACATTTCTAATGTGCCATTTTCAACTGAAATCCGACCAACTCAATCAGCAAGGCCGCCTAGTGATAGGAAAGTTAAGTTCAGAACAAAGATGCTTTCTCTGATTCATTGTTCCATGCGTAGAACGGACTCTATAGCTACATTGTCATCACACATACTTAAAAACTCCACTG
This sequence comes from Stegostoma tigrinum, assembly GCF_030684315.1. Taxonomy (NCBI): domain Eukaryota; kingdom Metazoa; phylum Chordata; class Chondrichthyes; order Orectolobiformes; family Stegostomatidae; genus Stegostoma; species Stegostoma tigrinum. The sequence goes on from NC_081358.1 coordinate 45,437,622, forward strand.
AAGATTGGGACCATGTTGAACAGGAGTGAGATTTTGGGCTGAGAGGAGGAGGAGACACAGTGTAACACTATCCCTTGTCAAATTAAGATGTGGGAAACACTGCCTTTTGGCTTTTGTCCCTATATCCCCAAAGGAGTAGATTGAGGCTACAATTGAAGCAGAGATTTGGTGCCCGTGTCGCAGAACATCTGTGTTCTGCTCGCAAAAACAACTCTGAGCTACCTGTTACCTGCCACTTAAATGCACCATCCTGCTCCCTGGCCAATATCTCTCGCTGGCTTGCTGCAGTGTTCCAGCGAAACCCAATGTAAGCTGGCTGAAGCAGAGGTTCACCTGCACATCTGCCAATGTAGTATACTTATCCATTGTACCCAGTGTGGCTTCCTCTGCATGGGGGAAACCAAGCGGAGGCTTGGGGAGCGCTTTGCAGAACACCTCCGCTCGGTTCGCAATAAACAACTGCACCTCCCAGTCGCGAACCATTTCCACTCCCCCTCCCATTCTTTAGATGACATGCCCATCATGGGCCTCCTGCAGTGCCACTATGATGCCACCCGAAGGTTGCAGGAACAGCAACTCATATTCTGCTTGGGAACCCTGCAGCCCAATGGTATCAATGTGGACTTCACCAGCTTCAAAATCTCCCCTTCCCCCACTGCATCACACAACCAGCCCAGCCTGTCTCTGCCTCCCTAACCTGTTCTTCCTCTCACCCATCCCTTCCTCCCACCCCAAGCCGCACCTCCATTTCCTACCTACTAACCTCATCCCACCTCCTTGACCTGTCCATCTTCCCTGGACTGACCTGTGCCCTCCCTACCTCCCCACCTGTACTCTCCTCTCCACCTATCTTCTTTTCTCTCCATCTTCAGTCCGCCTCCCGCTCTCTCCCTATTTATTCCAGAACCCTCACCCCATCCCCCTCTCTGATGAAGGGTCTAGGCCCAAAACGTCAGCTTTTGTGCTCCTGAGATGCTGCTTGGCCTGCTGTGTTCATCCAGCTTCACTCTTTATTATCTTGGCCGAACAATACCTTATTTTCCGCTTGGGGACTCTACAGCCGTTCGGACTCAGTATTGAGTTCAATAATTTTAGGGCCTAAACTCTCCCATGTCCCAGCCCCATACCAGGCCTTCTTACTGCATAGCCTGCCATTATACACCCACTGTTGTTCATCATTAATAGTCCCCATTAACAACTATTCACCCTCCCAGACTGATCGTTAGCAACTCATTTATCTGTCCAACTGTCTTTCTCTCTCTTTGGGCTCCATCCTATCATATACTCCCTAACCCACCCACCTCTCTATTTTCTGCATATAAACTGACGTTTTCCCAGCCACCACCATTTTGAGGAAGGGTCACCGGACCTGAAGTGTTAACTCTGTTTCTTTTTCTTCACAGATGCTGCCAGCACTGCTGAGCTTTTCCAGCAAAAATGAAAGCAGCCATCAGTAGAACTAACCAAACAAGAGGGAGGTTAAATCAAACTTGGCCATGGGGGCTCAAAATACAGTGGACGTTGCTCCTTATGAAGTTTTCTCTAAAGTCATGCAATGTTTGCTGCGGAAATGACTCAGTTTATTTCTTTACACTGCAGCCTCATTCAATTTTGTACAGACCATGGCGACGATCTCTTCTTTATTCACTCTTACCTCTATGCCTACTTCATGATGCACACATCCTCTCTCTTTTTACCTCTCTGGCCTCCTTGCTGTGCTTGATCTTCTCATTGAGAGCAGTTGGCCTGATGTTGTGGAATTTCTGTTCCCTTCACCTACTCTAACTTATCTCCATCTGAAACTGTTGCACTCTATTCTCCCAGGCCTAATGTAGATTGTGTTACCCAGCTTACTGACAAGGCGTTGTGATCTGACATATCAGCTTCTACATTGCAGAGGTCAAGTGTCAATTCTCAGCCACTTCTTTCCATTTTCCCTTCGACCATGAGGACCCCCAACACCACCGCCCCACTCCTTTCCACGAACATCAAGCCAGTAGAAATATAATATTGCTGATTCTGGAAATCTGAAGCAAATATTGAACATCTTGGAGAAACTCAGGTCTGGCAGCAAGTGTGGATAGAGAAATAGAGTTAGTGTTTCAAGTTCAGTTTGAATCTTCTTCAAAACTGGAAGAAGGATCCTATAGAAGGGAAGTCATATCAGACTCACAATGTTAACTCAGTTTCTCCCTCTACAGTTGGAGAAAGACCTGCTGAGTTTCTCCAGTATTTTATGTGTTAGTGAAAATCAAGCCCCCTACTGTTTCTGGAATGGTCACTTTCCTCATCTTCATTGGAGATCTACCCTCCCATGGCTTCCTCAATCGCACCTCATTGTCCTTTCTTCTCATCAACATTCATAATTCTTCTGGTGTCCTCAGGTGTTTCAATAATTTCCAGTTCACTTGCCGCAGCTGGCTTCTCTTCAGTATAGTCGTGCAATCCTCCCACACATCCATTCCCCATCAGGAAGGTCAGAAGGCTCTCTACTTCTTACATGAACAGAGGACTGAACAGCCACATACACAACCCCTCCCTCTGCCTTCCTGAGCTTGCTGTCTCATTCAAAGGCTTCACTTATCAAGCTTCTGTTAGACAGAGTATATGTCAGATCACATCTCAAAAGCTGTGTGCGGTTTTGGTCTCTTTATTTGGGGCTGGGAATGAAAGCATTGCAGAAGGTATAGAGAAGGTTTATTAGGTTGACGCCAGGAATGAATGGGTGGTCATATAATAATGGGGTTTCCCTGGAGCTTAGAAGAATGAGGGATGACTCAAACAGTGCCAACCAAATTCACTGATGGTGGCTGGAGAGCTGAGAAAGGCTAGTGGAGTCGATGAGCAGCTTTAGGAAACCTAAGTGATCCATTTAGGTGAAAACTCTAGGTTTGAGAGACCGAGAAAGGAGAAAGATCCCATTTTTGCCTGGAAAGCGAGGTAATTCATGTCACATGATCTTAGGAGGTTAGTGGCAGGAGCCACAGCAACTGAACTCAGCTACCAATCCATCTGGCATTCAGGACCTGAGTGCTGCAACAGTATCCTGATGGATCTAGAACATTTGCAGTGGATATTTTCCCAATAGTCTTTTCCTCAAACTTATGCTCTTTCATTAGTATTTATAAAGATTTGCTGAGGAGTGGAATAAAGAATCCCTGTTTCATAACCTTTGGGCAGTTTGTATTTCTAAAATGCCTGCGACAGTGATTCTTTGTGAATCTGCACTGCACCTCCTCAATCGATAAACTATTTTTCCCAAGGTGCCCAAAATGGAAGACAAGATACCAGATGATTTTTGAAAATATAATCCAAGTCTCAATGATACCTTAGTGCATTGGAAGGTCTGCCACACCTTATGAATAATTGCTCCTTACAGAGAAATTAATAAAAACAGCCTTTAATAAAAAGATGCAAGCTCACTGTGCAAGCAGAGAAGTATTGGGTGCCCAGTCAACTGAGGTAGAATAAAGAGGCTCCACAAGCAGAAAACTGCTGTGATAGGAGTGGCGTAATCTTGGATAGTCGTAATCTTTGCCTGACCAAGTTGCTAAGAGACCATGTGCTCACAGCACATTTCAATGCTTCTAAAGTCTGGCACCTTTTAGCTAACACTCGTTCTTCACAATGTGTAACTTAAGCTAAGGGTTGTGTGCAATGTCTATTCAACTCTCTAATGTAAAAGAGAGTTTTCTTTGAAAAATGTGTTGCAATGTTAGAAACTATGATCATGGTTTTACATGTTGGAAAGATTCTGACACAAAACCTTTTTTAGAAGTTACAAGATGTAATGAGTGCTTTAAATAGCAGAAAGCAATCAATAAAACATCATAGTTGGGTTCAGTTGTATGTAACTAAGGAACAACACCCTATTTCCTGACGAAGGGTCCCAACTTGAATGTCAACTCTCCTGTTCCTCTGATGCTGCCTGACCTGTGGTATTCCCCCAGCTCCATACTGAGTTGATTCTGACTCCAGCATCTGCAGTTCTTGCTATCTCAAAGCCCTATTTCAATTTAGGACAGCTAGCTTCTGAACAGGTTAGTAGATCAACAGATCAAGTCCTCTTAAATATTTGGAGCACGTATTATAACTTAACTAAGTAAAGACAGTAAGACTTTTAAGATTATGAAAAGGAAGTCAACACCCTTTGTCTAACAATACAACGATGGAAATAAATGGCTCTGTCTTGGAGTTTTTTTACCTGTAATGAACATTTCTCTTTTTATAAACTAGACCATCAAAATATTTAGTCCAACCAGGCCCCAATTTCCAAGGCTCATATTATTCCACTTGTCCATCGTTCCTGTGCTCGCTGACCTACATTGATTTCCTTGATTTTAAAAATGCCCATGATTGTTTCAAAACTTCAGTGTTCACTAATTTGTAATATCTTCGAAATCTCTGAGATTCTGCTGTCCACCAATTCTAGTCCACCATAACACAGAATTTAATGACTCAAACACCAGATCATGCCTGCTTATGCAACCCTAGACTTTGAAGTTCCCTTCCTAAAACCCACCACCTCATTTCCTTCCTTTAAGGTACTTGATGGAACCCACTCTCTTGACCAAATTTTATGTTATCGACCAAGTATGTGGCTCTGAATGAAATCTTGTTTGCTGTCAATCATTTGGAGCATCTTGAGATATTCATATTATATTAAAGGAGCATCATGAATGCAAGATAAAGAGCTGTTAATTCCTTGGAAATTAAACCATTAGTTTGTCACTGACAGGAAATTGAATACACACAAAAGTGGCTTATTGGCCCTGGAAGGTATACATGTATAGAAAGAGTCCTTACAGCTGATCCATGCTATTCCTCATTCCAATGGCAGAATGTGGAGTTGGCATGAAAATTGACCATATTTTTAGCCACAAATGATTTGGGTGACAAATGTGACACAAAGTCCGTCAGAAATTAATTATGTATCTGCAGGACTTTCAAAGCTACTACTGCAGGCACAGCAAAATGTGCAGCCCTCCGGTCCCTCTGCTCCAATCCCAACCTCACCATAAAACCCACAGACAAGAGAGGCGCAGTTGCAGTATGGCGCACTGACCTCTAAATTGCCGAGGCCAGCAGCCAACTCTCTGACACTTCCTCCTACTGCCCCTTGGATCATGACCCCACCCCCAAGCACCAAACCATCATCTCCCAAACCATCCACAACCTCATCACCTCAGGTGACCTCCCACCCACAGCCTCCAGCCTCATCGTTCCGCAACCCCGCACCACCCGCTTCGGTCTCCTTCCCAAAACCCACAAACTTGACAACCCTGGTCAACCCATTGTCTCTGCCTGCTCCTGCCCCACCAAACCTCTCTCCACCTATCTCAACTCCATTTTCTCCCCATTGGTCGATGAACTCCCTACCTACACCTGTGACACAACCCATGCCCTCCACCTCCTCCCTGGTTCCCTGGTCCCCAACACTTCATCTTTACCATGGACACCCATCCCTATACACCTGCATTCACCATACAGATGGCCTAAAGGCCCTCTGCTTCATGCCGTCCCGCAGGCCCAACCAGTCCCCCTCCACTGACACTCTCATCTGCCTAGCCAAACTCGTCCTCACCCTCAACAACTTCTCTTTCGATTCCTCCCACTCCCTACAGACAAAGGGGGTGGCCATGGGTACCCGCATGGGCCCAAGCGATGCCTGTCTCTTTGTAGGTTACGGCGAACAGTCCCTCTTCCGTACCTACACTGGCCCCAAACCCCACCTCTTCCTCTGTTACATTGATGACTGTATCGGTGCCACCTCATGCCCACACAAGGTGCTCAAACAGTTCATCCACTTCACCAACACCTTCCACCCCAACCTCAAGTCCACCTGGACCATCTCCAACACATTCCTCACCTTCCTGGACCTCTATGTCTCCATCTCTGGCAACCACCTAGAAACCAATATCCATTTCAAGCCCACTGACTCCCACAGCTACCTAGAATACACCTCCTCCCACCCACCCTCCTGCAAAAATGCCATCCCCTATTCCCAATTCCTTCGCCTCCGCCGCATCTGCTCCCAGGATGAGGCATTCTACTCCCATACATCCCAGATGTCCTTGTTCTTCAAGGACTACAACATCCTCCTGCAGTGGTCGAAAACGCCCTCGACCATGTCTCCCACATTTCCCGCAACTCATCCCTCACACCACCCCCGCAATAACTGCCAAATGAGAATCCCCCTCGTCCTCACATACCACCCCACCAACCTCCGGATACAACGCATCATTCTCCGACACTTCCGCCATCTACTATCCGACCCCACCACTAAAGATATTTTTCCATCCCCACCCTTGACTGCCTTCCGGAGAGACCACTCTCTCCACGACTCCCTTGTCCGCTCCACACTCCCCTCCAACCCCACCACACCCGGCACTTTCCCCTGCAACCACAGGAAGTGCTACACTTGCCCCCACACCTCCTCCTTCACCCCCATCCCAGGCCCCAAGATGATTTTCCACATCAAGTAAATGCATATCTGCCAATGTGGTATACTGCATCCACTGTACACAGTGTGGCTTCTTCTACATTGGCGAAACCAAACGAGGCTTGGGGACAGCTTTGCAGGACATCTCCGCTTGGTTCGCAATAAACAACTGCATCTCCCAGTCGCGAGCCATTTCAACTCCCCCTCCCATTCCTCAGACAACATGTCCATCCTGGGCCTACTGCAGTGCCATAATGATGCCACCCGAAGGTTGCAGGAACAGCAACTCATATTCCGCTTGGGAACCCTGCAGCCCAATGGTATCAATGTGGACCTCACCAGCTTCAAAATCTCCCCTCCCCCCACTATATCCAAAACCAGCCCAGCTCAGCCCCGCCTCCCTCACCTGTTCTTCCTCTCACCTGTCCCCTCCTCCCACCTCAAGCCGCGCCTCCATTTCCTACCCACTAACCTCATCCCACCCCCTTGACCTGTCTGTCCTCCCCATTTTCAATCTGAACAGTGCAACATTTACCACAGAAATCACACCACACAATAAACATTAGTGTCTGCAATTTCTAGGACTCGGAGCCAATAGTGAGTTCACGGTAAAGCTCAAGAATACAAACATATAAGCAGGGTTTATTGGGAAATTGTCTTACATTGCATATGTACAATGGGATATTTACTGCTGAGTTATACACGTTGTTCTCTGCTTTCCTGTGTTGTAACTTGAGGTTGTTGGACGAAATGCTGAGTTATAATTTTGATGAATGTTAATGAGTCACTTATTTTAAACAAAAACTTTTTGCAGTAAACTAGAGACAAAATTTATAAATAATACCAAATCTATGTTATTGGATCAAATATCATGTTTGACGTTTAATTACACTGAATTTGTTCAAATTATTTACGATGGAGAGGATAATCTCCATGGTCCAAATAAACAATAAAAATCTAGCTTTTAAATCACTGCCCTAAGATTAAGTGTACAAATGCACTGCGTTGTCAACGAGGCTACAAATTGGAGAAATTCATGTATTTGAAAATTTGGCTTCTTTACTGGGAGCTGAAAAACACCATAGGTGGAAATGTGCAAAGAAGGAAGAGATGACTACTATTGAAAGACACTTTGAGAGATACTGAAAGCTAAAATCTTCTGAAGCCTCGGGTTTTGAGAATTTTTATTCGCTGTGTATATCAGTATCCATAGCTATGAAAACATAGCAATGCCAAGCAATTATGTACTAATGTTTGGTACAGAAATACTTATTTACATGACAATGATTAGATTAACTGTATCCAAATGAAACAGATTATTTGCAAGGAAGAATGAGAACGTGTTTTAAAAAACTGTTCTTCTGATCTGTGCATCATTAGAGAGGCACATTTTTCTTTAACGTTGTATTCATGGTTGATCTGCCACCTGAGGAAACTCAATCATCAATTGTATCAGTACATGCATTGTGTATGGATGACTGGCTTTCTTCCATTAACAAACATTAGAGAAAATTTGGATTTTTATAGCTGCTTGATTGGTAGTATGGAAAGTGATTATCACCTAACCTTACGAACACATGCATTAGGATCATATATGAATTATTTGACCCTTCGAGCATGCTCTGTCATTGTGTGTTCATGACTGATCTAGTTGTGTTTGGAATTCCACATTCCCATCTATGCCCAATAAACTTTGACTCTCTTGCCTCACAAGAACACATCTACCTCTGGCTTACAAATATTCAAGGATCTTAAGCCCAACATCTTTTGAGGCAGAGAGTTCCAAAGTCACACAACTCTCAGAGGAAAATTCTCCTCATCTTTGACCAGAGGACCCAAAATTTTAAAATAATGCACCCTACTTCTAGTGTCAAACACAAGAGGGAAGTTACTTTACAAACCCACCCTGTCAAGACTGAGCAGAATTGTACATATTTGAATTAAGTCACCCTTCACTCTTCTAAAATCCAGTGGGAACGAGGTCACTATATCATACAGTTCCTCAAAAGGACCAGTTCATCCAGGTATCAATCTAGTAAACCTCCTTCTGAACGACCTCTATGCATTTACATTCTTCCTTAAATGAACAGACAAGAATTGCACATATAAACATAGAAAATTGAAGCAGGAGTAATTCCATCCTTCCTGCTGGGTCCACCATTCATGATAGAGTACAATATGTCAATTTACCCTCCAGCCAGATCCCTTGATCCCTTTAGCCAGAGGAGTTATATCTACTTCCTTCTTGAAAACACAATGTTTTGACCTCAACCATTTTCTGTGATAGTGAATTCCACAGGCTCACTGCTCATTGTGTAAAGAAATTTCTCCTCATCTCAGTCCTAAAAAGATTATCCCTTATCTTTAAACTATACCATTGCTTCTGGACACCTCCCAACATCAGGAACAATTTCCCTGCATCTAACCTGTCTAGCCCTGTTAAAATTTTATGGATTTCAATGAGATCTGCTCATTTTTCTAAACTCAATGTCTCCTCATTTGTCAATCCTGCCATCCCAAGAATCAATATGCTAAACCTTCACTGTACTCCCTCCATAGCAAGAACATTCTTCCTCAGGTAAGCAGGCCAATAATATTTCAGGTGTAGCCTCTCCAGTGTCAGATATAATTGCAGAAAAACTTACTTTTTCCTGTGCTTGAAACCTCTCGCTATGAAGGGCAACATGCAGTTTGCTTCCTTTCCTTCCCATAGTATTTGAGATGTGGTCTCACTTTATAACTGAAGTATAGCATCCTTACAATTATGTTTAATTTCTCTCATAATAAAGAAGAGCATTCCATTCACCTCCTTTTGTACCTGCATACTAATGTTCTCTGACTCATGCACCAAAACAACTAAAGCCCCCTGCTCCTCGAAATTCTGCAATTATTCTTTCTTCATTCTTCTTGCCAATTTGAACATTTTCCTGTTTTAGACTCTATTTGCCAGATGTATACCCACTCATTTAACTAAGCTGTATCTGTCTGCAACCTACTTATGTCCTCTTCGCAACATACTTGCCTGCCTATTTTTATTTAGATAGTATGCCTTTATTCCCTCATGAATTACAGAAGTTGAGACTCCAGTAATGACCCAACTGGGCTCTACTTGTCACAACCTGCCAATCAAAGACCCTTTTATGCATACTTTATTTTCTGCCAGTCTGTCAATCCTCTACCCATGCTGATGTATTACCCTGACATCATATGCTTCTACTTGCATAATACCCTTAGACGTGGCACCTTACTAAGTGCTTTCTGGAAATCTAACACAGTCTGTCTACAGTGTCCTCTTTATTAACAGCACATTATTCCTTCAAATAACGCCAATACATTGGGAAACAATGTTTAACCATTCACAAAATCATACTGACTTCTAGATTACATTGAGTTTCTCTAAATGCCCAACTACAACTTCCTTATTGATCAATTTTAACACCTTACCCATGACATGTTGAAGCAATGACCTATTCTTTTCAGCTTTTCTACTTCCTTTCCCTCTTGAATAGGCAAGTTCTATTTGCCACTTTCCATATTAATGGAAGCTTTCCTGGATCTAGAAAATTTTGGAAAACTAATACCTATACATCTATTATCTCATGATTCACCTCTTTTAGGACCCTAAGATAAAGTCCATCCAAACGCAAGGACTTGTCAGCTCCACTAGTTAGCTCACTACCATTTCCCTTGTGATAATAATTTCACCAAGATCATCTCTTACTTGCACAGCCTGATTTATTGCAATTACTGTAATGTTTTTTATATACTCACCCATTAGAAGTATTTGTCTTATTCATCTGCCATTTCCTTACTATTTACTAATCCCCAATCTCTCACTTTAGAGGACCAAAGGGTTCATTATTTACATTTTTCCTTTTTAAATACCTGTAGAAATTGTCACTATGTAAATTTACAATCCTGGCAAGTTTACTTTCATGCTCCAATTTGTTCTTCCTTGTTAACCTTTTTAGTAATTCTCTTAAAAACTTTATATTTAATCAAGCATCTGACCTGCTACTCATCTTTGTACCATTAAATGCTTTTTCCGTAAGTTTGATACCTTCCTCCACTTCTCTAGATAATTATGGATGGTGGAATCTCCCTTTAGAATTTGTCATCTTAGACATATACTTTTTCTGAAATATACGCTTGATATCTGTCACTCTGTCTCTAATGATCTATTCCCCAGTCCAGTATCCTAATTGATTTCAGCTAGCTCAATTTTCATGCCCACATAGTTTCCCTGAATTTAAGTTTAAATTACAAGTCTTAAATCTAATCTTGTCCTTTTCAAACAGGATGAAAAATTTAATCATTGTAGTTGCTACTACCTCGAATTGCCTTTATTTTGAGGTCATTAATTAATCTGTCTAATTGCACAATGCCAATATGTTGTTACCAGATTGTTTGAAAATCAGAATTCAAATTGCCAAATGGGATTTGAAACACTTTTTTCCTGGATTAGTAATCCAGTGACATAACCACCAAGCTACAGTACCAATTCTTCCATTAGGCAGCTATAAAACCTTTCAGGAATACATCAATTCTGTTTAAAATCCTTCACAAGAATTCCTTCTTAAAAGTAGTGATGCTTAAACATTTGAGTTCAGTCATAATGTTTAATGTTGTCATTAACACATCCTGCCCTATGTTGTTGGCTGGCAGAGTACACCAAGAACACAAAACACATGCAGTATCAGGGATATTGTGCATTCAATAATTTAACTGGATGGTCCATCTTAGTCTCCACCTGATATTTCTAGAGCCATAGATGCCAGAATTCAGCCAATTAAATTCACTCTACATGACATCAAGAGAAAGCTGAACGTGCAAGGTTACAGCAGCCTATAGCACAAAAATGCTCTCAGAATTAGCCCTATCTCTAATCAGGCCGTTTTATAATAGCTACTCATTAGTATGTGCACAACTAGCTGTGAAACTTTCCTGGTAAATTCTTTATGAGAGTAGGTCAAGTACAAATCACCTCTCCTTCTGTATATACTCTCAACAGTGAGAAAAATGTCATTGGCAGTGCTATCAAGCAGTACTAATTATCAATAACTTGCTCGTTTATGTTCAGTTTGTGTTCCACCACGACCATTTGGTTCAGCACTCACTATAGTCGTGGTTGAAATATGAACAAAAGGGGCAAGATAACAAGTCATTCTGGCAACAAGGCAGCATGGTGTGACATTAAGATTCTCTGCAGACATTTACCAAGTACTTTGATGAGCACTTGGAAATACCATTGCAGATATGGTTACCACAGGCCAAGTGCTGGAAAATGGGATTAGAGTAGATAGATTCCTGATGACCAGCGTGGACATATTGGGTCGACCAGCTGATTTCTGTGCCTTAAGAACTATGACTCTATCAGCAAGCACTGTAGGGTATCTGAGATAATGGGAACTGCAAATGCTGGTTGGCCTGCTGTGTTTATCCAGCTTCACACTTTGTTATACTGTAGGGTATCTGTATCATTTCTGAGCAAGGCAAGCAACAATGTGCATCTTGAACTAATCAGATTTTTAAAAAATCACATTTAGACAGTTGGATTGTGATACAGGAGATATAAATTAGAGCATTTCCTTTATTGTAAAATTCACCTATTGAAAGCAAAGGAAGGAGAGAAAGGCAGAATTAAGAGACAGATGATTCAAGGCAATGCCAACATTTCTCACAATAGTCCTGCACTTTTAAACCTTAATTCTAAGTCAGCCATAACTTTGTATTCCTCACTCCATTCAATCACCCTATGATCTTTGTGTCTTTGTACAGTACTGCACGCAAAACAAAATTTTCACTGCACTTAGGTACATGTGACAAAAATAAATCAAATCAAATTAAAAAGAAACAGAAGTGAAATCAAGTTCTTTTTTTGAAGTAAAAGCATGTTTCTTCTCCCCTTTCTTTGTTTTTGTATCTCTGTCACTTGGAATATATTATATATATGGGAAGTTAAATTTTCTGCTTCAAAAGGTGTTATTTTGAAATAATTATGATGTTAAGGATTAAGAGATTCTGTATATCTGAATTCCCCAAATTCTTCTATCCTTTTTAAACATTTTTTTTAAAATTAAAACTCATTGAGTTTCTAGAGGAGTATATTTTCTGAAGGAGCTAATTAAATTGGACAGCATCTTCCTGCAGAGGCAAGGATATCTACAGTCACTGTCTAATGTATTCCTCAAGAAAAAGAAACACTGACTGTTTCACCCTTACTGTACTTCTATTACAAAACCCGTGCTAACATCCTTGCCTCTTCCCTGAAAAAACTCAAGACTTGCATTTGCATAGCACTTTACACAAAGACCAGGCTCTCAAAACCCTTAACGGCTAATTAAGTATTTTTGAAGTGTCATCAACATAGGAAACACGATAGGCATTGTATGCACAGCAAGATCTCACAAGCAAACAATGTGATAATGATCCAGATCATGTGTATTTTTAGATGTTGAATGAAGGATTACTATTAGTGAGGACACTGAAGATTATGACATCTAGTACAATGTGATCTTTATGTCATCTAAGCAGACAGGTACAACTTCTGTTTACTATCTCATGAGAGAAATAACATCCCCAGCAGTACAGTTCGACCACAGCACTGCACTGGCAAGTTAACCTTGGAGTTTTGTGTTGGAGTGGGACTTTGAACCTGGAACCTTATTATTCAGCAGTAAGTCAAGGATGTACTAAGCAAAATTCCTCAGATAATAAAATGTGAGGCTGGATGAACACAGCAGGCCCAGCAGCATCTCAGGAGCTGAGATGCTGCTGGGCCTGCTGTGTTCATCCAGCCTCACATTTTATTAGCTTGGAGTCTCCAGCATCTGCAGTTCCCAGTATCACTGATACAAAATTCCTCAGAGTTGCATAACAATCAATCAGAAAGGAACAAATAAAACAGCTTCACATGTTGCTGAGGCCAATTTGCCAGATCAAAGATACTTACACAAATACTGATGAACATTTGAGTTCATTGCTAAATTTAATTATTAGCTTTTACTTAGTTAAGCAATACATTTCACAATCCCATATAAGAATAGGTATAATTTGTTTTTTCAAATAAAGACTAGTTAAATGAAATAAATAATGTTTAAGAGATTCTGTTTTAATTTTTGAAAAAAATGGTGACTTAATATTTGATTCATTGAATGTATGTAGAGCAGCCAGACTAAGCATCTGACCAAAACCTGCTCCTAATATGCTGCTTGGCCTGCTGTGTTCATCCAGCTCTACACCTTGTTATCTCGGATTCTCCAGAATCTGCAGTTCCTATTATCTCTGACCAATACCTGGTGTCTGAATTGCACTGGCATAAATTATAATCTGTATTGTGAATTCTTTAATGTAAGTGTAGGAGACAGCTTGCGTGGTGTCATTTTGTTGCACATGTCGCATAATGTAAAATATGTAATTATGCTAATATTATAATTGCCCCTTTAAATCAATTGCATGATATAAAAAATCTGAATGGTAATTTTAAAAAGATCGACCATTAATTAAAGGAGCTGTAATGCATTGGTTTTGCACCATAATGAGGGATAATGAAGCCCTGTAGTTAAATGACTCAGTAAATTCAGATGTCAGTTGTTGGTTACCAGTGGCAACTTATCACATTCAGTGACAAATGTGCAGAGATATTATTTTACATTGCATGATCCAAGCAAATGCTTTTCTGTTTACAGCGGATTTAAAATATGTTTAAGAGTAGTATTATACTTGGTTTTGGGATTTTGCTGCAAATTATCATACTGGAATTTAAAAATATTCGAGCAGCAGTGACACAGTCTGCCAATAATGTCCTACGTTTTCACCTCACGATGTCCCAAAACAATTTACAGCCAATTATGTGCAAAGTTTACATACAAAAGATATAGCAATATTAATCTTACAATATTAAATATTAATCTACTTAAGTCTTGAAATAATTTCATTATTTATTATTTACCTTCAAAGTTACAGAAGTAAACATGCTTAGACAAAATTGCACAGCTTACTTCTGTCTGAGATAACGTACTCATTTTCTCTTCACTATCTCTCTCTACCAAATTAACAAACTTTATTTCAGTTCAATCATTTTACATGTGAGTTTGATATATATGTTGACCTTGCTGTTAAGAGGAAAAATGTTCAATGTGTTTATCTATAATTTTCCTCTGCACTATTTTAGTGGAGGTAATAATTGGACTCTATTTTACAGTGTCATTTTTAGTCCTGTACTGAACGTATTCCTCCATTTGTATTTGGGATCTTAATCTCTAATAATAGACAATGCTTAACCAAACAAGTTAGGCTTGTACAGTTTGTGATAATTTGTATAGGTATATAAAAAGGAAATACATTAACAAAGACAGGTGTCACTCCATTAGAGGCAGGGCAACAGAATTTATAATAGGAAATGGAGAAATGGCAAAGAAATTAAATAAGTAGTGTGTGTCTTTCTTCACAGACAAATCTCGGTGAAATACTTATGACCTAAGGATCTAGACACCATGGAACTAGAAAAAAATACTATTGATGAAAAAAAAACAAAATCGAAGAAATTGGTGGGACTGAAAGTTGATAAAGCCCCAGGACAAAATGCCCTTCACCCTAGGGCCTTTAATTGAAATAACTAGAGATAGTTAATGCATTGGTGATCATCCATCAAAACTTTGCTAATTTTGAAATCTTCCAATCTGCATGCAACATTAAAGATGTAACCTGACTATTTAAGAAAGGCAGAAGAAAGAAAATGAGAATCCACAGGCCTGTTATCCGCCAACGGGAGATGGAAAATGATTAGAATCTGTTGTAAAGGAAGTGTACTTAATATGTATGAAAATAGTTGTCTGATTGGACAGATTCAATATGGGTCTATGAAGAGAAAAAAAATCATGTTTGAAAAGCTATGATTCTTTTTCTGAGGAAGTGTTTAGCAGAGTCAATAATGGGGGAACCAGTGGATTTTAAAAATAATTAATGAGTGGTATGTGGGTAGCATTAATATTTATACCCATTCCTAGTTGCCCTTGAAAAGACGATGGTGAACTGCCTTCTGGAAACACAGTTGTCCATGGTTATCCACATGGCTATTAGGGAAGGAGGACCAGAACTTTTACACAGCGACACTCATTGGTTTATTCATTGTCTGCCAGAGATCCAATTTAGCATTTATGTACCTTTGGACTCAATTAATTTGGCCTGTAGTGATGCTTTTGAGCCATTCTTGGTGATGAACATTGAAGGCCCCCATTGCAATTACATTCTGCACCCTTACCTCCCTTAGAGTTTCCTCCAAGCAATGCTCAACATGGAGGAGAACAAATTTGTCAGTCAAATGAGACAGCATGTGTTAACAAGTAGGATTTTCCTTGCCCATGTTTGACCGGATGCCATGACAAATTATGCAGTTGAGAGTTAATGGTGAGGGTTTCACAAGCAACTCCATCTAGACAGTATCGAATAATGCAATCATCTCTTCATGTTTGGTCTTGTTGGCAGGAAAGGATGTAACAGGGATGAACATCTTGTTGTCTGGGCTAAAAACATAATCATAGAATCATACCTTACAGATAATTTCAGATTGTTGCTCGACTAGTTTATGTGGCAGCCATTCTAATTTTATAATTTTGACAACAGCTCCCAGATACTAGTCAGGAGGACTTTGAAGACCGGTCAGGGCTGAGTGTTCCACTGTTGTTTCCAATGCCTTTGTCAATGTCTGTCTGTTTTATTCCTTTGTTGAGAAGTTTTAACAGTTAGAGACAAGGCTTTTTAGGCCATTTCAGAGTCACCCATATTGCTGTAGATTTAGAGTTACAAGGGTTTAATGGTCATCATTGGGTTTTAATACCAGATTTTTTATTTTCAATTGAATTTTCACATCTGCCATGGCAAGAACCGAACCCAGGTCCCTTGAGCATCACTTGGCAGTCTGGACTGCTAACCCAGTATCAATACCAGTTTGTGACCAACTTCCCCTGGTATGGTGCATTTGGGCTTTTGGAAAGTTTTTTTTTAAAAAACCAAACCTTGATTAGAGGTAATATACGGCACGGAATAAGGATTGGTTGACAGGTAGAACACAGTCGGATAAAAACAGCCCACAGTCAGCTGCTCAGGCCTTGACCAGTGAATACAGGAAAAATAATGCTTAGGCCCTCATAGTTCAAATCTAAATCAATAAATTGAATGTGGTGGGTGGTGGTGGGGGGGAACTGCAACATTTCCAAGCTTGCAGATGATACAAAACATGGCTGGAATGCTAAGGAGAATCCTGAGAGGATGCATCAAGTGTTCAAAGGGATTTTGTCAGGCTGAGGGAGTTGGCAAGACCATGTCTGATAGAGAATAACTGTGAGATTATATACTGGACCAAATCTTTAACAAAATGTAAAGTAACATCAGAGTAGTGAAACGGTTTAAGAAGATTTGTTAAATGCAACATTCATAACAAAATGGATACATTGATAGAGGCATAGAAAAATAGAAAAAAAACGAGTGCACGATTGTCATCTCCGTTTCATAGTTGCCGGTCTGAACATGAAACATTTTCGAAGGACAGGAAGGAAAAGGTGGTATAGAATCAGTTATTGAAAAATGAGGTGAGTAGGGGTGTAAAAAGGGATCTTGGTTAGAAGGATCAAAATGCAAGGTTAGATTCACACCGTCAAGGTGGAAAGCATAGGTAATTTCACCAATTGGATAACCCAGTTCAGAGGATATAATTCCCATGTACATGACTTTCCGTCTGCGAGGATGGGGGAGGGGCAATCTGGTCAGGTACACTTGCGATCTGGGTGGTTCAGGAGCTATATAACCTCTAATATAAAATTACGCAAATATCAAGGAGGTGAAATCCTCGTCTCTGTTTCCTGTTGGAATTAAACAAAATGTATGAAATGCAGACACTACAGTAGTTGGAACAGATCCTAGAACTGAAACAATGGAAGCAGTTCAAAACAGAAAAATCCACAATAGCTTCAGCTGTAAATAAACTTTGTTTTGATTCACTTGACACATTGGCTGGAATGCAGACGTGCAAACTCAGTTCTTGAGATGAAACATCAACTGTGTCAAAGGACAAGACAGCTCCATGGCCTGTTGCCAATAAGTGCAATTATTATGAAGCCTAGCTTATCACTGGAGGAACCAAATTTTGGAGCACCACCATCTAATATTATCCAAAATGCATTTTGAACTGATGTTTTGTAGTGATCCAAATCCAAATTAAACAGCTCGTGAAGTTAAGTGCAGTGGATTTTCCAGCCATATAAGCAACTGAATTTTTTCCTCCCATAACAAGTTACAGATCCAAACATAAATTCTTCAGCGGTTTAGTTTCCAATTTGAAATAATGGAAAAAGCTAAAACGACTAAAGGTGGAATGCAAGATTTTCCAAAGAAAATTGGATAAATACTTGAATGGGAGAGAAGCTTAAGGATATTAGGGAAAGAACAGAGAAAATTGGATAGCATTTGCAAAGATCCTGCTCCAAGAGAATGGGCAGGATGGTCTCCTTCTGGTCTACGATTTTATGACTTTGTGTTTCTCAATGACTATTGGGAGACAATTAAAATTTAGTAAAATAATTGAAAGGTTAGTTTAACGTAAAATTTTGATGTTGTGGGATGGTTTTTGTATTTACCAGCCTGGCAATAATTGGCTGGAGCAGATTTCCTGCCCACTGTATAGGTTTTTCACCCAGTATAGAATCATTGCATGGTTACAGCTGAGGAGGCAGCATCCAGCCTGAAGTGACCATGCTGTCTCTTTGTTCCCACTCTTGTCCCAGAACCTTATTCCTCCCCCTTTCAAATTCTTATTCAGTTGTCTTTTGAAAGTCCCAATGGAACCTATCCATTCGATATGCCACAGATTATCCTCACCTTGGTTCACATTTTGTCATTTCAATATCTGTGTCTCTGGTGCGTGACTCTTATGCAAAAGAAACAGTTTTCTTGTATCTACCTACTCTGTCCAGATGCCTGTTGATTTTAAATACAGCTATTGGCCTTTCTTTCTTTAACCAAACAACTCCCATCCTTCTCATTGCTGAAGTCTTGCATTGTTGGGGCTATCCCTATGAATATTCCCTGAGCCTTGTCTAAAGTGTTCACAGCCTTCTTAAGGTGTGGTGCCCAGAACTAAACACAATTCTCCAGTTGAGGTGAAACCAGAGTGAACCAGAGTTAAACAAACCGTATCATTGAAATGGTAGTTTTTATCCAGGGCATGGATTTAATGAAATGCCCTGAGCTCTGGCTCAACAACCATTCCCTTATTATGACAGAATTCTACTAATGTATTTAATTTCTTTGACTGCCTTCTCATCAAGAACTTATGACTGCATCTGCCTTGCTCCTAGCGTGTAGCTTAAACCCAGAGTTTCTGATGCAGAAGCAGAAATGTTAGCTACAGTGTTACCAGACCTCCAGTAATGTCGTGCATCACCCAAATTGTTAAGGTGTAAATATTTAGATGCATCGTCCGGGAGTCCTGCAATCTCCTCTAGGCATCCAAGATTATTTTTATCTGCTCCATCTAACATTCTTTTCCACTCTAGGGTCATCGACATGGACTAGCAGGAATTTTGAGAACTAAAGGCAGGATTGTCTTTGCCATATGAAGGAAAGTGAATGTGGAAATTTGGACTACTTCTTGAGGCATGAAAGCACAACTTGCTCACATTTAGCACAATTAGATTACTTAATGGCCTATTAAAGTCCACTGTCAGTGATCAATGGTCAAATTCCAGTCACCTCACAAGCCTTCTGAGGCTTTGGGAACAAGGCTAGCTGCCTGGATGTAGCCTCTCAGTGACATTCCAAGGAGCATAGTCAGTCTGACAGCAGCTGCAGGCCTGCCAGTTACCCTCCGCAACAATGACTGTAGAGGACATTATTTCATTTTAATACATTTAAAACGTGTGGGGAATATATCGCAATCTGGAAGCTCATTCTCTCTCACCTGCTTTAATTGCAGACCTCATCTCCTTCAAAGTTGGCGCCCTTCAGCCTTGAGAACATGCCCTCTGCCAACTGATCGACCAGTTTTGGGAAATCACGGTTGGTTGACTATTTTCCACGCCGGGCCCTCCATTGGACCCCGACTCAAGCTTCCAACCCAAAGGACAAGATCCTGCTTCTAATCTCAACTAGTGGCAGAAAGAGACATGGTCAAAAGCCAGAGGAAGTGTTTGCTGAATGAACTCAATGACCTAAGTTTAAGACAGTCTCTGATAAACAATGTATTTAGCTAATGCACACAATACACTCTCATTACTTGTTATATGCTTTACCAAAAATAAAACTCTCCACCCTTACCCTGAGGCTTGCATCCAGACCCATGATTTTCACTGCATAGCTCCACAAATAATTTGCTCTTCTTCATCTGAAAAGGATTCTAATGATGCCACGTACGACTACAGTGAATAAAATTTGCAATGTGGCAAGAAGTTGATTCAGTTTGTTTTAACCTGGTGTCTCCCTTTAAATGAAAATTAATGAAATGTACTCTCTACTCTTTGAAGAAGTTTTCCTTTAAAGATCAATGAAGTAAGTGCCATATCAAAATTAGTTGAAAGGCTAATTGAATATTTCTTGAATGCAGTGTCAAATAAGTAGGAGAACAAAAAGAAGCAGAAACATATACTGCCTCATTCCGTCAGAAAGTGTATGGAGTGAGATGGATGGCTTTTCTTTACAAAATGCCAAAGCAATCAATTCAGTTAAAAGTGTCCTGTGAATGGTTTGGTTACATCTGTTTTTTTTTGGTTTCTATAATCAAGTTTAAGACCAGTACTTTCCATTTGGGACTAACATACTAAGTAAGTTAGCTTGAAGCCAAAAACAAATAAGTGATTTCAGACTTAATTTTCCAGGACCTGTGAGGGGCCATAGGAAGTTGCCATATTGGTCCAAGTTTGTCTCAAAAATTCTGGGCATCATTACGCTTAGGTATTTATCTGCTAAGAGATGAGTTGTGCAACTTTATTCTTACTCCTAATGAAGCAGTTCACTCTTAAGCTCATGGTGACTTGCAAGTAACTGTTCCATAAATATGAATTAAACTCGCTGTAAATGGTTAGGGCTGGTACTTAACAGTGCAAGGACCTTTTGAATAATTTGCAGTTTGTCAGCCTCTTGTGGCCCAGAAATGGGAAAATTGACACCGTGAATGGACTATTGATTCTATTATTTATGAAGATCCCAGATGACTTGTTGCAAATTCATACTTCAGCAACTTGCAACACACATTGTTCAGGCTGAAGGGCGAAAGATAAAGCTAACAAACAGGACATACCATAAGATAATCTACTCTAGCAAATTCTGCACCAATTGTGCTCTATCCTATGTGATATGCAGTTTTAACTGAGCCCAGACTGGAGAAATAATTAATGCAGAACAATATGCAAAGCAAACCAGATTTCAAGAATAATAACCAAGTTATCAGAGGCAACACATGCAGGAACAGGCAGTATGATCTGACACATTTGGTATGCCCAGCAATGTTGTTTGCCTGTGTCTATCAAAGAGGAGAACAGAATAAAAGCTTTAATGTGTCTCAACCACAATACCACTGAAATGCACAGCACTACTATTAGAAAAACAAGATAAAAGGCAAGCAGTCTTGTCATTTCTTCTACCATAATGAACCGAAGGACCTTTTTCTCAAAAAAAATTACAGTGTTATTGTTAGGAAGTGATTTATTGGTATGCAACTTTGAGCAAAGAACATTGCAAAGATTTTTGTATATCTGCCAATTTAATAACTGTAATTCAAGAAGTTTCCAAAAAATGAGGAGTCCAATTTTCCCATTATTTGGGTCATTATGGAATCTATTTTCCTGCTATTCTTTGCCATTCTGCTTTGTTCTAATGGACTGTTGTATAAAAGGCTAATATTTTGCTTAAAAGGATTGATGAAGGGATTTAGTTGTGGGCATTTCCTCATATGGACTAAAAGACCCTGTGACCCCTTGAAGCACCAGTCTTTACTGAGTTAAGTGTGGAGCTTAGTGTTCAATTTAGCAGCATTAATAATGAGGGGGAGGAATTTAACTGGAGAATTCCATTTTACATGAGAAGAAGCAGTGACTGGACATTGAAAATCGATGTGGCTCTGTTAGTAGGCTGAGACAGACTTATAGTCCCTCCCTGATTGGTATCTGACATCTACCTGATGCCACAATAGCCAAATAACTTGCCCACACAAAACAGGCAGAAGGCTTCTTTATTGTGCAAATCAAGGGCTAATACTGTTTTGGAATTGCAATTAGCTTCTACAGAAATTTAATTACAATGGGCCTCAAGTGGCCTATCCAGGGGTAATAAAAAGCAACCACAGGAGTTTGTTTGTACAGATCATCCTCAATTAGCACAACAGTTATGTTCCTGAAAATCACCACATGAAGCCACATTATTTGAAACACCCTGAAATATACACATCCAGGCTGCATTCCTGAACGAACAAGTACGGAATATGATACGAGCACAAAGTTAAGATGAGAACATCAAAGATCAGTGCTTGGGCCTCATCTATTCAAAATATAAGTAAATGTTCTGGATAAAGGAACCAAGAGCAATACTTCTAAGTTTGCCATTGGTGAAAAATGGGTGGGATTGTGAATAGTGAGGAGAATACAAGAAGAGTTCAAGGTGATTTGAATAAGTTGAGTGAGTGATCAAACACATGATAAATGCAGTGCAACATGGCTAAATGTGTAGTTAAACACTCTGGTAAGAAAAACAAAAAGGCAGCATATTACTTAAATGGTGATATGTTAGCAAGTGTGGCGGTACAAAAGAGATGTCAATATCCTTCTACATCAATATAAGCAAACAAGCGAGTATAGCAAGCACATTGGAAGGCAAATGGTACATTGGTCCTCACAGCAACAAGATTTGAGTTCAGAAGTAGGGATATCTTTCTGCACTTACACAGTTGGCTTCTATAGTAATTTAATTGCAATGGGCCTCAAGTGGCCTATCCAGAGGTAATAAAGAGGAACCACAGGAGTCTGTTTGTACAGCTCATCCTCAATTAGTACAACAGTTATGTTCCTATTTGAGATCATGTCTGGAGTATTGACTGCTGTTTGATCTCTCTATTTAAGAAAAGATATACTGTACTTTCCAAGGAGAGAATGCCGTGGAGGTTCACTAGGCAGATACCAGGGATGGCCGGACTGTCTTGAGGAAAGATCAATGAATACAGACCCAAGCCAACCAGAGCTCAGAAGAATGATGGATGATCTGATTGGACTGTACATAGTTCTGACAGGACAGGACTGGACAGACGAGATGCAGGACGGATGCCTTTCCAGGGCGAGTGAAGGAGCAGGGAACACAGTTTCAGGATACAGGGCTGAGGTGCGGAAACTCTTCTTCACTCAAAAGGTGTTGCACCTGTAGAATTCCCTAGCACAGAAGACAGTGGAGGCCTTGTCACTGAATATATTCAAGAAAGAGACAGATATATGTTTAAATTTTAAATACATTAAGGGGTATGGGAGAAAAATGGCATTGAGATAGCAGATCAGATCATATTGAATGATGGAGCAGGCTTCAAGGGCCTAAGGCCCCTGTTCTTAGTTTCATTTTTCTATATAAAAATAAGCAAAACAAAAATAACCGCTGATGTTTCTGGTCTCATATAAAAGCTTGCTTACGTGGAGGTGGAAAACTATGTATGTTGAACCAACTTATCCACAACATCAGAAGGTTGAAAATCATCAGATGTCTCTTTTACTAGTTTGGAAATGGAGGGTTGCATGTCCTCGGAAAGGGCTTCTGAAATGAAACTTACCCAACTTGAATTGAGTTAGGCCAAAACGACCTGAAATAGCAGAAATTTGCTCAAGAACATTGAGATGTAGCACATATTTATTCTTCTATGCTCCTGAGAACTGTATTTTTTGTGAATCAGGCGCATATTGTAAGAATCGCCAGGGGTAAAGCAAAACCACAGAATGATGAAAGATGAATGATGATGAATGAGAAAGAGGGAGTAAATGTGCTTGCTCCAAGAGCATGGAGTCATTCATCCCATCATTAACTTCTCCCATTCTCCTCTTCCCTGATTCAGACTACAGAACTTTTTACCCGCTTTGGACACAATTTGGCTTTCTCCTTCCTCATCGGTAACCTGTGGCGCTTTTCTTTAAGGAAGGGAGAACACATATACATTTTTCAATTTCTCCATATGTCAGTCGAATTGTGTCAAACACACCATACCAGCAAAACCTGACTGACAGCCTTATAAAAAAACAATACATCATACAGAAGCCATTCTCTATGGAAAAGGTTAATTAGAACACTTGAAGCATTGAAGGCTGTGGGTGGTGCAACAATTATATTCAGGTGCACAAGAGGCCAGAATTACAGGAGAAAGGATACCTCAGTCAGTATTGAGGCTGCAAGAGACTGCAGAGAGAAAGAGCGAGACAGCAAGAAAGAGTGAAAGAATAAGCGAAAGAGTGAAAGAAAGAAGGAAAGCGTGAAAGAAAGAGCATCAGAGCAAAAGAAAAATAAAAGAACTTCGGAACTGGAATAGGTCATTCAGTACTTGCCTTCCAATTACAGCATGGCTGAGACAGAAAGAGAAAGAAAGGCAGAGAGAAAAAAAAGAGAGAAAAGAAAAGAGAAAAAGAGTGAGGATAAAAAGGATGGGGAGTGTGTGGATGTGAATCAGGAATTTAGGGATTCAAAAACAAGGATTCAAAAATTTTGTGGAGTATTAGTGGTCCTCTGCAAGAAACAAAGAATCCCCACTGAATTTCCTGACCATTGTACTTAAACTGTAGGTATAACTAGGCACTTGGAAAGTCTAATCAGAGATAGTGGGAACTGCAGATGCTGGAGAATCTGAGATAACAAGGTGCAGAGCTGGATGAACACAGCAGGCCAAGCAGCATCAGAGGAGCAGGAAGGCTGACATTTCTTCAGAAGGGTCTAGGCCTGAAACGTCAGCCTTCCTACTCTTCTGATGCTGCTTGGCCTGCTGTGTTCATCTAGCTCTACACCTTGTTATCTCAGATTCTACTCGGAAAATCTCAAAGTGATTCAGCAGAATCAATATAAATTTATGAAAGCGAAATGAAACCCATTAGAGTTTTAAGGGTGTGTCAAATGTGATATATAATGATTGGAGTGGGAGTGGGATTGGGAGGTGAAATTGGTGGATGTAATGTACTTAGATCTTCAAAATATGTCTGACAAGGGTGTTACAAAATACTGTGTTATTAAAGAATGGGGTGATAGATATCTTGGATAATACATTAACATGGATTGAGAGCTAGTTAATAGATAGAAAACATAGGAGAGGAATCAACAGGATGATTTTCAGGATGGCAGGATTTCAGTGGAGTGTTGCAAACCATTTTTTGTAAAAATTGTTTGTGGGATTTGGACATTACTGGCCAGACCAGCATTTGTTGCCCATCCTTAATTTCTCCTTAAACTGAATGATTTGTTCAGGCCATTTCAGTGGGCAGTTAAGAATCAGTCAATCACATTGCTGTGGGTCTGGAGTCACATGTAGACCAGATGAGGTAAGGATAGACTTCCTTTTCTGTCGGATATTAGTGAAGCAGATTGGTATTTATGACAATGGTTACATGTTTGCCATTATATCAGCTCTTAACTCAATTTTTATAAATTGAAAGCACCATGACTGCCTTCAAACTTGTAATCCCAGACTATATAAAACCATAAGATTAAGGAGCAGAATTAGGCCCCTCAGCCTATCGAGTCTGCTCCGCCATTTGATAATGACCAATATGTTTCTTAACGCTGTTCTCCTGGCTTTTCTCCAAGTCACCCTCAATCTTCTTACTAATCAGGAAACTTTCTATCTCTGCCTAAAATGTACTGAATGATTTGTCCTCCACAGCACTCTGTGGCAATGAGTTCCATAGTTTCACAACCAGCTAGCTGAAGGAATTCCTCCTCATCTCAGTTCTAAAGAGACATTGCTCCCCTCTGGGGCTGTGCCCTTGGGTCTTAGCCTCTCCTATAGTAGAACCATTTTCTCCATATTCACAAGATCCAGGCCTCTCAGTATTCTATATGTTTCAATGAGATTCCACCCCCCAACCTCCCAAACATCCCTTAATCTTTCTAAACTCCATTGAGTACAGAGACAACTGCTTTTCATATGACCAGCCCTACATCTCTGGAATCATTCTTTTAAACTTCCTCTGGACACCCTCCAATGCTAGTATACCCTTCCTTAGATACAGAGCACAAAACTGCTCACAATATTCCAAATGTGTTCTGAACAGAGCCTTGTACAGCCTTAGCGATACATCTCTGTTCTTGTACTCTAGCCCTCTTGAAATGAATGCTAACATTGCATTTGCCTTACTAACTGCTAATTTTCCCTGCATGTTAATCTTAAGAGATGCCGGAACTAGGACTTACAGGTCCCTTTGTGTTTCAGATTTCTGAAGCCTTTCCCCATTTAGAGTAAAATTTGACACTGCTCTTCCAACCACAGTGCGTAACCTCACACTTTCCCTCTTTATAATCCATCTGCCATTTCTTTTGCCCACTCTCCTAGCCTGGAGAGTAAGTCTGGACCTCTGAATTACCACTCCAGTGACATTACCATTGTGTAATTGCTTCCCCAATTGAGGGTCAAGTTTCAGCTATTTACGATCGATATCAATGACTGTTATGAAGTAGCAAAGTGCAATGTAACCATATTTGCTGAACATGAACTAGGGGCAGAGGCGGATAATTCAGCCCCTCAAATCTGCTCTGTCACTTACTACAATCATGGCTAATCTGAGCTCAGCCTCAACTTCACTTTCTTGCTTGCTCCTTGTAAATCTTCAGCCCATTACTAATTAAATATCTACCTCCTCAAATTTATTCAGTATCCTGGCATCCACCACACTCTGGGGTAGTCAATTCCACAGGTTCACAATACTTTGAGAAAAGTTATTCAACCTTGTCAGTTTAAAATCTGCCACCCCCTTAACCTGAAACTATGACCTCTCATTTTAGATTGCTGCACAAGAGAAAAATCCTCTCTGTATCTATGTTGTCAATCCCCTTTAGTTTCTTCTATCCCCTATTAGATCTCTTATTCTTCTCAACTTGAGCGAGTATAGGCCTTAAATGTCTGGAATTAATCTAGTGAACCGTCTCTGAGCTGCCTCCAATGCAATTGGATCCTTCCTCAAGCAAGAGGACCAACGTGGTGGCTCAGTGGATAGTACTGGTGCCTCACAATGCCATGGATGCAGGTTTGATTCCAGCCATGGTAACGGTCAGTGTGGAGTTTGTACATTCTCCCTGTATCTGTGTGGAGTTCCTCCCACCATCCAAAGATCTGCAGGTTAGGTGGATTGGCCATGTTAAATTGCCCATATTATCAGAGGATGTGCAGGCTAAGTAGATTAGTCATGGGAAATGCAGGGTTACAAACACAGGGTGTGGGGCTGGGGCTGGGTGTGGCTAGGATGCACTTTGGAGGTTCGGTGTGGATTTGATGAGACAAATGATTTGCTTTCAAACTGTAGGGATTCTATGATTCCACGAAAACTGTACTCCAGACGCCTTACTCAGATTGCAAAGCCATATCCCTACTTTTATACTCCTTTCCTTTCAACTCTACATGCTCAGCTCTCAACTTTATTTGGCTTCATATTAATTTTAATTTCATAGCTTAGTAATTAACATAGCATGTATTTTTAGCATACTTTTTGCAGCTCCAATTAATTCATTTGTTGCAAAGTGTATAAATCCTTCTAAAAACCCTTCTAACTGCATCCGAACAGTTGTGAAAATGTTTTAGAAAAGTAGTTAAGATTAGCTTCCCTACAGTGTGGAAACAGGTCCTATGGCCCAACAAGTCCACACCGCCCTTGAAGCATCCCACCCAGACCCATCCTCCTATAACCTACACACCCCTGAACACAATTGTCAATTTAGCATGGTCAATCCACCTAGCCTGCACATCTTTGGACTGTGGGAGGAAACTGGAGCACTGGGAGGAAACCCACGCAGACATGGGAGAATGTGCAAACTCCACACTGGCAGTCGTCTGAGGCTGGAATCAAACCCTGGTCCTTGGTACTGTGAGGCTGCAGTGCTAACCACTGAGCCACCGTGCCGCCCCACTTGCTATGTACTTGTTATATCCACAACAGCTAGAGATGATTCAGTCACAATTAAAATTTATCATATTGTTTTTCAGTTCTCAATTTGAGATGAATTTATAATTACCTGGCAAGTGCTAATCCATCTTTGAGTGTTATTAAATATCGAACACCTGTATTACAGTCAGTGAAACACAGCTAATCCCAAAACTGCCACAAACAGAACAAACCTCCCACAAAGTTAAACTGCTTTCAATTATAATTAATTAAAATATCTGCAATCTAATCTCAGGGGTTCAATTAAAATCATAAACTGTTCAAACTTTATTCTTGCAGCTTATGTCATCTAAAGCTACCGATTAAATTGCTGGCTTGTAATTGCAGAAGTTGTTTTTGTTTTGTTTGAATGAAAGTTGAAGCCAAATAATTGTTTACAATAAAATTTGAGAATGACAAACCAAATTCAGGATTGGCCTACAGAACACCAAACAAACAATCTTTATTTGCACTGCAAAGAAACTGCATCAATAGTTGAGATATTGGGAACAGAGATAAAGCATTCAATGATCTTTTCAATGGCAACATGCAAGCACAATTGTGTTTGTACCCATTGCAGTTTTAAATGGACCTATCGCTGATTATTTAGAATCTTACGATCCTAGTTTCAATTTGGCATAAATATGGATGATAATTAAAAAAGTAAGACTTGTATTTAGATATCATCCTGCATGACTTCTGGCCATCCTAGAACATGTGTACTTGAATACTTTTTTGAAATGATTTTATTGTTATAATGTCAAAAAACGTGATGAGGAATTATGAAACATTTATTTCTCCCATCACTCTCTCTTTGCCACGAATAAAAAGGATATTTTGCTGTAAATTCATACATATTTAATAATAAATTCGCTACTGGTTGTAAAAGTAACATCAATTCACAATAATTTCATTCATGTTGTTTGCAACTCCCGGGATAAAACTGATAAAGGTGGAAGGACATGAATTCACAATAGCTTTAAAAATAACTTCCAGCTAATGGATTTGTGTTCATTCTGGTCTACAATTTAGCTTCAAATCATCACAACTGTTTCACAAATCCAGTACAGATGTTTGAAAATTCAACCTTGGTACCACTACAACTATTTGCATTGTATAGTACCTTTCACATAAAAAAATTCCAAAGAGCTTTTTAGATGATAGTAAGACTGGTGAGAGAAGACTTGGATAAAGGGATAGGTCTCTCTACAATCTCTCTACATCTTTGTGATGTAGAGAGATTGTAGAGAGACGGCAAGAGGTTGTAGAAGAGTGAAGATAATTAGGGATGGAATTCCAGAGCTTGGGACCTGAAGCAATTCAAATCACAGCTACCGATGATGGAATGATTAAAATCAGGGAGGTTCATGCATTCGGTATCGGAGATGGTCCGTAGAGCTAGAAGAGGTTACAGGAATTGGTATTTGAAAACAGAGGTGAAAACTTTACAGCAAAAAAAAAAGGAATACCACCGAAATGTTATGCATCAAAGGAATTTCGAAAGGTCTACCTCATCATTACTAAAAACACAGCAAGTTTCATTAACGTTTGCCTTAAGGAAAAACAAATTGTGCAATCTGTGCTCTGTGACATAAGAAATAATTAACCAACATTTTAATTTTAGAATAGTCAGCCCTTTATTCTGACTAAAGTGCTGGGTGAATACCACCAAAGGTGCTTTTTCAAGAATATTTTAAATTCTATGGTTCTATTTTCCCATGCTTCAATATTTTAAATGGCAGCTGTAAGTTTGAGCTTGTTAAATGTTTAATTTAGTTCAATCAAGCACTTACCATACCCTGCAGGAAACTCTATATATCAGTATATAGACTCTTCACTCTGTTTCTCTACCTGTAATGAAACATCTGACCAGTGACTTGTTTGAAATCTGGACAGAGTGCTATATTGGCAGTGTCTGGCAAGTGGGGAGCTCTTGGTGTTTAAACTTCAGTCTTTTTTCTTATGGTAGTAAATGTGAGAAATTTACCAATGCCTGGTTCTACTTAACACACATTGTAAGCTTTCCCAAACTTCTACTCAACCTCAAATTTACAGTATCCTTCCAGGAATTTATCTAACGATCCAGAGCTTCTCACTTTTGGTCAAAATAAGTTTTTCCCAAAGAAAAACCGTAAATACACTGGTTCTGCTGGGAATATTGGCGTAAACTAGTGAATACAGCACACAAGAAGAAAGAACATCATCCATGACAAAGCAGCCCACATGATTTGCATCCAATTTAATATCTTCAACATTCTCTCCCTTCAGCACCAATGCATGGTGGCTGTAGTGTGCACCATCTACAAGATACATTGCAGTAATTTATCAAGGCTCCGTAGGCAGCATCTTCAAAAGCTGTTGCATCTACCACCTAGAAGGACAAAAGTAGCAGATGCGTGGGAACATGATCAACTGTAAGATCCCCTCCAAGCCGCACATCATCCTGATTGTAATTACATCATTGTTAATGCACAGTCAAAAATGCTGGATCTCCCAAACAGCATTATGGGTGTACCTAAAGTACATTGACTGCAGCAGTTCAAAGTGGCTCACTACTACTTCTCAAGGGAAGTTAGGGATGGACAATAAATGCTGGTTCTGTCCGCAATACTCAAATTCTGTGAACAAGTGATACATCCTTTCTTTTAAAAATGAAAAAAGCTGCAAATACTGTAAATTCGAAACAAAACAGAAATTGCTAGAAAAGCTGACCGGTCTGGCAGCATCAGTCGAGAGAAATCAAGATTAACATTTCAGGTTGTGGGACCCTTCTTCAGAACTGACTCAGAACAGTTCTAAGGAAGGGTCACTTGACCTGAAATGTTAACTCTGACTTCTCTCCACAGATGCTGCCACACTTCCTGGGTTTTGCCAGCAATTTCTGTTTTTGTTTCAGCTTTTCAACTTGTTCTCTTTACTGTCAACCTTAAGAAACCATTTAGTCATTGACACAGTAGATAGTTAGCAAATCAATTGATGTTATAACGTGCATTTGTAAACATTGGTTATGAGTTTTTGTGAAGATGGCATTGAGTTAAAGAAATGATATTCAGCTTTATGTCCCATTATCTAAAAGGTTGTTCAATGGCTCTCCTGTAGCATTGTGTTCAAGTTCTCTTCCCAGTTTATATATAGTACTGCCTGAAATTCTAAAAAATTATGGGTGTTGAGTGGTAGGTAGAAACTAAGATCTCTCAGACAGGCCTCATGATTGAAGCAACTTCATCCAAATTTAGTCATGGCGACTGGTAGAATAAATGTGAAGCAGACTCTCAGTTTAGAGCATCAGAGAATCTTGTACATGTATTGTTTGCAAAGCAATAATCTTCTATGTGATCATCTTTAAAAATGTTAAAATTTAAGTAACTTTAATTGCTTTTAAGGTGCTTGCCTTTTTGTTTCTAAATATAACCATTCTTTTTGTTGGTGGGGAAACTCACCAAAAGTGCACAGAAACAAAACCTTTCTGATCTTTCCAGTGGATTTTGACAGCAAGCTGAGGGGTGTTTTTTTTAAATTATTTGTCCTGCTGTTTTTAAACATTTGAACTCGTTTGGCCCTTATTTAATATTCTGCTATCACCTTTGCTACAAATTGGAAATTCATCTCCATCAGTTATGACTTCAGATAATAAAACCTTAGAATAGAATCTTAAATTTTCTCAATAAAAACTAAAACAACAGCAGATGTTGTAAATCAGGAACAAAAACAGAAGTTGCTGGAAAGGTTCAGCAGGTCTGGCAGCATCTGTCAGAAGTGTCACTGAACCCAAAATGTTAACTCTGATTTTTTCTTCACAGATGCTGCCAGACCTGCTGAGCTTTCCCAGCAACTTCTGTTTCTGTACCTTAATTTTCTTATCCTGGATCAGACCTTAACTCAGATGGGCAAGTCCCAAATATACCAAACTGTTATGAACCGTGGACGAAAAGAAATATAAGTTAAAATATTTCAGTCACTTTTTAGGCTTGGGAAATGTTAGAAGATATAAAACCATGCATTGAAACTGCACAAAGCAAACAGAGAGAGAAAAACAACATTTTAATTGCAGGATATTGCTCCAAAGGTAGCAGATAAAAAATTACCAGTGTCCTTCCATCGCTGAGAGAAACATAATGAAAAATGGTTTGGTATTATTGCAAAACAGTTGTCTGTAGTGTAATCAAGTCTGTTTTGCCCTCCAACTACACCAGAATATAATGATACATGTATCATTAAGCAGCTGCCATGGATGCCTAAGGATACTGGAGAATTTATCGTGTGTTCCTCTCCCTTTAACAATACTTCCAATAGAGTTTCAAGTGGAAAAACAACAATTATTACAACAAATATTCAATTAAGAGAAAATAGGTCCCCCAAAACAGCATCATTCAAAGTGAGAATATATTTTTAGTCTGAAACTACAGAAAAACACAAAATAAAATTGCTCCAGGAGCCACAGTATAAAGCAACAAAGTATCCCTCTTCATTGGTCTTTTTTTGATAAATGACTCTGGCATTGTACTCCACACCTGTAATGGCTAAAGGAAGATGACATTGCAGATTTGATTGCAGGTGGATAAAGACTATAAGCTCAAATTTCTAGCCAACGACTCTTATCTCCCAATGATTCTGGGTAGAGTAGCAAATAAATTGTGACACCTGCCACAGGTAATATGTATGACCCACATATACATGATATAAACGGTGCATTTTAAAAATAACAGAAACAGGAAGACACATTTTTATTCTGTGATGACTGTCAATGACTTCATACTGCACACAGGTAATATTTCAGACCAGTAAGAAACAAAAATGCGTCTAAAATTTCAGCATATTTTCTAGGGCTTGTACTGCTATTTTTACCAGCAACAATTAATTAACTACAGTGAAATGTCCCAAGATGCTTTTGCATCCAATGTCTCTAAGGACCCTGCCCCCAATCAAGTTAAACAACACATAATTTGAACAGAAAATACTTCAAGCTGCTAAGGATTTTGTTTGAAGAGAAATTTTTGCATGTATTTCTCACTTGTAACTAACTTTGAATGCAGAGAATCGGAGAAAATTGAGATGCACGTATTTATGGAAAGCAGCCAACATCCAAGAAGAATTGTGTGTGATAGTTACAAACCCTAAATTTAGGCCCTGAAGCAGGCCATTCGTCCAAATAGTCAATGCTGATGTTTGTAATCTACATGAACCTCCATACACCCTTCTTCCTCTAACTCTATTAGCATAATCATTTATTATTTCTTTCTTGTTTGTTTATCTAACTATCACTAAAATCCATCTATGCGATTTGCCTCAACCATTCCCTGTGGTTGCAAATTCTGCATTTTAATTACCATTCACTTAAGTTTATTTAAGAGTGATTATTTTGTATTTTGGATTGCCATTTGTCATACAAATCACAAACTAATTTTAACTGACATTAAAGTGATTTTTTTCAAGGTAAAAATGCAAGATCCTCACTGCTAATAATTGAGGCTAATCAGACTGGGCAAAAGGCAATGCAAGAAAACTGAATATTATGCTTCAGAAGCTTAATGAGGAATAGTCTTTATAGTGGAATGCTAATCTGTATGATTACTATTTTGGAGCATGGCTTAATGGGCATGTTGAAATTCCTGAGTGTACTATTGTAACAAAATTGTTAACCCATTTATTTTTCTTAATTAAAGACTTCATTAAGTGAGGGCACACAGGAATATATTATTAACTTTGTGACATACTGACAAAAGAATCAGCCTTCTAAATAGATCCTGTATTAAGTGAGGTCTTATTACAATGTTATAGCTCACAATTAACTAAGGCTGGTTTCACTCCCAAAGAGCTTTAGTTCTCAGATCATTTTGTGAAGGATTGCTGATGCCTGTCTTGTGAATATGGTAAACTCTATGCTAGCTTGTGGCAGCACAAATGGTAGTTTGCGTTTTAGGAAAGATGTGGGATTCTTAGGATACAGAGCACCATTCACTGCAGTCACTGTCATCAAAGCTATCATAAAAATACGTTGCTCCTCATCGTCATGAAAGGATGGCTAAGTAAAGCCACCAAAGAGTTGTACAATGTAGCAGATGTTAGAGAGTTCCATAATTCACCCATTAATGAAACAAGGTTTCTCTACTTCTTTTCAACGAATTTGCAACATGAAGTATATTATGGATAAAGGGGTGACTAGGATGTATAAAACTAGAATTGCTTTTCACTTTCAAGTCCATGAGAGCAAGGTAATTGTTTAATTTAATTCTTTCTCTTTCTAATCTTGTCCCTTAATGAGGTCCTGAAATAACTGCACAGGGGCTGGTATCCCATTACCAAGTCACCCATTATTTACTAGCACACTGGCTGTATCTAGCTCATAGTCAGTCTCCTCAGCTGAGGCAACTCTATCTCCAAGTTATATTGGTCAGGGCTCCTGATTGGCCTGGGTTCACAACCCCATTCAAGGATCTTGTAGTCAACGAGATCCACCTGGTTCCAATTTCTACCAGTTGGTTGAAGCATAGCCCACAAGACCTAGTTTGTCAATTTTTCTGATATTATTTTTAAACAAACCCAATAAATACTTTAAAATGAAATCAGTGATTGGGCTTATTAACAGAATATTTGAAACATGGGGGAAACAATTTTCCCACTCTCTCCAAACACACAAGCATTCAGGAGATGAGTGAAGTCAGAACAGAAGATGAATTAGGTTAAATTCCATATCTTTGATATCCAGACATTGTTTCTTGAAAAAATATTTGTGTATTTGTGTGCAAGGTCTGTGCCCAATAATAATTTCTTGTAGGCAAAGGGCTGTTTTCATTCTAGTCAGCAATTGAGATGGAAATAGAGCATCCAAGGCAGTTTGTTATTCGAGACAAGAGTCTTATGAGCTTGCAGGTAGTGGGCTGACCAACACTGAGCTCCTCACCTGTAACAGCTGAAGGTTTCTGACCTGGCATAGCCCCGAAACAGCTGAATGAGAACAACCAGGCCTGCGGACTGGTTTTGAAGACTTCTTGACCTTAGTGAGGTGCCTTGGAGCTATTGGGGAGCTGGAGACACCATTTACCTCACTCTCTAACTTCTATGTTGAGAATTGTCATTGAGCTTGCTTGCAGTAGATCACAGAATAGAAAATTTCAAATAAATGAGGTGAGGTGTATAGTTATAGTCATTCACAGGGAATAACCAACACCCCACCCCCACCCTTTAAAACACAGCCTAAAGCTTCCAAGTTAGAATCTTGTCTTATTATCTGGGACTTTTAAAAATTCATCAAGCTGGATTGAGAAGGACCTCATTTGCCTTTTTGTACACTTTGTCAAGTTTGCTCACCATAGCCCATGTTGTTCAGGTCTCTGTAACATTCTGCATTATAACTCACATTGTGCTCAATCTCTGTAAACCTGAGGACTCTTTTTCTTTTGAATTCCATTGAAGTTTCACTAAACTGCAGTGAAGCCAGCTCACAGCATGATCTGTGCAGCTCACTCACTTGCATAGATGCAAGATCCTGTGTTTCATAACGAGACCAATTCTATAAACAACCCAATAGGTATACTGGTAAAGCTAAGTGATCTCTTCATCACACATTAGAAGTGCTTCCCATTCTGAATCAATGAGCTGAATATATAATTATCAATAGTAGGGATAGTCCACTGGTGAGTTTAAACAGAAAAGGTACTTCTTTGACATAACAAATCGCATGATAGCAATAGGTACATTTTACACTGTTTTTCTGGGCATAACTTATGAGGAGCTGTAGAGACCACATCTGCTCTTCTCGAGAATTCATGCAGATCTCAAGTGTCTCCAAAGACCGTGTGATATCAGATTGGATGGAGTCTAATGCAATATCAACATTAACTATATCAAAACCATTATCTTATACAACAGCTGCAGTCTGGAAAATTTCAAATGGTATGTGATCAGTGTTTTCAATATTTACTTTAAAGATCTTTGTTGAATGAAAATCCAGCCCATTGGAGCTCTGTGGACTGTATGTTTCTAAGTGATAGTGTGGGACTCTGAATTCCTGAAGGTGCAGCTTAACCACTGTTGGAGTTCTAGTATCCAGAAGACAAAAAAAAACAGTCAAACTGATGAATGAGATATACCGATCCAGCTTAAATAATGCAAAATGGAGGTCCAGTACAACTAATACATTCATTTCCAAGTCCTAATGATTTGTACTGATCTTTCCCTCTGGGGCATGTATAGGAAAGAAGAGGGAGCATCAGATAAGTACATAAGGTCACATTTGCCACTCGAAATAGAGACTAAAGACCATCTTTTGTATCATAACAAAGATACACCTTCAATTGCAAAAGAAAATTTGCAGGTGATAAGGTAAGGAAATTTAATTTTACAAATTATAACAGGACTATTCAGAACAAGCACTTTTTCTTTTCACAAACAATAATATCATTTACTGCCTCAAGTAGGGAAAGAGACTTGATTTGCTTTGTGTCCATTCTCTTCCACAACTTTAGAAGAAAAATTTCCATTGAATGATCAAATACTTTGTATTTTGCACCGTCTTCGAAGAATTCTAATAAATTGGCTAAACAGATTTTGTCTCTGCTGAACAATGCTGACTTTTCCTGATTGTTTTGATTTTTTCCAAATGCTCAGTTATAGCTTTTCTAATGATCAATTCTAATATCTTTCCCAAGCTAACTGGCCTATAGTTTCTTGTTTACTGCTTCCCTGCCTTCTTGAACAGAATTATATTTGCTATTTTCTAGCTTGATAAACATTTCAAGAATTCAACAATTTTTGACAATTAACACCAACACATCTACTAATTCATTGGCTTACTTTTTTAACACCCTTAGATGAAGTCCATTACAACATGAGGATTATCTATCTGCAGCTCCATCATCTTACTCAGTACCATTTCTTTAGTAGAATTAATTTCACCAAGATCCTCACTTCAACTTTCACATTTACAGCTATTACTACCTGTTCTTGTATTCTCTTTATTGAAGACTGAAGCAAAATATTAACTGCATCCACCAATTCTTTATTATCTACTTTTAACAACCCATGCTGTCGACAGAGGACTAGCATTTACTTTGCTAAGCCTTTCCTTTATAAATACCTATGGAAACTCTTCCTATCTGTTTTAATAGTTCTAGCTAGCTTCCTCATGATGTAATGGATTATTTCTGGTTAACTTTTTAGTTATTCTCTTAAATTCTTTCTATTCTGAACAGTTATTTAACCTGCCTCTCACATTTGTGCAATTATACTCCTTTTCCTTAAAATAGATAGTTAACCAAGAATGGTGGATCCTCGTGTTGGGACATCTCGTTATAATAGGATTAAACGTATTCTGAAATACCTCCTCAAATATCTACCACTGCTTGTCCACTGAACCATTTCCTGGCCTTAAGCCCCACTTTAGATGTCATGCCCTCATAGTCCTGCTTATAAAGGTTAAATGTTTACATTAGATCCATTTTTCTCTCTTACGAATTGGACACACATTTCAATCAGACTATGATCACTGCTACGTAGAGGTATCTTTATGCTGAGGTCAGCAACGAAACTGATCAGATTACACAATATCAAATCTAATATAGCTCTGCTCTCCGGTCAGTTCTAGATCATAATGCTGCCCTGACCAACAATGCCCCTACTCTGTGAAAGAATAATAAAGACAATAATTAATTCATACACAAAGAGGTGGTTTCTATGAATAGCTGAAGGTCAATCTTCAGTTGCAACCTACTGCTTATTTTATAGTGATCCTTTTCTTGACTAATATTATTATTGTAATAATCAAGGTTTATTATTTCTCAATCATCCTCACAAACCATTATTGCGCTGCCATTTTTGCTAATACATAATCATTTATGGTCAAATATAAAGATGCACTTGAATGACACAAGATGGGTTTTTAATGGCATGAGGTGCTTCCTCCACAAATAATTCCAAAAGAAACACAAGAAAGGTTATTGAGTGGGTAATTCCTGAACAAAAATGTATTTATCTGGAACAGTTTGTCACAAAGAGAGATATCTTAATACGTTGATACATTCTGACTGTAAGTGCTGTTCATTCAAAATTCACATGCAAATCCTTGTGAGTAAATTGGCACCTCCTTCAGCTTCAAGTGATGATGCAGAAATATTTTGTATTCCCAAAGCTAGTTCAGTGATTTTTTCTCCCTCATTTACAGAAGCAATTTCACAGACTCTTGAAAAATATTAAATGATCATCCCAGCACAAGGGACTGAATATGGCATGCCCCCTCAGGGTGCGTATTTTGTGGTAGGGATAAAATAAAAGGGTGTGTGGCTAGCCAATCTGAATCTCAAACCCACAATAGAGGGTGGGTTGGTGGGCACAGATAACGATAGCCCTGACACTATGTGAAGATAGGTAAGTTAAGGGTTAATTGATCTTGATGAAAGCACAATTGACCTTGAAATTATGAAGCCTGCACAATATAGTTTGTGGGACCCAAGCAGGTGTGGAATTCTCAATAACAAAGTGTGGAGCTGGATGAACACAGCAGGCCAAGCAGCATCTTAGGAGCACAAAAGCTGATGTTTCGGGCCCAGACCCTTCATCAGAAGAAGGGGATGGGGAGACGGTTCGGAAATAAATAGGAAGTGAGGGGGAGGCAAATAGAAGACGGATAGAGGAGAAGATAGGTGGAGAGGAGAGTATAGGTAGGGAGGGGATAGGTCAGTCCGGGGAGGATGGACAGGTCAAAGGGGTGAGATGAGGTTAGTAGGTAGGAAATGGAGGTGCGGCGTGAGGTCGGAGGAGGGGACAGGTGAGAGGAAAAACAGGTTAGGGAGGCGGGGACAGGCTGGGCTGGTTTTGGATGCAGTGGGGGTAGGGGAGGTTTTGAAGCTTATGAAATCCACGTTGATACCATTGGAGTGCAGGGTTCCCAAGCAGAATATGAGTTGCTGTTCCTGCAACCTACGGGTAGCATCATTGTGGCACTGCAGGAGGCCCATGATGGAAATGTAGTCTAAGGAATGGGAGGGGGAGTTAAAATCGTTCGCGACTGGGAGGTGCAGTTGTTTATTGCGAACCGAGCGTAGGTATTCTGCAAAGTGGTCCCCAAGCCTCTGTTTGGTTTCCCCAATGTAGAGGAAGCCACACTGTGTACAGCGGATGCAGTATATCACATTGGCGGATGAGCAGGTGAACGTCTGCTTGATGTGGAAAGTCACCTTGGGGCCTGGGATGGGGATGAGGGAGGAGGTGTGGGGGCAGGTGTAGCATTTCCTGCGGTTGCAGGGGAAGGTGCCGGGTGTGGTGGGGTTGGAGGGCAGTGCGGAGCGGACAAGAGAGTCCCGGAGAGAGTGGTCTCTCTGGAAGGCAGACAATGGTAGGGTTGGCAAAATGTCTTATTTTTCTTTAAACAGAAGCACAAAGGAAGGGAGTACTATCGTTTGGGGAAGAAATGTCCTTTGTCCAATTGGGGGCACCCCATCCAAGAATAATATATCACACTTTGTTTTTCTACCTGCCTGTAGGTAACCTGTTCAGAGATATTATCAGTCCTCTGGGGAAATTGTGTCTTGAGGAACATTAGCACTGCGCCACAAAAGCTCCCTACTTGAATGCAGTTTAAAACCCACCCCCTCTCAACTCCCTTACACCATCTCCCCAAGGTGCCAAAAAGAAAGCTGCTGAAGGTACTGATCAGATTGACCAGCAGCTCCAGAGGATTGCTCCAGAGGTCCAAGTCCCGCTATCAATCAAATTCCCCTGCTCATAGAAGCCGGAAGGCTTGCTGCTGGTTTATCAGCTCACTGCGGACTGTTCTTCTGGGGGCAGGGAGGAAATGGCTCAGTGTCCCACCCTGCACTGTAACTTCCTGCCCTTGATTCTGATTGTCATCCTTCAGCAACAAGGTAAATTACATTACATGAGATTATTCACAGTCTTTGAAATCTCAAAGAGCAGATAAAATGCCATTCTTAACAAGGAATAGCAACAAAAGAATAAAATTATAGAGCATTGCTTTGTAACTCCAGCTCTACAACTCTTTGAGATGTCTGCTCACCAAAAGCTATCACTTCTTGACCACCTTCAACTTTCATCACCTTTAGTCATTGAGGAGTTGTGCTCAGGAACTATTTATTTACCTTAAGATGCTACTTAAAACCAAACCCCTCCACCATGCTTTCGAGCAAATACTTCCTCGTGTGGCTGGGTGCCAGCAGTACAGCAGCCAATGTTGGTCATGTTGGGAATGGGAAGGGGATTATTGTGTAGGGTTTGACATCTATTTCTCCTCTCCTCCAACATGTAGTCACACAGATGCTATGGCCATACGATGGACCTTCCACATCAACAGCTTGATGTATGGTTGCATCTGTGACTTTTAAAATGTTCATATCACAGAAAAAGACCACCATCTTGGAGGTGTCTTTGTGGGTCTCTAGCCTGTCTGAGCTGCCCCTGTTGCCCACCTATCACTGCAGACCCAGTAGCTGTGATTCCCACCTCAAGAACCTATTTGTCAGCAAGCGCAAAGACTCTTTCTTAATTGGTTGCCTTCTGTAGAATTCCAAATCAGAGAAATCAGCGATATTTGCGAAAGTCAAAGCCCCGTTTGTTGCCAGTCGCTGAAAAAAATTTGGAAGCTCTTTGATTCTGCCTGGGGATCATTTACGTTGGTTTCTAAATGGAGTTTGTTGCTGTAAAACAGAGACATCCCAAGAGATTCAAAGATGTAAAAGGAAAGCTATGAAGAAAACAATAAAGTTTGCTTCTCATATTTAAATTTTCTACATTATCACTGATGTAAATTTGGAACTGATTTCAAGGTTTCATAGCAATAATGGGGTAAATTTTGGTGGAAGTTCTGAATCACCTGCTTTTCTAATATAGACCACTAAGCAAATGTCAATCAAGTAGAGGCCAGAAATACAAGCCAGCCTACAACCGCCAGCATAAGGTGCCCCAGTTGCTCAAATTTTCATACCAGGGTGTGGGCACGGTTACCACCTGAATCAGGCCCCTGTGCCACAGATAAGATTCAGAGGCAATATGGTTTGTCATGTTTTACGAGACAAGCTGTGGGAAGGATGATTCAAGATTTCATCAAAATTGATCCGAATATAAAACATGTAAGAAAATTCCCCCAACTACCCTTCACCTTCTTAGGGCACATCCATGCTAACCGATGCCACTTTATGCCCCTCCACCCACTCCCATTTCCTCTGATGCCCTATCAATTAACATACCTCCACCATGCCATCAAATGTCATTCTCACCCTCATGTCATATGTAAGCTTAGTGCCAGCTTGTGCACTCCCACTCCCTCTGTCCATTGTAATTTCCTTGCAGCCTCTAAGCAAACTCATCCTGCATCCACCTGTGGCAGACCAAAGGCTCAAGACCTAATTTATTTTTATCAAATGGCTATTGATAATGTCATTGTTCGAGAAAAAATGTCTGTGCAAAAAGGTATTCACAACATCAAACTTCCTTCAAATTACTTAATCTCTTACATAAGCACTTATATTTATAGTCCCACATTTTCAATTATGAATCAAAAAGTAAACTGACTGACATCTCACTGTGATAACAGTTAGATAGCACAAATCCCAGAACAAGAGCCCTCAGAGTTATGTCAACAGACAGAGTTGAAATGCAAGCACAGCTCCTTAAAAAAATGCTTTTCAAAAATATAAATTTCTTGACAGTTTCGCCGTTCCAATGAGTTTATTCAATTTTTGTTCACACGTCAGCAATCACAAAGGGATATGCTTATCAAAAGGGAATTGTACCTCTCCAAATACCTTCAGCAGCTTTGTATTTCCTTTCAGACCATCTAAAATGCACAAGTAATGTTTTGAATATTACACTGGTGAAAATTTGCTTGTTTGAAAGTAGTTGCATTTTAACATGTATAGTTGCCTCTATGAAGATTGATAAATTTAAGTATAACTCGACATCATTCTGGTGCTGATGAATGCTGGGTTTGGGGCAGGACCTCTGGAATCAGGAGCCATACCATGTGGTGAAGCTCTGTCTTGATGAATTTCATGTTTCAGCGTTTTATTGGAGGTGGTGGGGTCGGGGGCATGCTAGATGGGGCACACTTGAAATTACAACCCAATGACTGGACTGGCTCATCTCACTTATACCTGTCTCCCTAGCAAAGTAATGACTAAGCTATGAAGGAAAGATATTTTTATACTTGCATGTGCCCCTGATTAATTAATCCATGGTAGGTAGCTGACCAGAAACAGGAGTAGGACATACTGCCCCTCAAGATTTTACTAACATTCAGTTCGATCACACCTTACTTCTTAACCCTCATTAGTTCTGAAAACCTCAATGCCCTTGCCAAACTAAAAAACCTTTTTTGAAAGCTGAAATTGGCCCCCATCTCAACGGCTCTGAGGGGTAATGAGCTCTGGATTTCCCTTACTCATTGTGTGATTAAATGCCTTTTGATATCTTCCTTGAATTGCTTGTAGAATCTCCACAAGAGGAAACAATATCCATCTTTTCCAATGTATTTCTGACATTATAATCTATTCAGTAGGGGAGATGATGGCCTAGTCATGTTATCATAGGCTGTTAATTCAGGGACCTGGTTTCAAATCCCTCCAGTGCAGAGGGTGGAATTTCAAATCAACTTTTTAAAAATATTAAAATTAATGATGACAATGAGTCTATTGTCAATTGTCAGAAAAGCCCATCTGGTTCACTAATGTCTTTTAAGGAAGGAAACTGCCATTATTACCAGATGACTCCGAACTCTCAGAAATGTGGTTGACTCTTAACTGACCCCTGGGTAATTAGGGACAGGCAATAAGTGTGGCCTAGCTAGTGACATTCACCCATGAATTAATTTAAAAAGTAAGCTTATAACATCCGGTGTAATGTAACCTCTTGAACATGGTTGGAAAGGATAACAAAAAGCCATTTACAGTGCAGAACTGCCAGTTAATTATTCTTTGAAATATAATCACTTATTATAGAGATAAACACAGCAGCCATTGTTTTCACAGCAACATTCCACAAGTAGGAACAGAATAAATGAATGGTTAGGTTCTATTTTTCTGGTGGTGTTAGATTGAGCATACAATATTGAGAAAATTTAACTCCTTTTCAGGGTGGTGTTTCCATTCAACCGAATCGGCAGGCAAGCTGTAGACTAATTCAGTATTTGAAGGGCATTACTGACATTGTGGGCTGAATTTTATGGTTTCTGCTAAGGCCCTGTTGCCAGGCTGAAGGGGAAGCAGCAGATACGTTCACTGCATTTGCCAATTAAGCGGTTGCTGGGAGGGCTGCCAATCTCATTAAAAGAAAGCTGCGGCTGCCTTAAGGGCTGCTCTACTAATCAGAGAATAAGCAGCTCAACACCATTTTTTCTGAAGAAGGGTCTAGGCCAGAAAGATCAGCCTTCCTGCTCCTCTGATGCTGCTTGGCCTGCTGTGTTCATCCAGCTCTACACCTTGTTATCTCAGCTCAACAGCACTACTGCTCGTGGTGGCCACTGCTGGAACTGTGCCTGCAGTATGTACACAAATCAAGGGCCAGCACTGGTGAAGAAAGATAATAGAGGCTGGTGAACACTAGGGCCAATCGGGAGAGCAACCCCCTTCCACACGCCAAGTACACTGGGAGTTCACCAGGTTTTAGTGGACTGTCTCCCCAATATGGGAGATGGAGGATGTTCTTAACAGGCAACTTAAATGTCTCACTTGGACTCCCAAGTGACAACCCATCTACCACCTTTCGCTCCAATGACAAAGTCACATGGGAGTTGGATGGTTTGAACTCATTCCATTTAATTATTACACCCCATAATACTTAGACAGCCTTCTTGCTCTGTAATCCATCACCAATGAACAGGACAAACTCTCGGATATACTGCCAGATTATACCGAGGGTGGAAATTGTACTAAAACCCTCCTAATTCAAAATTAAATGGGGTTGCTCAATTGAGATGGCCCACTTCAGATCTGACCAGGTGGAAGTTAGCCAATGGAACTTAGATTCAAAGATGACATCACCAAGTGATTTGGAAACACACACAATCAAATTTTCCTTTTTGATCAATTTTTTTCTTTAGAAAATTCAGTCACATTTTGATGAGCACATTAAGTATCCAAAGACTATCGTTCAGCCTTTAAGCCTGTAAATAAAGCAATTTCATTGCTGTATAAATGCGAGTTATTTTATTTACAAGATACCTTTCATGCAATATTTACCTCTGTGTTACTTGAATAGAATTGAGGACAGGTCAACAAAGGCTTGCTCAGGGCTTAGGGAATTACTTACAGGATGACAGGGGGCGAGGGCTGGTAGGTTTTAGGGAGAGAATTCAGTGGTATGCGAATATTCATGTAAATCATCGTAGGATTGATACCAATAACAGATGAGACACGAATCTAGAATAAGAATGCAAAGAGAACAGTCTTATACTCTATTCTAGAGAGCTGTATTTAATAACCTATGTACAGATGTAAGTAAAGAAATGATGCAGTACATAAGGAATTGAAGAGCCTTAATTAGACTGAAGTACAAACCAGCCTGAAGACAGTGTATTTGCAGGCACACACAGTCCATTGTTACTTCAGACCAGGACCACAATGTTTTGGTAGCAGCATTGGCGCAAAACACAAGTTAAAGGAAATTCCAGAAGTTGGTGTTAAAACAACTGAAGGCACAGCCAATGTTCGAGTGATTAAAACTGGGGATGCTCAAGAGGCCAGAATTGATGGAGGCATGGTATTTCAGAGGGCTGCTTCAATGGAGGAGATTTCAGAAATAAGGATATCCAACAAAAATAAAGGTGCACAGAGGCAAATATATGTTTCCTAACTGGAGTACTTTGAATGTGCTGCATTACCAATTTCACAAATTTTAATGATGTTTAATTAGAACTAACTAAATCCAATTGCTTATTTTAGTGTGTAAATTGTTTATAAAGGATCATCCATGCCTGTTATTAATCAAAGACTAAATGAAGAATGAGTGACCAAATTTTCATTGAACTAGCACCTTCATATAC
The DNA here is from genome assembly GCF_030684315.1 of Stegostoma tigrinum. Lineage (NCBI taxonomy): Eukaryota > Metazoa > Chordata > Chondrichthyes > Orectolobiformes > Stegostomatidae > Stegostoma > Stegostoma tigrinum. The sequence continues at coordinate 45,482,182 of NC_081358.1, forward strand.
ACAGGATATTTTTGAACAAAATATTTTGCAGCAATTCCTTTTGAACTGCACTCATTGCTGTCAGTCAGGCAAAACAGAAACATTCCGTGCTGCCACATCACAGCTTATAAATTCCAAGGTACCAGTGCAGAAAATTAATGAACAGATTTACCATCCCCACACCCAAATGCCCTCAAACAATCTGATGTGTGGTACCTCGATAGAAATACTTTGCATAGGCTCAGAGGTCCAGGCTTGAAAGTATTCGTCGATCCAGCTTTCAACATATAGTTTCAAATAAACTGAACCACTCAACTAACAAATGAGGAGGTCATAAATCTCCATTTTCAAATTATAGCTGTATTACAATTCTGGGGCCAATAGTGGGTTAGAGTGCAACTATACTTTTTTTCCTCCCTCTCAAAATTTCCAATTTGACCATTCCATTCAATATCAAGCTAGATGTATTTTCAGCCCTCGACTGATGCAATGTTTCGTAATGGAGTGCAGTACTTACAAGGTTTTCTGGTTCCATTCAGGGCAATCAATAAAAGATGTGAGATGTGTAAGTCAGGGCTGAATATTAATCTAGCCCTGGCTTTGTTTCCAAGCAGTCTACAGGCTCTATCCATCTTGTAGGGCCTCTGAGGGTCATTTATTTTGTCTGTCCAGCCTCAAAAATTGCAGACTGCAACAGTGAAATAGCAGAATTAAAGTGCGCTAGTCATTAAATCAGACTAAGCATAAAACCAATAGCTGCCTTTTTGGAAATTTTAATCCAATGGGCAAATTTCTTTCAAGTTTGCACATTTTAAACAAAAAGCTCAAACATAATTAAGCCTTTATTAAGCAATGCATGAAATTATAATTATTTTCAACAATACAGCTAAAATGTACATCCCAAGATTAACCAAGTTCATGTTTTCCTTTGAAACAAAAATTCAATTTTGGCCACAATTATTTTGAAGAGGACAAGTACAGTGTAGAAAAAAGATTTCATTATAAAACTGTACTCTGTACTGAGAAATGCGTGAAGAAACTGTACATTGTAGTGGATGGTGGAGATACAACGAAGCCAAGCTCCATGAAAGCTGCACCTTTAAAATTAGACACTTGTGCCATACAATTCAGCTCTGTAGCATGCATATTTTCAGTGCTACCACTACTGTTTCAATAGCATAAAGGCACCCAAAGCCAAAGGCATACAATTCAGGTTCAAGCCACACTAGGCACCATTTTGACTAGGCTGTTAGCAGAGCACTAGTTATGCGTTAAAAGTTTGCTGATTCGAGATTAATGCTGTTATGTCTTGTGTGAAGTTTCTACAGCAGTGTCATATACAATCACAACATTCCAGCCACTGTCTGCTGGTATGCTTGAGCTGAACATGCTTCAACAGTAAGAAAATCAAGCCCATTCAATTCTTTTTGAGTTAAATGCTACTGAGATGGTAAGGTTTGTTGTTGCTGAAGTCTACAAGGATGAATGTAGAAAATAGTGAAGCCCTTGTTATTGACCTAAAGTGTCTCCTCCGATCATTTCATCCCTATTTTCTGTTGCAGCAATGCTTATTCTCGTAGACTGTAGAAAGACAGGGAGAACCAGCAGAACTGACACAAACCTATTGCTAGAGAAAGAGAGGGAAAAGGGCTTTCAGTAAAATACCCTATCAGGTCACAATTTGCTTGAGTATTTCCCCTACTTCAACTCAGGGACAAAGCATATGCAATATCTTCACTTAACTAAGGAGATGTTCACCAAATCTGCCACTTTGCTAAGCAGACTACCTACTTCAATGCAGGAGAGAATAGTATTTCCACGAGCTGTGCAAGTTCCCAATGTCATGAACACTTTGTGCCAGCTCTTTCCAGGCTGGAGTACGCAATCTTTGCAACGCCTTGCAGTTTTTGTCCACTGTTATTCAAAGTAGCTCACTGCGCAAAGAGAAATAAATATTTTCATTCACTCCTACAAACAAGAAGCAAGTGACTCACTAGAATTGTAGATGCTATTGGTGTAGGATGCCATTTCTACATGTACATTACATACCGACAAAGAAAATTCAGATATCTACCTCAATCTGAAAGCACTCTGCTTCTTAGTGTTAGCTGGTATGTGACTGCATTCAGTGCATCATGCAGCTCAATGAACTGTATCTTATAGAACATAGAACAGTACAGCACAGTACAGGTCCTTTGGCCCACTATGTTGTGCCAACCTATTATCCTACTAAGATCAAACTACCCTGCACATCATACATTTTATTATCCTCCATGTCCTTATTCAAGAGTCGCTTGGAAGTATCTAATGTATCTGCCTTCACTATCACTGCCGGCAGCACATGCCCAGCACTCTCTATGTTAAGAACTTACCGCTGACATCTCCCTTATACCTTCCTACAATCACCTTAAAATTATGCCCCTTTGTGATAGCCATTTCTGCACTTGGAAAAAATCTCTGCCTATTCACTCTATCAATGTCTCTTGGCTTACAGTAGCAGTCATATTGGTCTTCATTCTTCTCCAGTCTGCGGCAACATTAGCATTTGAGCTACCGCGAGAAACAAAAGAGTTTGTTGTTTGGTGAGTGAAGAGGCTGCAGTCAATTGAACAGTGTGTGAGTTCATTTTTGGAGATAGATTCACCTGCCTTGATAACTTGTGAGGTCAGTGAACTTCTTACAAAACTGCATCCAGATGCTCAGAACCAGTTGGCACTGACTATAACGTACTCCCTGTTGTCTGCCTGGGAAGTACCTTGGACTTCTGTCGTTAGAGAACTTCTGAGGTCCCTGCACCAAGGCCACACATATTGAAGCACGGAGAGTTGCTTTCAGTCCAGGATTGCTTCTAGTGCAGACTGACATTATAGTCACTTTCAGCAACTGCTGCAGGAGAAAGATATTCCCCTTAAAGTTCATCGACACCTATTAGAGTGGTAGTAATATACTTGACCACTCTACTATTTAGCAGCGCAGTACAAACCGTGGTAATGTAGAAGCAGCATGGCATTTGCTTGTTACCTGCATCAGAAGGAAGGGGTAAGGGTTAATTGCACATTGCAATCCCTTGCATCCATTTGAGGGCCATTGGTTTGGACTTTGCATGCAATATACAGGTATAATTTGTGAATCAAAAGGTGCAATCTTCTTAGTATTGTAGAGGGGAGTTGTGGGCAGTGTAGTGCTGATGGGGAATAGGGAGAAAAGAGGAAATTGAGGATATGGGCTTTTTAGCTATAAGCTAGTGGTTAGACTGCAGCATCAGTAATATCAGATCGCATTAGACTAGGAACTGATGAAAGGAGGACCTGGTGAAGTCCAGCTCAACCACACTCCTGTAATTAGGATAAACAGTTGGTAAACATTCATCCCTTTGCAGTAGAATGTTGCCTGGCTCTCACCTGACGAAAGCATCTGGAATCTTGTTGTGATGTTAATGCAGAGGAAGACAAACTGGACAGGCCTCCAGATTTTTTGACACTACAGTGGGAACAGAGTGAACCTTAACAAAAACTGAAATTGCTGGAAAAACTCAGCAGATCTTTCAGCATCGGTGGAGAGAAATCAGAGTTAATTTTGTAGTTCGAGTGACCCTTCCTCAGAACTGCTGATAGCCAGGGCAAGTGTTGGTATATATGCAGAAAATAGGGTAGAGGAAGGGGTAAGGAGTAACTGATAGGTGAGGATTGAGCCCAAAGAGAGAAAAGACCAGTTAGACAGACAAAGGAGTGGATAATGATTTGGCTAGGAGTGTAAATAGCTGTTAATGGGGACTGTGAGTGGCTAACAATGGGTTGTGTGTAATAGCAAGCAATGTAATATCAAGGCCTGGTTGTAGGGATTGGGTTAAGGACATGGGAAAGTTCAAGGCAAGTTAATGAGTTCAACGTTGAGTCCAGAAGGCTACAGGGTTCCCAAGAGGAAAGTGAGCTACTGTTTTTCCAGCTTATCCTGAGCTTCACTGGAACACTGCAGCAAGCCTGAGGCACATATGTCAGCCAGGGAACATGGTGGTGTGTGAAACAGCAAGCAAACTGGAAGCTCAGAGTCTTTTTTTGTGAACGGAACGCAAATGTTCCACAAAGCGATCACCCGGTCAATGCTTCATTTCCCTAATATAGAAGAGATCACCTTGCAAGCAGTGAATGCAGCAGACTAGATTATGTGAAGTGCAGGTAAAGTGCTGCTTCACCTGGAAGGTACATTTGGACCCTTGGATACTGAGGAGGGAGGAAGTAAGTGGGCAGCTGTCACGCCTTCAGTGAAACTCAACAGCTCACTCCACACAGGCCAGCTGTGAATTAGATCAATTCAGGCCATACTTCAATATCATTTTCCAGTGGCAATGTTACTTCTCCCACAGGAATGACCTGCTGCTGAAGTAGAACTTAGCAGCTCCTCAAAGGCAGTGTCCAAGCAGATCCTGTTCTGCTTCTGCAGTGCCCACTGCTGTCTCAGTAGGGCTGCAGTGCAGGCCCTCTACCTTGGCATCATGCTGAGAATGTCCAACATGGAAGCAGTCTCTAAACTGATTACCTGCTGTCATGTTATATGCACAGGTGCAATACTAGCAAGTATAGGCCCAAGACCAGAGGCTGAAATCAACATCCAGCCAAGAAAGTTCCTGCCAAAGTTTGTGAAGTTCTGGTTTCATTGGAATGTCAGAGATTAACCGCAACCCTCTAAGAGCTGAACACTTTCTTCCACAATTCATTTCAGAGTCACATGTTGGGGCTCCCTCCTCTCTCACATGTGTTTATGTTCCCCCTCTGGCCAAGCAATCTTTCCTAATTCAGAATAATAGTGTGAGGCTGGATGAACACAGCAGGCCAAGCAGCATCTCAGGAGCACAAAAGCTGACGTTTCGGGCGTAGACGCTTCATTAGAGAGGGGGATGGGGAGAGGGAACTGGAATAAATAGGGAGAGAGGGGGAGGCGGACCGAAGATGGAGAGTAAAGAAGATAGGTGGAGAGAGTGTAGGTGGGGAGGTAGGGAGGGGATAGGTCAGTCCAGGGAAGACGGACAGGTCAAGGAGGTGGGATGAGGTTAGTAGGTAGCTGGGGGTGCGGCTTGGGGTGGGAGGAAGGGATGGGTGAGAGGAAGAACAGGTTAGGGAGGCAGAGACAGGTTGGACTGGTTTTGGGATGCAGTGGGTGGGGGGGAAGAGCTGGGCTGAGAAGGATCTAAGCCCGAAACGTCAGCTTTTGTGCTCCTGAGATGCTGCTTGGCCTGCTGTGTTCATCCAGCCTCACATTTTATTATCTTGGAATTCTCCAGCATCTGCAGTTCCCATTATCTCTTTCCTAATTCAGAAGTTTGTTTTCCTCTTTGCAGAACTCTGAGTTTATCAAGGCATATGTGGGAGGGATCAAATTTGATTTAACTTTACAGATCATTCTGTCTCTATAGAAACTACTGCCCCTGATTTTCATGTAGTTGAGACAACTCCATTGATCTTCAAAAAAATTGAATGGGACAGATGTTCAGAAGTTCATTCCTTATTTCCACCAGATCACATTTTTGCAAATAAGGGAAAAATCATGTTCGGCAGGGCCATTTGAACACAATGCTAAGTTGAAACAGATTACATTTTCATTGCAGCAAGGACCTCAACCAATGGCATGAGAATTACAAATAATTACAGTGGTGATAAAACCCTTGAAAGAAGAAAAAGTCTGCAGAAATGTAAACCCGTCAAGTTATTTAAATTCACAGCCCTTTAAAAATAAAATTAAAAAAGCAGCCTGACTGTACAGGGAAATGTTCAAAAAATCTAGCTCACCATTCACAACAGCTATTTGTTAAAACTATCTCAAGAGTTTATATTACGCAAATATTAAATTGGATGCTACCCATAACTTACCTCAGCAGGGAATCTAAGTTCAGAGGTTAATTGCTAGCTCAAGTGTTGAAGTCTTTAACTTGGCATTATAAACCAGGTTAGTTTATTTTATCAGGAATTATAACTTTTAAGAGATTTCAAAAATTTTGAATAGGCTCTTATGAAAGGAGATTTTATTTTTGACAGTAAAGGCTGAAAGATATATTTAGACCCTTATTTAATGTAATCTCATCAGGCTCCCAAAGACTGTTCATGGTGTTTACATGGTGCATTGGCATGAGGGCAAAAGATCATCGGCTGCAGGTTGGCATTAAGTTCAGTGTGGAAACAGGCCCTTTGGCCCAACAAGCCGACACTGCCCCTCAGATCTTCCCACCCAGGCCTATCCCTGAACAGTACAGGGAACTTAGCATGGCCAATCCACCTAGCTTCCACATCTTTGGACTGTGGGAGGAAACCCATGCAGACACAGGAAGATTGTGAAAGCTCCACACAGACAGTTGCCTGAGGGTAGACTTGAACCTAGACTCCTGGTGCTGTGAGGCAGCAGTGCTAACCACTGTGCCACTGTGCCACCCATTCTAAAGCTGTCATGTGGTTTATGAAGGACCATTAGAGAAGGTGAGACCAAGGATGTTATGAGAATCATTGTAGGGGATAAAAAACAACTAAGTTCTGAGGAAGGGTCACCGGACCTGAAACGTTAACTCTTTTTTGCTCCTCCACAGACACTGTCAGACCTGCTGAGCTTTTCCAGCAACTTTGTTTTTGTTCCTGATTTACAGCATCCGCAGTTTCTTTTATTCTTATTGTTAGGGGATATTTTGGCATGAATTGATGGTTATAATGGGTCATAAGGATATATAAGAGGCAGAGAGTGAGTGGGGACATGGTTTGACATAAGTTGACAAGGGGAGTGGAGTGAGGGCTAGAGGCACTCATACTTAACAAAACATTTAACAAAACAATTGAGCTGAAGTCATGGAACACCGAGACAGACTTCACCTTGGAACCTTTTATCTGAGCCTAGGAGCAACAGGTTCAACTCCATCCTACAAATCAAATAAACAGCAAGCATTTAATTAATCCAAATGGCACTATGATCCATTTAAAATTCCCAACAGTCCTCCAGCTCAAGAAATGTCAACTTTAATGCTCTGTTCCCTGATAGGAAAAAAGTACGTTTCTCTGTGACCAAGATTAATTTACATATTCAATCTTATGTTGGGATGTTTAAGGGGATTCAAAAGCAAACATTGATGAAGTTTTTATTTTAAAGGACCATTATCAGTTAATCCTGATTTGATGCTGGACTGAGTTTCCAGCCTCATATCCACTCCAACATAAAGCCAGGAAAAATTCCACATTAAAAAAGCATTCTCATTTATGACGTGATGATTTTGGCATCAAGGAAAATGCGCTGAAAGTTTACTCATTGTCAGAACACATCAGTGGGAATTTTCTACAGGGCATCATCCCTGCAATCAGGTTTCCGTACAATGGGCAATCCTGTCAAATCCATGCCACAGTATCTTACTCTTTGCAAAATTAATAACCTGGTCATTGAGGATTTGATAAATGCATGTTTGCTGTTGGTTTTTTTTGTTTTATTTCTTTCACAGGATGTAAGTATTACTGACGCAGCCAGCACTTTTTTCTCCAATTCCAATTGCTTTGGTGGTCAGCCACCTTTTCAAATTTCTGAATTCCATGTTGTGCGGATGTGTCCACAATGTTATTATGAAGGATGCCTGAGTGCATGAATTGGCCCAGTAATACTAAAGGAACAGCGTTGCATTTCTATGTCAGGATGATATGTCACTTGACAGGAACTTGAAGATTTTGGCGTTCCCATGGATCTGCAGCCCTAATCCTTCCAGGTTGTAGAGGTCACAGGTTTGGAAGATGCTTTTAGAGATATGTCATTAGCAAGAATAGCATTTATTGTACAATCTCATCAAAAAACAGTGGGTGGTGAGCTTTCTTGTTGAGCTGCCACTGTCTAGATATTAAAATGTGAGGCTGGATGGACACAGCAGGCCTAGCAGCATCTCAGGAGCACAAAAGCTCCTGAGATGCTGCTGGGCCTGCTGTGTTCATCCAGCCTCACATTTTATTATCTTGGATTCTCCAGCATCTGCAGTTCCCATTAACACTGTCTAGATATTGATAGGTTTCTGACAGAGCTGTTGGGCAGTGAGTTCCAGGACTGTGCCAAGCAATGATGGAGGATATCTAGATACTTCAGGATAGTGAGAAACCTTGGAGGGAGTTTGAGCAAAGTGTGTCAGTTTAATGCAGTTGGACTCAGTACACTAAAATGTAACCTTTTGAAATTTGTATTGCTTGAGCACTTAATGTGCATTCAAATTAGTGACAGAGATAAAATACATACAGAAATATGCTCAAGACATAAATCCTGTTAATTTGTTGTGTGAGCTTCAGAAACAAAATGAAACATTAGCTCTCTACTATTCCTGAAAGTGTCATTAAGATTAATTTGGAATGCCATTATTCTTAGTAGTAAATGAATAATGGCAATTATGGTTGAATGCACGAATTAAAAACCCAAAGGATCCAGAATTTTCCAATATAGATTATATTTTACTGATAATTATCATGAACTAAAGAAAGTCCAATTTTGGGACTGTGCTAATGGCTTAACTTGGTTTATATAGCATATAACATAATGCTGAGCCACACAGTGAAGAAAGTATCACCGTGCATATCTCAGTCATTGTGAATTGTAAGAGTACAATTGACCTTAGGGTTCCTTGGGCAGCAACTATAAAGACTGGATATTAGATACCAAACTGATGTAACAAGTAGGCCTTGGAAAACCTGCATATGGAAACAAGAAAACAGCTTAAAGCATTCAAATGCCTTGGGCCATGTCCACATGTTACAGAGTCATAGAATCATACAACACGAAAACAGATCCTTTGGTCTAACCAGTTCACGCCGGGCATAATCCCAAACTAAACTAGTCCCACCTGCCTGCTCCTGGCCCATATACCTCCAGATATTTCTTATTCATGTGCTTATACAGTGCCATACAAATGCAACTTTTTGCTTTCAGGAATTCTTTAAGAAGCCCAGAAGAGATGGGGTTAAGCAGTTTCAACATTTTTTTCATGTTAAATGTATCTGTTCTCCAATCTTTCGCATGACTTTAGTGCATTCAGCACAGCAATATCAGTAACTTCTGCCTTGCTTTCAGCAACACTATCTTTGCCGGCAAAGCCACCAGGGATTGGCTTGCTGCACAGAAACTTCTTTCACTTAATCAAAGACCTTGTTGCCATAGCAGTGTAACGCAAGGTGCCACAGATGATGACTTGATTTCTTTTCCCATCTGAAGTGGAAAAGGGAAGACAGACTAAATGAAATCCCATCCATCTTAATGAAATACAATTATTTTGTCCTTATTAATCATTTAAAAATCAATATGTCTCTTCTCAGTGAACTCACACCAGAATTCGTCATTTGCACCAAGTCTCAATACATCTTGTCTTGCAGAGATTTCCCAGGTTTGGTCACCTGAATGGCTTTTCCTCCAGCCACACTTGCAGTCTGGATTACAAGTGAGAGTGCAGTAAATGGCAGGGAGACATGAGCTGAAACAGTAGCATTTCATAACTTTTAGTGGCTCTACTGTAGAGCTGGATCTGTCATTGCTAATGGGAACTTATTGATCGCGCATAATAGTTTGAATAAACCAAAATTATTAGCCACAATTCACAATCATTACAAAGCTTCCTCATCAACAAAGCTCCTTCATTAATTATTCTTTGTTGTTGCAATGTGTTACTTGACAAGAGAGTAAATTTCACTTTTTTATTACGGGTTAACATTAAGTTACTGAAGTAGGAGGGTTACAAAACATTAATGTTACATTCAGCTTCACAGTTCCAATGATTGATTTGTGAGATTCATAAACAGAATGTGTGTGATCAGCATGATTTACATATACAGTCATCAGTAAACAAATTAGTGTAATAACATTTTCAAAGAAGGGTTGAATGAAATATTTATAGAGGTTTGATTGGGAATGGTTCAAAATCTGGTTCATCAATAACGCTGTAGAGCACACACTGCACAAGTTGCGTTGTATTTAAAAGGATCACTTAAGAGACTCTTAAAGAGAAATCATTGTGGCACCAATTTTGTTCCTTCCATTTTATCCCTCTAAAATTACCTGGTTAATGATGTGCCTGAAAGTTTCGGAAATCAAAAAAAAGCAATGGTACAGAGCTTTGGAGCACAAGTGGAAATGTGAAAGAATGAGATAGTATTGGTCCAATGTCACTCTGCCCCATCTCATTCTGAAAGTCTGAACCAGATCAAAATGTCATGGAGTGGGAGCCTTGAATCTGTCCTCTGACAACAAAAGCCATCTATCTGGACAGTAGATAACCTAGTCACCATGAGGACTCACAGCAAAATTGAACACAGATTCCAGTGAGACTGGGCTGATCAATTTGGATTTTGCACGATTTCAGACATTATGTAAATTGATTTAAGGGTTTCAATTTTGTAACATGGTCGGACACTGAAAAAGCCAAACCATAGAATGATTCTTCAAGAATTAGGAGATAATAGGACCTGCAGATGTTGAATGATTCTTTAAAACAACTTTTGAAGCAGGAAGGCAGCAGAAAAATAATGATTTATGGAATACAAAATGCCATACTATAGATGGGGTTAGATGGTCAGCTTGGGAAGATCTAATTTTATTTAAGTAATCTTCTGTGGACTTTATTTATCAACACTTGATTTGTGACATTTAGTTACCATGATTAGATCATTGTTAACATAGCTTGCCAGATTTGAGGTATAAATGACAGTGTGAATATGGATTGAAATTTAACAATGAAAGGTTGGAGAGAATTGTTTTCTATTTTAAAAACAATGTAAATTTAAATAAATTAAAAGGCACATTGGGACTCAGAGCTGGATTTGAAGTTGGTGGTTAGGGGATTGGGATATACCATGTCTGTGAGAACTACTAGCTACCCATCCTTCCCTTTACTTGCTACAACTTTCTTTGGCTTGGCAGAAATATTTCTGGATCCATCCACCCACGCTGGGTCAATAGAGGCCTTTGGGTTGCCAATTAATGACCATTTAAGGCTTCATCCCATTCTTGTGACCATTCCCCAAAGAGGCAACCCTAGATTACAGACCAGCATTTATTGTTTAGACTACACCACAGACAATGGATTATTCAGACGTTGTCACATTGTTGTGTGTGGGAATTTGTTGTGCTGAAATTGGTTGTAGTACTTACCACGTCAATGAAAGTGACTATAATTCAAAAAGAATTGAATTGACTATAACGTGTGCGAGGACAACTTAGGACATAAAAGGTTCTGTAGAAATTAGAGTATTTCATTGAATCCCTGTAGTGTGGGAACAAGTCCTTTGGCCCAACAAGGCCACACCAACTCTCAAAGCATCCCACTCAGCCCCACCTAAGCTACTCATCCCTGAACACTATGACCAATCCACCTAACCTCTACAGCTTTGGACTGTGGGAGAAAACTGGAGCATCCAGAGGAATACCCCACAAACACAGGGAGAAAGGGAGAAAGTCACCTGAGTATGAAATCAAACCCAAGTGCCTGGCACTGTGAGGCAGCAGTGCTAACCACTGACCCAGCGTGCCTTCATAGCGTTTGCATAAAATTTAATGTAACATTCTACAAGGAGGGGCATTCTTTCTCTCTGCTTCATCAAATTCTCTTTACACAATGGCTTAATGAGGTCAGGGAATACGTGACCATCTCCTGGCTATGGTAGCAGTTGGAGTAATGGCAGCAATGAGGCAGCTTTGGCAGAGGTGATTTTCTGGATCCAGTCAGCAGTAGTGAAGGCTGCTTCAGCATGCTTTTATGTCCTTAGTGTTATATTCCCAGGGAATGGTTTGGCAGCTGCAGAGTGTGGCAGCATCCCATAGCTGCGTAGACACCGTGCAGTTATCGATGCAACAAACATTTATCCTAACTTTGTATGATTTATTTCATTTTATAATTTAATTAAAATACCACCGGCTTATGGTTGCGTATATGTATGTTTTACTGTATTTAAATACGTGTAACAATAAATTACTATTTGTAATTTACAATCCAATTCCTCCCATTAGCAACAGTAATACAGCAAGTCACTATAAGACGCTTTAGTCTGTGATTACTATACCTTGCACAGGTAGACACACTCCTGAGTAAATGTTACTTTTAATAAGACCCGTCTCTCTCTCCTGCTCTGGTTGAACCCAAGATCCAAGTGAGGGTGACAGCTCTGAACTCAAGCAGAGTTGACCTATCCTTCATATTTCACACCCTATAATAGCATTTTCTTCCACAAAGGCTGTGTTTTACTCCGGAAAATACAGCTCATCCTGTTACAAAGTCTCTGTTCCATTAAAGTTTCTTTGGTCTAATATCCATTATGTCAAAACTAATTAGACGATGAGTCAGGAGGGACATGACAGGATGCATGAAATTTATAGGATATTTTTTGTTGCTGAAGAAGAGTTTGTGTGGTTTGAACATGATTTTTTTTTGCTAATACGTTACGAAACGTGACACTTATAAAAAAAATGTGACATACAGAATATAGCAGATGCTCATCAGTAGTTTGTGGTCTGGACCACAGTTGGACTGTCTAGCCATTAACCTATTCTACGGAATCACCAACTCCCCACCACCACCCCACCTGCCTTAAAGGCCAATGAGGTAATTCCTAGAACAAAGTCTTCCTGAGGGTAATTATAGATTCATTATTGTCATTGAAATGCCTTTAGATCTGCAGCTGCTTGGCTTCCTTTTGCATTACCTCAACAAGCTCCCCAGACTATTTCTAAGTCAGCAACAAAACAGGATTTTTTTCTCCTTTTTAAGAGACTGTGCCATTGTAATTTATGAACGTTTGATCAAAATATGACATTTGGAAAGGAATGAATGCACTGATAACCTTTCCTTAAATGGGATGCAAGCTTTTGCTTTTGGTAATGACGTTCTTGGAAGGACATTTTGCTAATCAAGGACAACTCAAGAGGCCTTGTTGTAGCATTGGGATAGTTGCTACCCTGTGGACAGCTTTCATAAGGCATTGAGGGTGGTCCCCTCAATCAAATGCAAGCAGCAGCCAATAGAGGGACTAGAAATCAGGTGAAGCAGGGAACAAGAGGAAATCCACTTTTTCTTCTAACTTCCACTCCATGAACACCCACTAATACCTTAATTGCATCTGGCCTAGGTCATTCTGAGGCTCTGGTGGCCTTATCCAGCCAAAGCCTCCATGTGCCACCAGTGAACACAAGAACTGCTGGCCCCCATTGACTGGCATCTCTCACCAGACAGGGTCTCCATTTCCAGGGGAAGATTACTGCCTGATTGGAATGTGATGGCACAGGCCTTCCCTGGGATAGGCAGCAGGAAGCTTTCACCAATTCTCCAGCCAACAGGGCAAATCTTTAATGCTCCAAACAGAATTCTATCCATTGCATGTTATGTGGCATAATGTTACTGATACGACAAAAGAGTTTTTTTTCTTCTAGCGCATTGTGATTAGGAAGATCCATTAACTATTCAACAAGGGCTTTGTAAGAATCTCCTCCTGTTACACAACCCTGAATCAGAATCCAAATTTCATCAGAAAGGAAAGATATTCTGAAGCAATTTGTGGAAGAGAGGAAATCACTCTTTGTAATATCCAATGAGATGCTTATATGCATTAGTCAAATTCCAAACCAGTTGAAGTATCAAAATAATCTCAAACTTTTCTTGGTAACACATTTACCCACAGAATGCAGCATTCCACATATCTGCCTCTGATCAATCTGCCTGTTTCTTATTATATTGTTGGAACAACTGATTGTAAACCATAATGCATAAGTTAATTAACAAAGAGCCATAGCAGGTAAAGCTAACATCCCCCAATGAAACTTAAAATTCAAGTGAACATTTGGTTTTGTGAAGTGGTTATACACTCCAGTCCCTGTTCTGCCCAATCTCAATTTGTTTTTACGCATTTAAAGTACTTAATTAGGCAACACCCCTCTGCTGAGTACCTGAACAATGTAAGTAACAAATCATTAATAATGAAGAGGATAATTTGCCCTAGTCATTCCTTCTATGGGTAAAGAAACATCACATCTTACTGGGGAGCGCCAAACTACCTCCCATGTAGTAAAATGTTTCACATTTATTATGCGAGAGTTATCAAACACAATTTGAAGCAATGTCACCTAAGCAGATATTAAGACGGGACTGAAAACTTGAGCAAGGAGATTGGTTTGAAAAAGGGTCTGGTTCAGTCAAGAGAGTGATCAAGGACTGTGCTGAAGACTATGACAAGGGAAATGAATGTGTAGTGGGGATCGAAGACGACAGTTTTGTCTTCCTCAATAATTAATTGGAGGAAGCTTACACTGCAAGTGGTGTGACAAAACTGTTGTAGTGGAGGGATAAAGCGAATGGCCAGGTGGGGCTGGGTGCCATCGCCATAAATCTGGATTCAAATACAAGATTTATGGATGATGTCACCAAGAGGCAGTATGTACAGGAGAAATTTGAAGGGAGGAGGAGGGTGGCCAAAGGATAGAGGTAGCAGTACAGGATAGGAAGAGAGACTTGATGGATTTTTTGGGCTTTCATCCTCCCATAATAATGTGGCTTGAAAATAAATGGACCATTCTCTTTACCTGATGCAAATATCTTGTCTATTTTAATATCGCAGACACAATAGAAAATGAATGGACTTATCACCTTATATCTGAGCATAAAGAGAGATATCATAGAGTAGCTAGTCATGCCGGTTACTTTTATAAAATATAAAATGCTACTGATGCAAATTATAGTGCATAAATACTTATCAGATTTGATGTTCAATATTCAAAGAGTATGTTTATGGAGCTAGATGAAGAATGTTGAAGGAGACATGCATGGAGTAAAAGACTTCCAACGACCAGCAGGACTGAATGGCCTGCTCCCATGATTGAAACACTATGGGCTGATTCTGGTGTGTATTTTACAAGCTAAACCAGAGTTGTGATGAGCATTTTTAAGGATTTTTGCTACAATCGCCAGTGAGTTAATTGGCCTATTTTACCAAACTTACCTCATTCATTACCTACTGCACACATAGAGCACCACATAAAATTTCTGCTCCATCTCCCACACAGCATTCCCAGAACAACAAGCCACTTACTAGGTCTCCAACCAAAGACCAACATCCCTCGTCCCCTGCACCATCTTTGAAACGGTGAACTCAAACAAGTGTTGGCAACCTCATCAATATAAGGGCACCGCAGCCACAAAGCTTCACTGCCCATGGCACATAGCCAAAGTAGTCAACTCCATTGCGCACAAAGCATCACTCTTTCAACCTTGTTGCAGTTTTAATCCTACACCACATTATTCACCTACTTACGTCTCATGAGCAGCCTGCCAACAATTGATAGGCACCATGATAGTTACAATGAGTTGACAAATGCCTGATACCAGTGCCCATAGATGAAATCTACATGCAGCTGGTACTCATGAATTGTACCTTAAGGTGTTGCTGCCCAGTGTCCAAGATGAAGGTTCAGAGTAAGTGGCGAGCTGAATCCACCAGGGTACCAAATTTGAGGTTTCCAAATGTTTAGCATTTTTGGCACATCTGGTCAGGCCAGTGTCTGAATACTAACAAAACAAGATACTTAACAGTATTGTCTATTGATTGGCATCTTATTGCTGCAGAGCAGGAATGTTATCACAACACTTGTGAAAAGCATAAAATATGGAGGGAGATGATCTTAATGGCAAGACAAGCCTTGCTACACATAATACCAGGTTCAGCCATGCATCTTGCAGATGCCATATTCCTTCAGACTCCGGTAAAGGCTGTAACCTATGTAACACAATCGTAAGTGACAAAATGAACAGCATGCACCATTTGGCTCCAGTGACATACAAAAGCTGGAGTAACTTGTGTGACAATTTAGAGATTTTAGCAATTACTGTGATTGCATTTTAGGGTGACAATTTACCTTACAAATGCAGAAATACTGGAAGACAAAAGTTAGCTTGGACTTCGAGAGGCTTGCAGAAAATGGGAAACGATCCTTATAAAATAAACAGCGAACAACAAATACATTGTAAGACAGCAGACATGTGATTCATTCTGAGAGCCAAATGAATAAATTTAGATAGAAAAAGTATTGCGCATGGGATGGTGATGAGTTTGAGAAATTCATTTTGGTCTTTCGCTTTAACTTCATTGGTATCCAATGTTTGAAATCAAACAAAGTACACAAAAAAATTAATTTGCAACTCAGTCCTAAAATTAGGCACAGCATTGGAAGTGAGCTATTTTTAAAGTAGTTACAAGATAATTCAATGAAAAATATTATTCAAAGCTGTGTATCATTATTAAAAAGAAACAAAATATTGCTGCAGAAAACGCTTCAACTTTCCATTGTTTAATTTTTAAATAGATGATGTTATTCAGCCTAAATTGTGAGACAATGAAGCTAATTTGATTACCAAAGCTGCTTTTAAAGCTCGATTTGTTTGATAGCGTTTTGAAGTTGATGCCAAGTTCAAAATGATCACTTTTTAAAATTTCATGATTCAGATTTCAATTCCAGCCCCATCGGTCCTCCTCATGCTGCAGTCCACAAATGTTTACTCCCTTCTGGTGTTATGTATAAACAAGCCCAAAGGTGTTGAAGCATCATCAGTGTTGCAACACTAATGTGATCACATCTCTTCAAAGAATCACCATCATAGGAGTGGTTTGATCATCAGAGTGGATATTGTTGAAACAATGTTAGGTTTTTCCAAGGCTGACTGTTTTGCTTTTGCCAGTTTGTTGTTTTGACATTGGGACTGGAATGAGGCAACTATGTTAACAAAAGCCAGATTAACAATTTTTGTATCAGTGATAATGGAAACTGCAGATGCTGGAGAATCCAAGATAATAAAATGTGAGGCTGGATGAACACAGCAGGCCAAGCAGCATCTCAGGAGCACAAAAGCTGACGTTTCGGTCCTGGACCCTTCATCAGAGAGGGGGATGGGGAGAGGGAACTGGAATAAATAGGGAGAGAGGGGGAGGCGGACCGAAGATGGAGAAAAAAGAAGATAGGTAGAGAGGAGAGTATAGGTGAGGAGGTAGGGAGGGGATAGGTCAGTCCAGGGAAGACAGACAGGTCAAGGAGGGAGGTGTTGCAGAACACCTCCACTCGGTTCACAGTAAACAACTGCACCTCCCAGTCGCAAACCATTTCCACTCACCCTCCCATTCTTTAAATGACATGTCCATCATGGGCCTCCTGCAGTGCCACAATGATGCCACCCGAAGGTTGCAGGAACAGCAACTCATATTCCGCTTGGGAACCATGCAGCCCAATGGTATCAATGTGGACTTCACCAGCTTCAAAATCTCCCCTTCCCCCACTGCATCCCAAAACCAGCCCAGTTCTTCCCCTCCACCCACTGCATCCCAAAACCAGTCCAACCTGTCTCTGCCTCCCTAACCTGTTCTTCCTCTCACCCGTCCCCTCCTTCCACCCCAAGCCGCACCTCCATCTCCTACCTACTAACCTCATCCCACCTCGTTGACCTGTCCGTCTTCCCTGGACTGACCTATCCCCTCCCTACCTCCACACCTATACTCTCTTCTCCACCTATCTTCTTTTCTCTCCATCTTCAGTCCACCTCCCCCTCTCTCCCTATTTATTCCAGAACCCTCACCCCATCCCCCTCTCTGATGAAGGGTCCAGGCCCGAAACGTCAGCTTTTGTGCTCCTGAGATGCTGCTGGGCCTGCTGTGTTCATCCAGCCTCACATTTATTATCTTAACAATTTTTGTAGTCCTTACTCAGTAGCTGCAAGTTCATACACAGAATGTTTGACAACAGAAATTAGCAACAGCAGCGACGGTGTCTATTCTCAGAAAAAGAGCTATGAGCCTCAAGTTCTCACTTATGGAGTTCTCAGCGAAAGGAAATGGCATGTGCAATAAATGATGTCTTGTTGCTAAGCAATAACATCCTTGAGTTTGTGCACGTTCATAACGATGTTACAGAGCAGAGGCACTTTAGTGTTACTCCCCACGTGGCACTGATGAGGATATTATGTTTGAACAGCTCATAAAGGCTTTGAGGTCAATACAAGATTTGCTCTAACTTGTTCATCCAATGTGCAAGAGACCCAAAAATACATCAAACCATCAGACAGCCTGGAATATTGAATGCACAACCTAATCTCCCTTGTGTTTTTAAACAATTTTGAACATTGTAGGCATGGGTGAGGTTTCCAATGATGGAGAACGTTCCGAAGAAACTTTCCTGTCAAAACGGAGATGAGATAATTAGATCCAGGTAATACACTGAAGCCCCAGTTGGGACCCTGAGCGCAAACAGGTCATCTTTATTTTGCTAGTTCGGTCTGAGGCAGCCACAAAAAAAAGCTGTTGTTATAATTTGAGAGGAATTCATTGGGCACTGAGAACAGAACTAGAGTAATAAACCCATCACTGTTTCAGACTCGTTACCACGACACCTGGCGTATCAGGTATGCTGATGACTGAACAGCTGGGATTTTTCCATTGCAAAAAGCAATATGCAATATCAGTGTGTTAGACATGATGGAAAGGCAAATAGTTGTACATATTTAATCAGTCAAAACATATTCTGATGGAATTTGTAAATGTAATTGTTACAATGGAATGTAGTTAGGCATTTATGGCTTTATTTATTCTAACTCCAGAATCATCTAATAGTAGCAGAAGCTTTTACATATTTTATTTTCCATATGCTACAGAGTTGGTATAGACTATACGATAGGAGAGCATCATTTTTAAAAAGAAAATAGGCTGGAGTGCCCAGCTGTCAACATTGAGAATGTAGCAGACATGATATTTATGATTGCAAAGAGAAAAGCAGATTGTAAATCTATTTAAACAGAGGTTGTGTTGTTGGTCTCTAAGAATGACAAGGAAGAAATGAGTGTTACACCTAATGAGCAAGAATTGACAATGTTTTAGGAGTGGCACTTGATGTAATGAATCAACAAGTCCACAAGATTCAAGCAAATGCGCAGACAGGCTTTAAAAGTGCTTTGAGGCTATAATTAAGCTGGTTAAGTTCAATATGAAACTTCGAGAAAGGACAATAGACAACCCATTGAGCCTATTCCTGCACTGGGATTGAAGTCTAATATGCAATATATTACTTGAAAAAGAAAGAATTTGCATTGATCATAGCCCTTTTCTTATGCTTTAGCTGTGCAATGCTCTAAGATGTCTTATCAGCTTTATCATTTTGAATGATAGTCTCTGGTGTTATGTCGAGACAGGCAGCAAGATAATTTAATCTTACAACTATCAATGACATAAATGATCAATTAATCAATTTCAGTGATATTAGTCAGGATACTACATCATGAGATTTTTTGACCATTGACTGGAACAGAGATGTGGGTTTAATAACAAAGTTTTGGGAGTGAGGTTGGATATCTGAAGTAAATCTGAAGTTTCTCAAGAGAATGAGCGACTGATTTTAGGTTTCAGTGACATCACCTCACAGATTGGACCAGCAACAAGCCGTCCAGAGCCATTCTGTAATCTCAGTCTTCTTTAATTAGAGGAGTGAGCATCCAAATACCAACTGAGCCAAATGTTAGATTCCAACATACAAATGTCAGGCAGTCTGGCAATTGTAATGTGAGTCATTTTTTAAGGCTGGGGAATGAGTGATTAATGGTGGAGAGAAGACAGGTTCACAAAGCACCACTACTCTTCCTGGCCCATAAAAATTATCCACAGCTTCCTCTTTTGGGATTTCTGCAGGCTCCTTTGCATTTGGAGATTGCAAGAGGTATGTTTCGGCCAGTTCGGCCCAACAATGGCAATTGGGTCTTGCATATCTCAAAACCTGCAGCTGTAGATTAGAAAGATTCTAACAAATGAGGTTTGCAGGAAATTCAGCATTCCTATAATATGTGGCTACAAGCAGTGTGTTTTAATGCCATGGTCCAATCAGGGAGAGAAAAAGAAGTAATTAGCAACAAAATGTAGAAACTTAAGAGACTAAAGAGCAGCAAGTCTCCAGGGCCTGATGGCCTATATCCCAGGGTTCGAGGAATTGTTTGCTGCAGAGATAATCATTACAGCTTTCCAAAATTTTCTGGATTCTGGAAAGGACATTGCAGATTGGAAATTAGGAAATGTAAATGCAACTCTTCAGGAAAGCTGACAGCACCTTAGTTAAGACTGTTGGGCTAACATTGGTCAGCAGGAAATGCTAGAAGATCATTAAAGAAGTCTGAGCAACTCACTTCAAAAATGATAATCTGATCAGTCAAAGTCACCATGGTTTTACAAAAAAGTATTCAAATTTTATAAGTCTATTCAATTTTTCCAGGTGACTGGCATTAATTTGGCTCCTTTTACAGCCATCAAATGTCTCAAAGCGTTCTGAAGCCAATGAGGTGTAATCATGATTGAAATGTAGAAAACATCACACTCAATTTATCACACAGCAAGCTTCCACAAACAGCAATGTGATAATGACCAGATAATTTGACTTTGTGATTTCGATGAACAATAGACAGGACAATGGGGCTAACATCCTATTTTCTCCTTCAGAGTAATGGGATTTTTAACATTTATCCGAAAGCGTACTTCATTGTGTAAATTGAATAATGGCACTTCAGACAGTGCAGCAATCCCTCAGTACTACACTGGAGTATCAACCTCAGTTTTGGTGCTCAAAAACCCTGCAGTGGGGCTTAAACCTAGTGGCTCAGAAGCTCCTAGTGACTCTGACACCAGCATCTGCAATTCTTGCTGGCTCTGAGTGACTCTGAAGCAGGAGAGCTACCAACTGAGACACAGCTTGCACATTACATAAACAATGGGGATCCGACCGTGCAAGTGGGAAAAACATCTTCACTACAAACAACATCATTGCCAATGACACTGCAATTTTTAAAGATATGAGCTGTCATCTGCAAACAAGCACAATATTGAAAGCTCCCCAATTGCAAACTCCCAATTTGATAAAAAAGAGGAAAAAGGAAAGCTGATATTGAAAAAAATGATAATGAACAGTGATGAGTCAAAGGAATTCTGCAGAGGATTTGAAAATTCTCATTAAGCACCGTTAGATTTTCTAAAACCCAATACTTGATGATTTAAAGCCTGTCCCAGGGAGCTTTATTTCAAGCATCTATATATGAGATTATGCAGGATTTTGAACCACCTACCTTACAAGCTTATTTTATAGAGACAGTCATTTGGCTTTGTTATTATTATGTTTTGCTAAAGCGCTGACCTCGTGACAATAGATTTTTCTCATTCCATATAGCTGGAAAATCAAAAGCAAATCCTATTATCTCAGTGTAAGGTAAAGTACTGTGGAGCGGTGTTACCTGAACAATAACACTATTTTCTTTAGGAAACTGAATCTGAGTGTTTTGCATGTCAGAATTGTATTTGTTAATTCCCAGCATTACAGCGCAAGACCCTTATCATTCCTACTATCTTGGTGCATGGTGAAGTAGGGTTACTTTGCAAAAAATCACAACTGTTTTTCAAATTATTAACCTTTGGCAAACTTGTCTTTTGTATCCAAGTAGCTGAATATCAATGACTTCATGTCAGATATTATTACTACCTTGTTTGTAAATTGGTAAATCGTAGTATATTATGTGTTTGCAACAAAGCCCAATGCATAATGGTGTTACAGAGAGGATGCTGAGGCAGAGAAACTTCTAAACTGGGAGAAAACTATTGATAAAGAGCAAGAAGTCTGCTTTCCTGAATCCCATGAATTTAGTTTTCAAATGAGGCCCAATATCAGGAACAACTTATAACATGAAGAATGCATCACTTGAGATCACAGAGTGATACAATACAAAACAGTCCATTTGGCCAATCAGTCTATTTCTGGTCCTTGGATGGAGCTACCCAATAATATCACAGAATTTGGTTAAATGTAGTTAATTCTGTTCCTAAAATTGAACAATTTATTATCACTTCCACTGTCTTCCATCAGGCACATGGTACAAAAGTTTAAAAACACATACCAACAGATTCAAGAGCAGCTTCTTCCCCACTGTTATCAGATGTATGTATGGACCTCTCGTATCTTAGAGTTGATTCTTCTCTGTAGCTGTGACATGATATTCTTCATTCTGTTCAATTACCCTGATATAATTATGTAAAGTATGATTTGTCTGGGTAGTATGCAAAGCATCACTTTTCGCTGTACTTGTGATAGTATATGTGACAATAATAAATCAAATCAAATCAATTCAATCAAGCTGTTTAATAAGAAGTAAGATTTACAAATCCATACAATAGACTTCAAGAATATTATTGATCATTTAAATCTTTCACTTGAACATTTTTATTTTGTAGGTTATGGTTAGTAGCTGGAATTATGCGGTAGATTTTATGAGTTCCTCACTTATAACACTTTGCGACTCCTGTGGGAATTAAACAAAATTTTAAAAATAATGACTTGCATTTCTGTAGCATTTTTCGTATCCTCAGGACATCTCAAAGCGCGCGACTTTGGATTGCCTGAACTATTACAGTGCAGGAGACGTGGTAGCCAAATTGCACGAAGCAAGCTCTTACAAACAGCAATCCAAACAGGACCAGATAATCATTTCTTTCAGTAATGTTGCTAGGGGCATAAATATAAGCCAAGGCACTAGGGAGAACTTTCTTCTTCTGAGACATAATATCATGGATTTTTTTACATCTACCTGAGAGAACAGACAGGATCTCAGTTTAACATCTCATCTGATAGATTAATGTCTACGCCTGCTGCAACATAAAGCTCTGTGCTGAAATTCATTTCCAATTCAACCTTGCTTACCAAATTAAATTGTGTCTTAAATATCTCTCCAAAGTTGTTATACAATGGAGGCATTTGATAATATGAACTACTTCTGGGAATGCTTTCTGCAGTGAACAGATCATACAAATAATGCGTGGTTTGCTTATGACCATGCACCCCACACTGAAAAGAATAGAACTTATTGTTTAATCTTTTTGAGCACCTGTTCCTACTCTTCCTATTTACTTGTGGGGCATCAACATTTATTGCCCATCCTTAGTTGCCCTTGAGAAGGTGGTTGTGAGCGGCCTTCTCGAATCACGGTGGCCCACTCCAGTGGGAGATTAATGTTGAGAAATAAACATTAGAAAGACAGTAAGCACTTTCTCAACCTGGCATTATAAACTCTGTTCCCCTTATTGACAATTGCAAGGTCACTAGCTCAGGTTGAAACTGACTGCTTGCTGCCTTAGCAATCTATCTGGCCCAGACTTGGCCTTCTAACTCTATCTTCACCAAGGCCACTGATTTATACCTCTGTAATTTCACACCTCTCTGCTCCTGCCTTAGTTCCTCTGCTGCCAAATCCATAATTTCTTATTTAGTTAACATGGTATAGAGCTGGATGAACACAGCAGGCCAAACTGCATCAGAGGAGCAGGAAGGCTGATGTTTCAGGCCCCAGTTTCTACTATCTCTTACTTGTTTAGTTGTCAGAATAGATCTGAATATTCCAATATAACTTCTATCATCCAGAAGATTCTCAAACTCTGGTGTTCATACCCTAAATTGGACCATTTCCTGTTCACCCACCAGTTCAGTGCTTGCTGGCCCACAGTTCTTGCTCTCAAGGTAAATGACTCCATGACCTTATACCTCTGGTGTTTTTATCCTGTCGCTTTACCAGAATTACAACTGTTACTGCAGCCTGGTCTCTGGGTATCTTCAACTTCCTTCACCCCATTATTAACAGCTAGGCCTTCTGTTGTCTAAATCCAAAGGTTATTTCCTTGTTTTACATCTAGAATCATGCCTACTATGCTTCATAAAACCTACCTCCTTCATATGCTTTTCAGAACAAATAATGTTTCCTGTATTGGTTGTGTGTCCTTCTGGCTTGTCAAACTATATTCCCGTTAAGCACTTTGGGGCATTCTGCTACATTAAATGCATTAAATTTTGAAAGCATCTTTAACATAACAAAAAGTTGCCTTATTGAAGCATTCTCGAACAAAACATGACACCGAGCCACACAGAACAAAAACTTCACAATTGTGCGCAAAATTATGGAAGAAATTTTTAAAGGAGGAAAAAGGTAGAGGGAAAATTGTTATTAGAATTTGTATCTCCATAAGATTATTTGAAGGAGAATTAAGAGACAAATACCGGCACCTTTATTTATACAGAAATTGGATGGTAAAATCAAATGCAGAAATTTGGACATGGTCCAGAGTTGCTCCGTTCTTGCACAAATTGTGCAACAAGAGTATCTTTCCAAGGATTATAGGCCACTCTAATATGGACTAAATTTATCTGATAAATTGGAGCTTATTCCTTTCAATGCAAATGGCCATTTTGCAAGATCACAAGTATTGACTGCTACCAAACAATCTCTCTATATCGCCAACTAACTTTTACAAGTGTCAACAATTTCTTCATCATTTTATTATTAGTTTGGATTTTAGGTTATTTTTAACAACTTTCTCTTATCTGTCTATCTTTGAGTCTTTCTATCCATATCTTTATTATACTTTCCGTATCTGACTTAACATTTCATACAATATTCTATACAAATCATTCTGGCTCGGAGTTTGCACTGTTCACTGATGTTTCTGCAACATGATTCGACAAGGAGATAAACAGTAGCTTACCCCATGCAACTAGGTCTCAGGTACCCTCTGAAGGGGATCAAGGCCATTTGGAGGTTGTTAGGCAACAAATTCTAGGTCAAACATCCACAATATATCTATGGGCAAGGACAAGGGTAAAGGACATCTGCCACCACACATTTGTCATAGAGCTCAAGATCTGACTTACCATATCAAAATGCATTTAATATTTTATGGCATTTTAACCTTGCAGGCAGGGCCTAGATATAACATCTAATCAAAAAGACTAGAAGAACTCATGACCATATAACAAAATCTAATTTAGTTTGTAGTTAGCATGAAAATTAAATCCATGGTTTAAATTCTATCATTTCAAGTCTGCAGAAGGATTTTTAACATGGCTTCCAGTAGGATAAAAGCAGTTTAATTAAGAACTAATGGAAACTGGATCCTTACTAAGTGAGTCAGTTAGGCCTTTTTTCTTAAGAGCATATAAAACCAGCCAACCCAGTGTAACCTGGCTCTTCAGTGCAATATGTAATAAGGTGCAGGAGTTAACTGATTAAGAGAGTGGATCAGGGAAAGATACGTTCTGCTGTGCTCCTTTTCCTAATCTATTGTAACCTGAGAAATTGTTACTTACTCTGCTACAGGAGATGAAGCTCATTAGTTGGTGAATATTTGATAGGCAACAATGGTTTTATTTTGCATTCCTAAAGTTTAACATAATATCGCATCTGAGGCAAGACTAATGAATATGTAAAAGCATTACTAAATGTAAATTTGCATAAAATAATTCAGTCGTTAATTTGAAACAATAAGGATGGCAGGATGGGTGATGTGTCACATTTGCAGGTAGTGTGAGTTGCAGGATGCTAGTTTGGTCCAGAGCAAATATGTCTGTGCAAGCGTTCGAGTAGTTTTAGTACAGATTTTTCTGCACCAAATGCTGAAATAAAGCATCGCAATGCATTGTGAGAGTGAGAGTTACCTCAGTTCTTTGCCCCAGGAGCAGTCATCCTTTTAAGGTTGGGTCATCACATTTTGTTGGAATTCAGGGAGAGGGCAGTATGATTGTGAGTAAGGATTGAATGAGTGCAGGTAAGAGCACTCAGAGAGTAGAAATGTAGAAGCCTCATCTTTTGCCATCATCCAATAGGCATGTGGTTGTTTCAGCTTTTCTGGGCGAGAGGGAGAGCTGGAAGGTAGATGAGTCAACTGACCACAGAACCACGATACAAGAAGCTGTTCAAAAGGATGAAATAGGAGGATATGGAGTGATAGTAGGAGATAGTATTGAGAAGGGTATTGGCGCTATTCTCTGCAAACAGCACAAGTCTAGATTGCTGTGTTGCTTGTGCGGTGCATGAGTTTGTGACTCAAAGTGAAAGAGGAACTTAAATTATGCGGGGAAAGATCCAATTGCTGAGCTCCATGTAAAGAATCAAAATGGGAAGATGTTATAAAGCAAACAATGGATTTAAGGCCAAAGAGGAAGGCATTAATATGAGAAATGATAAACAGATCAAGACAGGAAGGGACAAAAAGTATGAATCAAAGAGTCAATCACTAAATAAGACAGGAATTAACAAAAGAGTAAAAAAGGTAAAGCTATATGCTCTATATCTGAATGCATTTAGCATTCAAACAAAAACAATGAAATGAGAGTGCAAACAGAAATGAATTAGTACTGTCTGATTGCCACAACCATTGATAAGGTACATGTAGAATTCAACTAAATCCTTCAACCGCAGATGCCAAACCCATGACCACTACCACCTGCAAGTTCAAAGGATCACCACCTTCTGCAAGTTCCTCCCCAAGCCATTTGCCATCCTTAGGTGAAAATATATCAATATTCCTTAAAGTCAATGTTGATTCTAAAGCTAGTGAGACTAAAGAATCAATTATGGTTTTTTTTTAAGAAATCATTTAAACAGGTATCTTGCATCAGTCTTCATTACAGAAGATACAAGTAGCATCCCAGAAGAAGCAGAAATAAATGAGGAACTGATAGACAGGGAGGAACTTGGGAAAATCAATCACCAGAGAAGTGATACTGAGTAAATTGCTGGAACTGCCAAACATCGCGTCCTAATAAACTTCATCTATGTGTCTTAAAGCCAGCTCTTGGAGTGAACAAGGTGTGTGACGTTACTGTTCTTATTGGTTAGTCAGGGCTCCCTCATTGGGAAGGTGATGGCCTAGTGATATTGTCACTAGACCATTTATCTAGGAACTCAACCAGTGTTCTACGGGGCAAGGTTCAAATCCTGCTATGGCAGACGAAGAATTTGAATTTGGTATCTATTGATGACTATGAAACCATTGTTGATTGTCAGGGGAGGAAAAAAAACATCTGGTTCATTAAGACAACAAAGTGTGAAGCTGGATGAACACAGCAGGCCAAGCAGCATCTCAGGAGCACAAAAGCTGACGTTTCGGGCCTAGACCCTTCATCAGAGAGGGAAATGGGGAGAGGGTTCTGAAATAAATAGGGAGAGAGGGGGAGGCGGACCGAAAATGGAGAGAAAAGAAGATAGGTGGAGAGGAGAGTATAGGTGGGGAGGTGGGGAGGGGATAGGTCAGTCAGGGGAGGACGGACAGGTCAAGGAGGCGGGATGAGATTAGTAGGTAGGAGATGGAGGTGCGGCTTGAGGTGGGAGGAGGGGATAGGTGAGAGGAGGAACAGGTTAGGGAGGCGGGGACGAGCTGGGCTGGTTTTGTGATGCAGTGGGGGTAGTGGGCGAGCTGGGCTGGTTTTGGGACGCAGAGGGAGAGGGGGAGATTTTGCAGCTGGTGAAGTCCACATTGATACCATTGGGCTGCAGGGTTCCCAAGCGGAATATGAGTCACTGTTCCCGCAACCTTCAGGTGGCATCATTGTGGCACTGCAGGAGGCCCATGATGGACATGTCAAAGAAATGGGAGGGGGAGTTAAAATGGTATCTGGTTCACTAATATCCTTTAGGGAAAGAAATCTGTCATTCTTACCTGGTCTGGCCTATGTGTGTCTCTTTACAGCCCTCTGAGCAATTAGGAATGGGACATAAATTCTGGCCGAGTCACTTGCACCCAAATTCCATTAGTGAATTAGAAGAAGCAGCTTGTGAAATTGATGTTGTATATGTTTTAATTTTCCAAAAAAAGAATCGATTCAGGGATAGCCCCTGTCATGATTAAAACTAGGTCAGCCAGGTTGCCCTCATGAGTTCCCTGATTGGTGTTGTTAATCTGATTCAATCAGGGAGCCCTGACTAAACAATAAGAGCAAGAGTGTCACACACCCTGTTCACACTGAGACCTGGCTTTAAGCGAGCTGGATCAGTGTTAAGGACTCTCCGTACGTAAATAAAGGGTGACCCTCTTGACAGGATATAGGCTTCTATGGAGTTATATCAGTGGCAACAAGAAGAAAGCACATTCCAGAAGAAAATTACTCACAACTGTCATCTTTGAGTTGGACTAAGCATTTCTGGCATCATGCCGTTATTTGGGAAGCTTGGCTCATTCAAACATATTGTCGAAGATTGGGCCCAGGATGTGGAAAGAATGTATTTTTTTTGTGAGTAAATGACATTGGGGCAGATGAAAAGCAACAGGTAATTCTCCTCTCAGCTTGTGGTCCCAGGCTTTTTCAGTTATTAGGAGCTTAACTTTCCCTGAGGCAACAGATACCGCAATCTTTCAAGAGTTGACAGATTTAGTTAAGGAATAGTATAACCTCGAGCCTCCTCGAATTCTGAGATGTATCAGTTTTACTCGGCAATTCAATAACCATGGGACTCCACATCAGGATTTTTGACTAGGTTAAAATATCTCACAGTTTAACCCTTAATTAGACGCTAAGACACCATTTTGTATGTGGGCTTAATGATTAACTGTGCAAAAGTGTCTAATGGCTGAAGCCCAACTGGACTTCAAACATGCACTACAACTGGCTTTATTATTGGAAAGTGTGGCAAGTGGAGCACATGAATTGTAGCATATTCCGATGGAAGTGCACACTTTGCCAGGCTGACTGAGCATGGGGAACACTACTTGCGTGAAGGCAATTGCATAGCCTCACACAGGACATATCCTGAACTCTAGGGACTCTAGGTCAGCCCGCAGCAAAACCTCAAAAAAAAGCTAAGTCTCAGCCAAATAGTTAAATCTTTCTCCAGGGCCTGGGGCATAAAGCTATTTAAGTTGCTGCCCATATGTGGGCCCGAGGCAGCAAAAATGCCCCACTAAACCTCAATTGATTAAGAGAACTCATAAGCTGGTATCCAAGAGAATGTATACCCTGGAAAGGCCATCTACATCTGGTTTGAAACAGTTAAAATTCTTCCCAACATCCAACTCAGAACCACTCAAAATAAATGTCTGGTTAAATGGTCACCCAGTTCTAATGGAGGTTGATACCAATGTGACCATTTCAGTGATTGCAGAACCAGTCTTTACCAAAATTTGCTCTAGACTCCAACCCTTAAGTTTGCACAAGACCTCATTTAACACTGTGAACAAAAACCAGGGAACCTTTACAGATTAAGAGTACAACTTTGGTTCCAGTCTCTTATGAGAAACAGTTGGTTCATGTACGGGTGATTGCAGTTAAAGGCTCGGGCCTGAGCTTGATGGGGATGAAACTGGTTGAGAAAGATTCACCTGGACTGGTTCAACATTTTTCGATGAGAAAATGGCTGCTTGAGTGAAGTCGTAATTGAATACCCAGAAGGTTTTCAGGAAGGTCTAGCGACTATCAAAGGAACCAAGGTCACCATGTTGTCTAGGAAGCAATTCCACAATTTTGCCCAGTGCCATTTCCCTCACAGGCAGAAGCAGAGGCAGAAATCAGGTGGCTGGAACACAAAGGCACCATCAAACCAGTCTCGTTTGTTGAATGGGCAGCACTGGCTGCACCGACTGTGAAGCCTGATGGGTTGGTACACCTTTGTGGACAGATAAATGAACACGAAGGAACTAATGGGCTGAAGTGCGTTTACTTCAATGCAAGGAGTATTACAGGTAAGGCAGATGAGCTTAGAACCTGGATCAGTACATGGGACAACGATTTTATGGCCATTATTGAGACTTGGTTGAGACAAGGACAGGAATGGCTGCTCAATGTTCCAGGGTTTCATCATTTTAGACAAGAGAGACAGAAATGTAAAGGAGGTGGAGCAAAATTGCATTACTAATCAGGAATAAAGTTACTTATGTCCTCAGAGAAGTCATGCGAGAGTGCTCATCCACTGAGGGAATATAGGTGGAGCTCAAAATGTAAGACGGATGCAATCACTCTGATAGATTTGTATTATATGCCCCCAACAGCCACTGAGACACTGAGGAACAAGTATGTAGGCAGATTATGGAAAGAAGCAATAAAAACATATTTGTGATTGTGGGTGACTTTAACTTATCCAATATTGACTGGGAGTCCCTTAGAGCAAGAGGTTTAGTCAAGGCAGGATTTGTTCAGTGCATCTAAGAGGGTTTTTTGAAGCAGCATGTGGATAGACCAACTAGAGGAGCGGCCATACTGGACCTTGTAATGGCTAATGAGCCTGGCCAGGTGGCTGACCTTTCAGTGGGAGAGCATTTTGGAAACAGTAATCACAATTCCTTAAGTTTTAAAATATCTATGATCGAGGATAGTTCAGGACCTTGTAGGAATGTACTAATTTGAGGGAGGGCAAATTATGTCAATATTAGGCAGGAGCGAGGGAGTGTTAAATGGGAAGAGCTGTCATCAGGCAAGTCCATATTTGACATGTGGGAACTGTTTAAAGACCTGTTGGAGAGAGCTCAAGACCAGCCTGCTCCAGTAAGGAGGAAGGACAAGGATTGTGAAGTAAGGGACCCTTGGATATTGAAGGAGGTCGTGAATTTAGCCAAAAGGAAAAAAGAGCATATGTAAAGTTTAAGAGGCTACAGTCAAACAGGACCTGTGAGGAATGTAAGGGAAATAGGAATGTACTCAAGAACAGAATTGGGAGAGCAATAAAGGGCTACAAAATGACCTTGGGAAGCAGGACTGAAGACAATCCCAGGGCATTTGATACACACATTAATAACAAGAGGATGACAAGGGAAAAGGTAGGACCACTCAAGGATAAAGAAGGGAACTTGTGCTTGGAGACAGACAATGTAGGGGAGATTCTAAATGGTACTTTGCATGGTTATTCACCCAAGATAAAGATTTGGATGTTAGTGAGATTTGTGTGGAGCATGATAATATGCTACGGCATTTTGAACTCGACAAAGATATGGTGTTGGATCTCTTGAAGAGCATTAAGGTGGATAAGTCCCCAGGGCCCAATGGTATCTAATACAGGATCTTGAGATACTAATGAAAGGTGTTTGATTGCTGGGGGCCTTGACCAAGATCTGTGTATCTTTTCTAGCCACTGGAGAAGGAGAAGTCCTAGAGGACTGGCGAGTAGCTAATGTCCTTCCTCTGTTCAAGAAGGGAACTGGGGATAACCCAGGAAACTACAGACTAGAGAGTCTCACATCGGTGATCGTGAAGCTGTTAGAGAGAACAGTTAGGGATAGGATTTACACACATTTGGAAAAGCATGGGCTAATTAGGGATAATTGCATAGTTTCATGCAGTGAAGGTCATGTCTTAATGATTTGACTGAATTTTTCAAGGAGGTAGTGAAGGTGATTGATGAACGCATAGCAGTGGATGGTTTTTACTTGAATTTTAGTAAGGCCTTCAACAAGGCCCCTCATTGATAGGCTCATCCAGAAGATTAAGATCCATCGCATTCAAAATGACTTGGCCACATGGATTCAGAATTGTCTTGCCCATAGAAGACAGGGTAGAGGTAGAAGGTTGGAGGTCTGTTCTGCAGGTATCTGTATTGGGATCTCTGCTGTTTGTGATACATATGAATGACTTGAATGGAGATGGGTGGGTTAGTACATTTGCAGACAATACAATGATCGATAGAGTTGCAGATAGTGTGGAAGTTTGTCAAAGGATTCAGCGGGATATAGATCAATTGCAGATATGGGCAGAGAAATGCCAAATGGAGTTTAATCTGGGTAAGTGTGAAGTGCTGCATTTTGGGAGATCAAATTAGATTAGATTCCCTACAGTGTGGAAACAGGCCCTTCAGCCCAACAAGTACACACCGCCCCTTGAAGCTTCCCACCCAGACCCATTCCCCTATAACCCACATACCCCTGAACACTACGGGCAATTTAGCATGGCCGATCCACCTAATCTAGACGTCTTTGGACTGTGAGAGGAAACCGGAGCACACAGAGGAAACCCACGCAGACACGGGGAGAATGTGCAAACTCCACACAGATAGTTGCCAGAGGCAGGAATCGAACCCAGGCCCCTGCTGCTGTGAGGCTGCAGTGCTAACCACTGAGCCACCGTGCCGCCCTAATGTTAAGGAAAAGTATGCTGTTAATGGCAGGGCTCTGAACAGCATTAATGTATAGAAGGATCTCGGGGTTCAAGTCCATATCTCCCTGAAAGTACCACGCAAGTTTAGAGGGGGTCAAGAAGATATATGGTATGCTTGGCTTTATTTGTTGGGGAATTGCATACAAGAGTAAGGATGTCATGTTGCAACTTTTTGAGACTTTGGTTAAGCCACACTTAGGGTACTGTGTTCAGTTCTGGTCTTCACATTACAGGAAGGTTAAGGGGGCTTTAGAGAGGGTTTACCAAAATGCTGCCTGGATTAGAGGGTATGAGCTATAAGGAGAGCATAGAAAAACTTGTATTGTTTTCTCTAGAGCAGTGAAGGCTGAGGGGAAACTTGATCGAAGTTTATAAAATTATGAGAAGTATAGATAGGGTTGATGGTCAGAATCTTTATCACAGAGCTGAAATGTCCAAAATTAGAGGGCAATCATTTATGGTTAGAGAGGAAACGTTTAAAGGAGATGTGAGGGGCAAGTTTTTTGCAGAGTCACTGATAGGGATTGTGGAACACACTGCCAGGGGTCGTGGTGGAAGCAGATATGATAAAGGGCATTAATGTGATTTTTAGTTGAACATGTGAATATGCAAGGAATGGAGGGATATGGATCAAAGGCAAGCAAAAAAGAATTTGATTCATTTGGCATCAAGTTTGGCACAACATTGTGGACCAATGGGCCCGTTCCTCTGCTGTACAGTTCTATGTCCTGTGTTCTATTGAGCTACCTCCCGCTGACAGATATACTAGTGGTGGTTTTGCTACTGGAAGAGTCCGTAATGGTTTTAAATTTTCTGGACATATTTCAGCCATGGCTGAGAATGTCAGACTTTGGATGTGGAAAGATCCTGTCCTGGAAAAACTGAAACAGCTCGAGGTAGTGTGTAAAACCAAAGGGCCATCACAACCAGAACTGAAACCTTTTGGACCAGGAGAGACGTGATCACCATAGAAGAACAACATATTATTATGGAGAGCAAGGTTGATTATCTCAAGCAAAGGTCACTGCCAGATGCTGGTTGGACTCCACAAGGGTCATCCAGGGGTTTCCAACATAAAGTTGTTGATAAGAAGTTATTTCTGGTGGCCAGGATTGGATGCTGACATCACCGTGATAGTGATGAGAGCCAACAAGGACAGAAATTGCCACCAGCAGCTCCCTCACATTCGTGGTAATATCTGCATTAGCCCTGGACTCAGTTACACATCAATCATGCAGGTCCTTTCATGGGCTCAATGCTCTTAGTCATTGTGGATGCCCACTCAAATGTTGGATATGCATTGAGTTCATTCATCAGTCACTGAGACAACAATAGAAAAGCTACCAGTTTCCTGGAAGAATTGGGCATACTTCCATCAGTTACCAGCAGGGAATTTGAGTATTTCCTAAAGCCAAATGCTAATCCTCTTATAAGGACCACTCCATACCATCCATTATCCAATGGTCTGACTGAAAAAACTGTCTGGACTTTGAAGGAAAGCTTAAAGAAATAGCCTGCAGCATCACTAGATACCAACTGTCATGGTTCCAACTTGATGGCAGCAGCATCCTCCCTCCC
This sequence comes from Stegostoma tigrinum, assembly GCF_030684315.1. Lineage (NCBI taxonomy): Eukaryota > Metazoa > Chordata > Chondrichthyes > Orectolobiformes > Stegostomatidae > Stegostoma > Stegostoma tigrinum. Next base: position 45,515,665 of record NC_081358.1, read on the forward strand.
CTCATAGCTCCAGAAAAGTTGCTGATGGGGAGAAGGCTCTGCTCCAGGTTAAATCTGATCCTCTTGGACCTGGTGGGGGTGGGGGTGAACTGGCATCAGGAACATGACTCTGCTACGCGAGAGAGACAGTTTACTTCAGGGGATGAAGTTTGGTGTAGGAACCATGAGACTGACCCTGCAAGGGTAAGAGGTATGGTCGACATGAGGCAAGGTCCTGTGATGTGTAAAGTTCAGGTAGGTGAAACAGTCCTGAACAAGCATATGGACCATATGAAAGTTGCAAACTTACAAATGGTGCAGGAGCATAATGTGCCCAGCTCATAGACTGTCTTTCTAATTGTTCCAGAACCTGTGGGTTGTCTCTGTCAAACATTGAAGGTACCTTGGAATCTGATATGGACACAGTGGATGTCAATGCCTTGATACCTTTGTTGCCCCAAGAAGAGAATGAATTTCATCCAAGATGCTTCGGGCACAAGAGGCGAGCTACTGTGCGTTACATGCTGTCCCTATCAGAGACAGAGTTGGATGAAACTGATCTGGTGCTAAAATGCCCCAGGAGGAACTATGAAGGTAGAACTGGCCTATGTCCTAAGATAACAGGGGACGGGATGCCGTGATTATAATGAGGTCAGCCAGGTTGGCCTCATAGAATATGAGTTCTCTGATTGGGGCTGTTCATCTGGTCCAATCAGGGAGTCCTGGCTGACAGATATAAACAGGAGTGTCAGAGGTTTTTTTCACACTGAGAGCTGGCTCTGAAGGAGCTGCATCAGTGTCAAGGTTTCTACACATGTAAATAAAGACTGACTTAATGACAGGATACCAGCCTCTGGAATTATTTCAGCCCCATTGTATTTAAAAATGATGACATTTTCCTTTACTCAGAAAGGGAGGAAGACAGGAAGCAGGAAACTACATCTTAACATTTGTCAGGGGAAAAAATTGTGAGAAATTAATGTTAACGTTATAACAGGATGCTTGGGCAAGTTCAAGGTAATTAGGACAATCGACATTGTTGTGAAAGAGAAACCATCTTTAATCAATTTATTAGAAACCTTTTGAGGAGGTAACATGTGCTGTGGATAAAGCGGAATCAGTGAAAAAACTGTTCTTCAGCTTCTAGAAAGCATTGGATAATGTATTACAAAGGTTATTGAAGAAATAGGAACTCATACAGTTGGGGTGTGTGGCATATTGGCTTGGATAGAAGACTAGCTGACTAACAGGAAGGAGAATGTCAGTTTAAATTGTTATTTTTCAGGTTGGAACAATGTAGCAAATGGGGTTGCCCCCTGGATTGTTGTTGTCAACTGTTTATAATTTATATATTTGGCTTAAATGAAGGAATGGAAGACTAATTACACTAATTCACTAATTACATAAAAATAGATGAGAAAGTAAGTTGTGAAGGAGGGTCATGGAGCCAATGAAGGGATATATATAAATTTAGATGAGTATGCAAATATCTGGCAAATTGAGTATGAAATAGGAAAATGTGAAATTGCTCGTTTTGGCTGGAAGAATGGAAAAGAGACATATGATTGAAAATGTTGAGAGATTGCAGAGCTCAGATGCAACGGATGTTGTCTTGCTTGAAATGCTCGAGGTTAGTATACAAGTGTTGCAAGTCTTATCAGGTTACCTTATATGGTAAGCTAATGCTACATTACCATTTATCAGGAGTAGTTCGAACACAAAAGTAACACACTTACGTTTCAGAGATAGGATGAACTGTTGATGATGGAGCCAGAAATAACACTGTGCGGAGCTAGAGGAACAAACGGGTGAGGCAGCATCAGAGGAGCAGGAAAGTTGACGTTTCAGGTCAGAACCCTTCTTCTTCAGAAGAGGAAAGATTAGACAGGCTTGTATCCATCGGTGTTTTGAAGAGTGAGATATGACTTGATTGAAGTGAAACATCCAGAGATGTCTGGAAAGGATCAATGTGAAGAGAATATTTCTCTAATGGGTGTATCTATAACTTGGGAGTCACTATTTAAAAATCAGAGATCACCCATTTAAAATGGAAATCAGGAAAAACATTGTATTCACCGAGGATCATGAGTCTGAGGCTCTCTTCCTGAAATGATGGTCAAAGCAGAGACTTTGAATTTTGTTTTAAGGCAGAAAATGATGAATTCTTGTCAAGCAATGAGATGAAAGGTCATCCTGGGCAGATGGGAATATGCATTTGAAATTAAAATCATATCATCCATGATTGTATTGAATGGCTGAACAGGCTTGATGAGCCAAGTGTCCTCTCTGGCTCCTTACTCTCATGTTTGTACGCATGTTCAAAATCCTTCATAGGCAAAATACCAAGAAACAAAAGTTATTTATCCCCCAGAATAAAGCCTGACTATTCAATAAATTACAACTTTGCCCCAAATATATACAATTGTTCCTTATGAACACAAATGTGTCCTCCAAATCATAATGCAAATACAGACCACATTTGAAAGGGAGAGTTAGGTAAAATTGTGAAACGTTATATGTAATGAATATTTGTAGTTTCACAGCTTAATTCCCAGTGCAGCTGTTCCACAACGTCCGATGTAAAACAGTGCATTTAGCACCAACCTGGGTTTGCAGGCACAGCCACCTCCCATTGTGCTGTTCTCAGTGCGGACAAAAGCAACGTGGTTTTGTGTGTGCAATAAAAGTAAACAAACGTAAAACAGCTCAAGGAAAATTGGTGGCCTGCCAATCACTGCCTTGTATCAACTGACAAGAAGATTGTCAACGGAGTCAGTAACTCTTCTCTAAATAGGGCTGCTGTTAGAATCAGTGAAAGAAATTGGTTGTTATCGAATGAGTAAGGAGAGAGTGCAAGAAGGGGTGAATATTCCAAGTTATGCAGAGTAGATCAATTGATTAGTGTGAGATCATTTGTGATATCTTCTCCCCGCCCATAATCTAATAAATCATACTGGCGAAACCTAGCTTTCATGACTTCTTTGGGGACAATTTAATAATATTTATTTTTAACTTTAACAGCAACCATAAATTAGGTACCCAATTTAGACTGCGAACTGCTGACTTTAGGTGGGAAAATTAGTTACTTTTGTTGGAAAATTTAAAAAGAACTGTGCTTGCAATTATCAGAGAAGCACCTGAAATATGCTTAGCTTAAACAAAATAAAAAGTAATGTGTGAAAAAGCACTGCTGTTTTCCGAAGGGTTAAGAGGGGAAAATATGTTGCAGGACCCAAAGTGTATAATTTTTTTTTGTTGGGGTAATTTGGCTGTTAAATTGTTTCAAAGACTACGATAAACTTCAAAAGGTGTGTTAGACAGAGTTAAACCCCCTCCCTTGAAAGTCATATTATGCGTTAATCCATGAAACAATTGGAGTCAGCTTGTCTGAAGCTGGATTGTTTCATATCTAATATTTCCAGCTGCATATGTGTCTTTCTGTGTGTGAACTTCTTTTTTCTGTTTCAAGTAATGAGCATGTGCACCTTTTTGCCCAAGGCCTTCATACACAATTTAGCCAGAAAGCCAGGGCTGATCATGATTTAGCTTTTGACATCTCCTGCCTTCAGGGCAAAGGAGACTAATACAGATTTCTGACTCTGAGTTCGCTGTGCAAAAAAAAAGGCTTTTATTGACTAAATGATAAAGAGGTTTGTAATGATAAATAACAGTCATTTTATTCTTGAATTTCCAGAAAAAGATGCAAGCTTTACAGTGTCCAGACGGGCAGAAAATGCCCAAGATGGTCCCAACGGATTGGAATATCATTTAAGTCCAATCTGCCTCCACAGAAATAGAGGTCATGTATTGCATTAGAATCCCACTATTAATACTGCATAAACACGAAACATAATCGGTATTGTATCCTTGCCAGTGGCATAAAGAGGATTACCAAACCATGCTTGTGGGCATGTCTCTCAAAGCCCACTTTTCAAACACAATCTTAATGCATTCGCATCGAGGCTTCTCTGAAAACTCTGCCAAGTTTGATGGATCATTTAATTGAAAACTTTAAGTACAATAATGGATAATTCAGCTCCAGCTACACATTGCAAACACTTTGTCAAGAATTTGAAACATTTTAAGTGGACCGTGCATTTTCCAAAATTAAAACCAAGCAAGGCAGCATTATTACATTTCTCCTGCTCTTTTGCAGTACTAGTCAGGGCTTTATGTTTGTGTGTCTTCTACTTCTATTACCTGTTATACATGATTTTCATTAATTTTGTATAAATAAAAAGAACCCAGATTTTGACACTTTTCTGCGAAGCAAATAAACAAAGACAAATTCCAGTTAAGTAATCTGTTCAAGGCCAATTTATAAACATCTTTTCCATTTCCTACCAGCTTTGGAGATTGGAAATTTTTTTTAAAGTCTTATGCCCTTCTGAAATTGTATATATTTGAATCAAACTGGCTTTTGTGTAGTGCAAAAAAAAATTGACAGAATCCAAAGTAATCTTTAAGAAAACCAAAGATTTAATCTTTTACCTTCTCCACTACTTTGATGTCTGGGGGAAATCTTCAGTCCCTCTGTCCTTTTAAGAAATCCAAACTCAAAGCTGCATTTTCATTTGAGGCCTTGGTTATGCCTGTCTTATATTTTATATCTCAGATGTGAAATGATAACTTTTGGTTTGTGTAATTTGTTCTATTTAAAATGCTATAAAATGCCTACGCCAGCGTTCCAGATCTAGCGTCTTGTGCTTTCTACAGTTTTGTTTATTTTTCCCTGAGTCCATTGCCAGGCTTAATTATTAAGCACAGTGCACATCAACAGTAAACAGACTCACAATCAAGTTCTGAGATGGAGCAGTACAATGTTAATAGTCTAGGTTCTTGCGATCCAATCAGCAAGTTTAGGGAATGAAGTGTGGGACATAGTTTAAATCAAAGAATTTGTAAAATTTGAATTTCAGTGAGTTCACATTTATCCATTACAGATTCCTAAATAAGCCTCTTCAGCAAACCTTTAATGGGTGCCACATTTCGTATCTTCTGGGAAATTTATGCCATTTGCAAAATCTCTCTTTTTCAAAACTTAGAAAACATTTTCTTCATGCTTTTGCTTTGTGGGTGATGGTGTTGTGGTGGGGTCAGAGGGAGAAACATTACGGAAATCAGTTCAAAAATTAAGGTGCTACGCAAGGCTCACATAAATGTGATCAAATCTCACATTTTAGACTGAAGTAAATACAGATTCAACAAAATCGATGCAACATGTAAGTAATGAAAAATGCGTACCTACTGCCATATTGTCTAAGTTGGCAGCACTATACACATATTTATTTCTTTTTAAAAAATTTTGTTATCTGTCGACTTACAATCTGGTACAGAATAATTATCCATTCTAGCACACTGCCACATATGACTGTTTGTGAAAGAGGATATAATCAGGAAGTTGGATACAAGGAATCATACACTAGTTTTGCCCTTTTTTTGGTAACTGAAGGGAGTTGTATAATCAGCAAGCTGTCCATTTCTGCAGTTCCTACATGACACATGAACCTGGCAGTTCAAATCCTGGAAATAAACTGCCACACTCCATATAAATTTCACATTGTATATGGCTTCTTTGCTTCTTCTGCTGGGGCGAGATGGTGGCATAATGATAATGTCACTGGGCCGGTAATACAGAGGCCCAAACAAAATGCTCTGGGGAACTGAGTTCAGATCCCAGAACTGAAGGTAGAATTTAAATTAAGTTAATTAATTAATATAGATTCTGAAGCTAGTCCCCATCAATTAAAAAAAAACACATCTGGCTCGTGTATGTCTTTTGGTGAGGGCCATCTGCCAACCATACCTGTCTGACCTATATGCTAGTCAGAATCTGAAGTCACACGGTTGGTTCTTAACAGTCTTCTAATATTGCCCAGAAAGTCACTCAATTCAAGGGAAATTAGACTGGGTTACAAATGCTGACCTTGGCAGCAACATCCATACCACAGGAACAAATACAAAAATCCCATATCATAGGATTGGAATTATTAAGACCACTTCTGTACCATTGCCAGCTACTTTCGTGAAAAATCATTTCAAATGCAATTCAACTGAAAATCAATAATGATAAACATTGGTTTAGTCTGTTGAGAGGCATGTTCAGTTCATTGTCCTTTCCTTGCAAAAGAAATGAAACTCTTATGCCTTTTGTTTTTTAACTGTAATTGTCTCATTGTGTATAAAAATAGCAATGTATACCTGATAGCGATTACAAGGTAGTAAAGCGAACGAAGCATTCAGGCGGTTATCTAAACCACAACAGCAAAACTGGAGAAATTCCAGAACTAACATCATTCCGAGCTATCTGCTGTTGTCTCAGATGCAGAGCAGGTTAATTTCAGTGCATTTTGATTTTAGTTGAGTGTTTAAATTCTATCTTGGGCCAACCGTTGATCAAGTTCTCATACTTAAATGGATATTGATGTGCTTCAAATAGGAAAACATTCAAAATTTGAAGTGTATATACTGTACCCTCCTTGAAAAATGATCAGTAGTCATAAGAGGTTAGATGTTATGTCAAGTCCATAACTTGTATAGTCAGTACATTTCCAACAACCAAATACTTAGCAAGGTCCTTGTTCTATGATTTGCAAGCATGTAGTACTTTGCCCAGTGTCAGGTGTATTTCCAGCTTCTGAGGGACAGGATACAATGCTGAGAATCACCTACAATCCCACAATCACCTACATGGCCCATTCTCACCCATTGTCCGATCTCCAAACATGGTCTATAACACTGACTCCATATGGGTAGATACATTGTTAATGTGATTAACACTTTTAAAGATGTGCGTTGAATATTGGAAATACACTTTATTGAAAGCAAGGAATGTTACACGTTACAAATCCGAACATCCAGTTGGACACGAATGTTGATTCAAAATACTTCTACCTTGCTTATTTCAAAAAGACAATGATTGAGCACATGGGGGTGGAGGGTATTCTCTGAAAAATTTGGAAACAGGTGTTTGCAACATATTATTCTGAAATTTGGCACTTTTGAAACAGTGTGGTTTATGATGTAGTGTATAATTTTACATTAGTTCTATTCTTGCTGTATGCGCTGAGAGCTGACCCAGCACAGCCAAGGATGAGTTTCCAGTATTTTACTTCTATTTCAGAGCAAATGCCAAACAGAAGTTGAACAAACACAAACTGTCTGAGCTTTAGCCTTTGATGGCACTTGTCCAGGAGCAATGAAAGATAGGAATAAAATCCATCAGCTGCAAATCAATGAAGCCTTCCTTTGAGACAAGCTAGATGTTTCGTAGCTCAAGCAAGGAATGACAAACACAGATAAATGGGTGCACTTATGTAAGAAATGTACAAGATTGTTAACACTATAGAAATGTTAACCCAGAATATTACCTGAAATTTGTGGGACTGAGGTCCGGTCAACAAATTGCAAAGATTAGATAAGTAAAAGACAAGAGCCCACTAAGAGTGGAGTATAGGTTGGTCAAAACACTAGAGGTAGACACTGGTGCAATTTGCTGTTGTATGATTCATTCAGAAAGCAATCGTTAAGCCCACCTATTAGATCAAGAGGGGGAAATATCCATACATCGGCCAACATGCCATCTCTATTGCTGCTTGGAGCAGCCTTTGCTAATGAATTCACGGGGTGATGTTGAAGTAAGAAACTCATTCTACAAAAATTGTAATGGATATTGGAGAATATCTAATTGAAGTTGTAGAGACATATTCTGTTGTGGAAATCCATAATATCTACTTATTAGTGTCAGTAACCAGGGGTAACAATTCAAGATTGTCAGCAAGAGAGCTTGGAGTCAGGAGAAACTGTTTTTTTTACTCAGAGTTGTAAGGATCCAGAATATATGCCCTTGAGGGTGGTGGAGCAGATTCCATTCAGAATTTCAGAAGGCAGCTGAATGTGATGAATCGAGAATGTGGCTGAGATAGGGCTGGGGAAAGGGGTTAGCTGGGTAGCGCTTATGGGAACCAGCACAGTCATGATCAGTTAAATGGTCTCCTTCTGTACTATAAAATTTTATGATTCTGTGATTAACAACATTTACGATTAATGTCTCTTATTTTTACACATAGGTCACCATTGATAATGATTTGTTAGCAAAATACATTTCCATTTATTAATCAAATTAACATGTTCAGATGAAGTACATGTTAACTCAGAATGATCAGACTTATTATAACAAGACAGTGTGCAGGGTGGTTAAGATGAGAAAATGTTAAGCATTAAGACTGAAAGTTATCTATTTTTGTTGCCCTTCCTAACAGGATTCTCAGCAATTAGCAAGAAGCAAAGAAAAGACCTCTCAAAGCCCATTTCAAAAATGGCAGGCAAATTTCAGTGACAATTAGTTTGCAGACTTAAGGGCACTTTCAACAATTGGTTCAGACCTATCAGCTTGGAAAGAAGGGTACTGACAAGTGAATTATTTAGAAATATGTAGACTACTCACCGAACAGAAGAATCAATCCAGGTGGAGGCAAAATCTTGGCAGTCTTTTCAGAAAAAAAGAAGTGAGGTGCTGCATTTGGGTTGATGCTAGGATCTCTTTGGATTACGGCCACGTGAATTAAAATGCCTACATCATCCTGTTCATCCAATATGAAGCTGTTGCACAATTTTAGGACCTGCCTCAAATTTCATCTTTTTGATAATGCTTTCTGGTGATTTTTCTAATCTCTCCAAATATCATTGACATGTGAAGAGCAATGGTGGTATTTACAAAGGCTCTATACAAGTGTAGGCTCTTGATATCATTCTTCAGGATTAATCCTCCAAACTCTTTCGATCCAGGGTACTTAGAAGAATCATACAAGATATGCAGTTCGAAAACAGGCCATTTGACCCAACCGGGGTGATGTTGCTTTCAAAACTCCTCCTATCCTTCCTCATCTAAGCCTAACAACATAATTTTGGCCCCCTCAATGGTGTGTCTCGGTCCTCTTTAAACTTCATCCAAATTCTTCATGGTAGCTACTCCACTTAGTGACAAGTTCCACATTCTCACAGCCTTTCAGCAAAGACATTTTCTGTGAATTTCATATCTGATTTCAGAGTGATTGTCTTAAATTGATGGCCTTAAGTTTTGCTCTTCTTCACGATTGGAAACATACAGTTCTGCCTAATTTTATCAAGAAGCTTTCATTACTTTAAAAATTCCTGTTAGGCCATCCCTCAAACTTGCATTTTCAAGAGAAAAGAGATTCAACATGGTCAGTCTTTTCTCGGAGGTATCACTTCACAGTTCAGATATTACTCTTGTGCTTCTATTTTCACCTTGTCCAGTACTTCCACTTAAAAAAAAACTTGATGACAGAACTGTACATAATACTTTAACAGAAGGCCTAAAGAAGTTTAGCATAACTTGTCTGCTTTTAAACATTATCCTTTCCAAGATTAAAAAAATCTAATACTTTGTACGTCTTTTCCCTAGCTTTGGGTGGGTTAGCTCAGTTGACTGCTTAGCTGTTTAGTGATGCTAACAGTGTAGGTTCAATTCCTGCACTGACTGACGTCATGATGAAGGACTTAGTCTTGTCCCTCACCCGACATGTGGTGATCCTCAGGTTAAACCACCACCAGTCATCTCTCTCTGAGAGGTCAGCCCAATAGTCCTGTGGAACTAAAGCATCCTTACCTTTTACTTTTACAGATTTACCTATTTGCATACACAGTCTCCTTGGTTGACTTTACCGGTTAGAATCTCAGTTTAAAAGCAATAATGTCACAACGTAAATACTTCTTGGCAACACTACACAAATTTAAAAACATGCGTAATAGGACCAAATATAAGCCACTCAAGTGTACTTTGCCATTCAAAAAAGTTGTGGCTGATTGGTTTGCATTCCAAATTTCACATATGCATTCATAGCAGAGAGCCTTTGCTTCTCTTAATTGCCTGCTCTTTAAATATTCAGTGACACCCATCTCTACTGTCTTTTGAGATAAAGTTCCACAACCATACAACCCTCAGAAAAATATCCCCTTTCGCTGTGTCCATGTTCACTGGTTCACGCACAAGAGTAAACATTATTTCCTTCCGAGTCCAAGCATTCCCAGAGATGATCGTCCACTGCCTCGAACCAGCACTGTACTTCATTTTGTGCAGGACTCTCCAGTTTCAGCTGCTGCTTGTAAGCTGGGAGGAGGAACACAGCGCTGTGGCCAGATTCTCTAAAGTATGGGCGGGAGATGGAGAGGTAGCATCTTTGCTGGTTGTGTAGCAGTGGTCCAGAATGTTCGGTCCCCTGATGGGACATGAGATGTGCTGGTGGTATTTTGGCATCACCTGCATGAGGTTGAAGTCACCGGCCACAGTGAATAGGGCCTCGGGGAATTTTGTCTCTAGAGCATTTGTGGTGGTATAAATCTTACCTAGGGCTTTCTTCACATCTGCATGTAGACTGTAGAATGGTGGAGGTGAATTCTTGTGGTAGGTAGCAGGGACTGTATTTTATTCTAAGGTATTCTAGGTCTGGGGAGCAGTGGCTTGCCAGTGTTGCTTTGTACAAGCACCAGGAAATGTTAATCAGGAGGCATAACCCACCTCCCTTCACTTTGCCCAAGGATGCCATGTGGCCCATGCGGCATGTGGAGAACCCATCAGTTTGTAGGGCACAGCCTGGTATAGCAACTGCTCTGCCCAGGGCAGTATGAAAGTACAGAAGGTGGTGTGCACAGCCCAGTCCATCACAAAATCCAACCTTCCATCCATGGATTCTATTTGCATGGCTCACTGCTGCAGGAAGGCTGCCAACATCATCAAAGACCCATTGCACCCCAGTAATGATCTCTTACAACTTCCTCCATCAGGCAGAAGATACAAAAACCTGAAAGCGCACTCAAACAGGCTCAGAAACAGCTTCTTTCTGGCCATCATGAGACTATTGAATGGGCTCTAGCCTCAAACAATGTAACCTGCAATATAACCTGTATGCCTCTAGTCAACACAGTGTGGAGTTGGAGAAACACAGCAGGTCAGGCAACATCAGAGGAGCAGAAAAGTCAATGTTTCAAGTTGGAACCCTTCTTCAGAGCTTCAAGTTAGGTAATAGCTGTGAAGATTGAAACAGAGTGGACATTGCAGGCCTGTGGTGTTCGTCAAACCTGGAAAATAAAACAACAAAACTGGAAATGGAATAGGAGTTAAACAAGTAAAACAGTGTCAACAGCAAAAGAACAAAACCTAAGTTCTATGATAGGGTGGAGGACATTAAATGACAAAACAGTTAGTGCAGCAGAATGGACTAAGGAAAGAAAGAAAAGTTGCATTCAGAGGAGGTATAAATGGCAGATTAAAGAACAGCTGCTATGCAAAATCAAGAGAAAACAAGGGACAGAATGATGATCAGTACATGGGAAAGAAAAGGAAACAAAATAAGGATAGGGCTTATAAGGATAGGGCTTTATGATATTGCCACACTCACCATTGAGTCCCCTAGGCTTTAAAGTATCTACTCAAAAGATGAGGTATCCTTCAAGTTTACAATAGGCTAACTTGTAACACAACAATAGCTCTACCTTGTTCAAGGGCATTTTGGTTTTACATGTTTAAGTAGTGTATATACTCTCGTAAGATGACGACACACCTATCTGCTTTCTTAAAAGCATTATTAAAACAGTTCTTACATACAGCACATTCATTTTTTGAGCATTGTGTGTTGTTATAACTCAGATGGTTGGAATGTCCATGATTAGGAGCTCCTCATTTGAAAGAGGCCTTTCACCATTCCTTCAGGAAGTCACTTCATGTGTAAATGTTAAAATGTACGAACTTCAATTCATGGGCTTTCTATCTAGAAAGTTAACATAATCCAGGTTGCGGCTCAATAAGGCGAAATGGCAGATGCAATACTGAGTTCATCCCTTAATTACATGTCATCAAAAGAAACAGAAGCAGGCTGCAAGTGAGCAGCAACATATCGCTATATGTAAAATGCTAATCAACATTAGTTGCAGTGTTGAAATCCAACTTATCCTTTTGCTTTGTACGGGCAGATGGTGAGAAGTACATTTGTAATATTAGAAATTGTGAACAAGCTGCACAAGTACTGTACATATTTAATTGACTAAATTGCTAAGTCACAATAGTGAACATAAATTTATGACATTCGAATAATGTTACTGTTTTATGTGTGAATCTTCCCTCAATAATTCCTATTGATTTTATATATGCAAGTCTTATGACGATCCCTCTGCAAATATAATGATATTACCAAATAAATTTTCCTGACTTGTCATCTGTGCAACACCTTTGTGCCTCAAAACATTAGAAAAAAAATCAAAGACTTCAAATTGGGTCAACTCAATGTGCCCACTCACTATCCTATGCAATCAAAAGAGAACCATGTTTTCATAACAAATCAAGTAGCTTTGCTCAAAATTTAATGTAAGTAGTAAGGATAAAATTATGATCATGGTAAGCACGGGCTATCAATATTCAACTTCCATCATCTGAGTTTAAAACCAAAGGACTAAAAACAAGATGTAAATAACATTGAAAAAAGGATAAATCCTGACTTAAAATGGCTGCTGTGATCACCTGGCCAGGTTGAGCCAAGCTGATGAATCCAAAGATCAAATTATGCCAAAATTAACAGTTGTAAAGGCAATGAAGGTCAGATTGGTAACTCCTGGATGGTTTGCACCAGGAAGTTACATGTTGGGATGCAAGTCTGCTGATCCTCCGGCTCGAAAACAATGGCACCAGATCCGGAAAAGAACTGTATTTCAGATCCCAGCCATTGAGCAGCAAAGTAGTGAGAAGAAAACAGACATAGAGAGAGAATGTAATGGTGAGGGAGAGAGAACATGATGGGGTGAAAGATTAGATAGAGAAAGAATGTGATGGTGAGAGAGAACGTGATGGTGTGAGAGAGAGTGAACGTGATGGTGAGAGAGATAGAGATAGAAAGAGAATATGGTGTGAGAGAAAGACAGAAATATAAATATGACCTGATAACAACAAGAAGTTGGATCTCTCCCTCAATTTATCTCTCTCAAACTTAAGCCTTTTCTGGTGAAGTAGCAACTTGGGAAAACAACAATTTACTGAGAACTCAAGGATATCTGCAAGCTTCACCGCAGTTGAAGAAACAGTCAGCATTCAGGTCATTCTTATAACTCCAGAACTCCAAAAATTTTAAATTGCAGTTGTCTTTGCCTTCCTGTCTATACTAGACATTCTTCTACCCCTTTGTTTAAACTTCATCTGTTTGCAAGTTTGTTTGATGTTGCAGTTATTATTCTTTTTGGAGTAAAAACTAATAAAATTCTATAATATCTATAATAAAATTCTGCTTTTATTTACTCCAAATAAACCTTGTAATTTTGCTTTTTTGGTTTGATCGAGTTAATTACATTTTAATTAAAGTGGGATAACTGCATGCTAAGCATAAAGATGTTCATTGCACCCAGCTACATAGGGTTTACAAAGAGAGGAGCCAATTCCCCTTCTCACTTGGCCCTAAGAGTAAATGGAAATTGTAATCCTTTTGGGGGGTTTCAACCGCTTAGTTGGTGACCTCAACAGATCCAATGCATCTGAAAAATATATTTCGTATATGGATATGAGTTTGCTCGCTGAGCTGTAAGGTTTGTTCCCAGACGTTTCATCACCATACTAGGTAACATCATCAGTAAGCCTCCGACGAAGCGCTGGTATTATGTCCTGCTTTCTATTTATCTGCTTAGGTTTCCTCGGGTTGGTGATGTCATTTCCTGTGTTGGTGATGTCATTTCCTGTTCTTTTTTTCAGGGGATGGTAGATTGGCTTCAAATCAATGTGTTTGTTGATGGAGTTCCGGTTGGAATGCCATGTTTCTAGGAATTCTCGTGCGTGTCTCTGTTTGGCTTGTCCTAGGATGGATGTGTTGTCCCAATCAAAGTGGTGTCCTTCCTCATCTGTATGTAACGACACGAGTGATAGTGGGTCATTTCGTTTTGTGGCTAGTTGATGTTCATGTATCCTGGTGGCTATCCAGGATACATGAACATCAACTAGCCACAAAAAGACATGACCCACTATCACTCGTATCCTTACATACAGATGAGGAAGGACACCACTTTGATTGGGACAACACATCCATCCTAGGACAAGCCAAACAGAGACACGCATGAGAATTCCTAGAAACATGGCATTCCAACTGGAACTCCATCAACAAACACATTGATTTGGAGCCAATCTACCATCCCCTGAGAAAAAGAACAGGAAATGACATCACCAACACAGGAAATGACATCACCAACCCAAGGAAACCTAAGCAGATGAATAGAAAGCGGGACATAACACCAGAGCTTTGTCGGAGGCTCACTGATGATGTTACCTAGTATGGTGACGAAACATCTGAAAACGAACCTTCCAGCTCAGCGAGCAAACTCACATCCAGAAACTCAACCTGAGCTACAAATCTTCTCAAAACTCGATATTTCGTATATTCCAAACATACAAACATGGAAGAATACTCTGTCCTTCAAGCCTGTTCCAATATTCAATAAGATCATTGTTAATTTATTCTTTAACTCAACTCTACACTCCTGCATAGCTTCAATAATCTTTCATCCCCTTGGTAATCAAGAATCTATCTGCCACTGCCTTTAAAATGTTGAAAGGTCCTGCATCCACTGCCTTTTAAGGAAATGAATGCCAAAGATTCTCAAACCTCAGGGAACAAACTACTTCCTCATCTTGGTTTTAAAAAAGCAGCCTCTTATTTTTAAATTATGACCCCTTGTTCTAGATTCAACCCCAAGAGGAAACATCTTTTCCACATCCATCCAGTCAAAACCTCTCAGGATCTTATTTGTGTCAATTACGTCATCTCTGACAATTCTAAACTCCTGAGGATGCAGATCTACTCTGTAAAGGTATATTACAATATGTTTTCATCAAATATGTATCCTATTGGACTTTCTAAATAGAACTGTTTTCGACTAGTCTGTGCTACTGAAGTACAGAAATCGAAAGCAGTTGCAAAGAGATACCAGAGCGGTGCAACAATATTTCAATGAAGAGTTTTACTTGTGTTTGCTAGTATTTGTTTACAATGGAAAATCTAATCCTCACATATTTAATGCACATGAAACACTTTTGCTTTCATGGATGTAGGCAACTTGTAGTGAGCAATAGCAAGTTCCATTGCACAGAAAACTCCCAAGGCTGGCAAGATAACGTAAAATTCCAAATCATCCTTTGGGGCTGAATTTATGAAGGAGGTCAATGGCCAGATTGGAGGCAGGCCAGCCTGGCAACTTGGGGCTGCCATAGCCAACATGGTGGGTTCAGGGTGGAAGGATAGTGGTCATGACCGATCACAAGAAAACCCTCATTCTATTGTATTTTGCATCATCTGTGTGCTAATATTAAATTACATACAGCATAACAGTTCCAACTGGGATCTTCACTGAGGACTAGCTGCATACATCCAGGGAAGACATAAAACTGGATAGGTGTCCCCTTCAGAGTGCCACACAGACTGCAGAAGTCACATAGTAAGTTACACAGTTTCTTTTACATTGTTGTTACATTAAAGTCACAGCCACACTTTCTTTAGCAGTAGACCACTCAGCACCCCATGGCTGAGAAATATTGTCCCCCTGGTTGTGACCAGGCAATTGTGGCACTTTTTAAAAGAAAGTGTGAAGTCAAACTGGCCATCATTGTCGATATTCCTTACAGTGGCACTCACACAACTCAACTGGCTAGTTTGGAGCATTGCAGGAAGGCCACTCACTGGGCATAGAGTTGTAGAGTCATACAGCACAGAAACAGGCTCTTTAGCCCAAATTGTCTATGCCAATCAGGTTTCCTAAACTGAATTATTCCCATTTGCCTGCATTTGGCCTATGCCCCTCTTAAACCTTTCCTATCCATGTATCTGTCCAAACACCTTATAATTGTTGTAATTGTACCTACCTCAGCCACTTCCTCTGACAGCTCGTGCCATATATGCACTACCCTCTGTCAGTAAAAGTTAAACCTTAAACCTGTTTTAAATTTTCACCAACTCACTTTAAACCTTTGCCCTCTCGTTTTGGACTCCCCTAGCCTGGGGAAAAGACCTTCGCTATTCCACCTTATCTATGGCCCTCATGATTTCTTAAACCACTACAAGGCCACCCCTCAACCTCCTGTGCTCCAAGATAAAAAGTCACAGCCTTTCCAGCTCTCCTTATAATTCAAACCTTCCAATATCAGTAACATTCTTGTGAATCTTTTGCACTGTTTTCCAGTTTAATAACACCCTTCCTATAGCAGGGTAACCAGATTGTAAGCAGTACTCGAATTGTAGCTTTACCAATGTCTTTTACAGCCATAACATGACATCCTTCAGTATCAGGTGATCATCTGTCATCTTTGACCAGATAGCCATCCCAACACCTGGCATTCAATTGGTGGGAGAATTGAATATAGTGGAAGATGATATCAGCACCCAAAACTAGTCTTCACGTCTGTTCCTGATGTATCATTCTGCACTCCACCACTCCCCAGTGAATATCCAGCCCATTGAACTATAGAATGGGAGCCTGAGTCCAGATACCCTTCAACAAATTCCTGGCCCTATTTTGAAAAAGACAGGGGCAATGCTATCATTTCCAAATCACCCTGTATTGAAATAATTAGAAGGGCTTTGGAGTGCTGAGGGCATGACATTAGGGGCAGGTCTGACCAGGCAAACTGCAAAGTGTCTTTGCACGAGAGGCAGCAAGGTAACTGCCCATTCTAACTGATCCAAGCAGTTGACTGCCATTTTGTTATAGATCTGTGAGAATGGAAGGCCAACAGGTATAGCTTCTGATTTAGGAGTAAGTTTCCCAATTCAAATGCTCAGGGAGCAGAGGAAAAGAGAAAATATGGATAGGAATGATTACAGCTCGATGGTATTCCTTTTTTTTTGGAAACGCAAGAGGACCTAACAGTTTTGTGCTTGTTTCACTTAATACAGTCTGACTGATCACTTTTGCTGCATAAATGTTCCCTTGAATGAGCTGCATGGATGTACATAAGAACTAGGTGCAGGAGTAGGCAATGTGTCCCCGCGAGCCTGCCAGCCATTTAATAAGATCATGGCTGATCTTTTTGAGACTCAGCTTCACGTACCCGCCCACTCACCATAACCCTTAATTCTTTCACTGTTCAAAAGTTTATCTAGCCTTGCCTTAAAAACATTCAGCGAGGTAGCTTCAACCGCTTCACTGCGCAGGGAATTCCACAGATTCACAACCCTTTAGGTAAAGAAGTTCGCCCTGAACTCAGCCCTACATCTGCTTCCCTTTATTTTGAGGCGATGCCCTCTAGTCCTAGTTTCACCTGCTAGCAGAAACAACCTCCCTGCCTCCATTTTATCTAGTCCCTTCATAATCTTATATGTTCCTATAAGACCTCCTCTCATTCTTCTGAATTCCAACGAGTATAATCCCAGTCTATTCAGTCTCTCCTCATAATCCAACTGTCTCAAATCTGGAATCAACCAAGTGAATCTCCTCTGCACTCTCTCCAGTGCTAGTATATCCCTTCTCAAGTAAGGAGACCAAAACTGCACACAGTACTCCAGGTGTGGCCTCACCAGGACCCTATACAGCTGCAGCATAGCCTCCCTGTTTTTAAACTCCATCCCTCTGGCAATGGCAGACAAAATTCCATTTGCCTTTTTAATCACCTGCTGCGCCGCAATCCCACCTTCAGTGATTTACGCACGAGGACACCCAAGTCCCTCTGCACAGCAACATGCTGCAATTTTTTACCATTAAAAACATAGCCCATTTGGATATAAATGTAACATGACAGAAATTTCTGGAGAAATTCTGCAGGTCTGGCAGCATGTGTGATGCTAGAAATAGAGCTAACATTTTTAGCCCAATAGGACTTTTATTGGAAGAGAGCATAGCTGAAATAACACCTCCTTCCATCTTTAGTTCAACCGTTCACCACCAACACCTCTGTCCTTCATTATTTGCATGGATTTACTCTCAGCAGAACTAACTAGTAAACACAAAGAATGTGCTTCATCTGTATCTCCCCTCTTCTTTCATTAGAACCTTTGCCTTTTGCTCTGGGTTCTCCCGCCATCTGTTTCACTAATGCACACCTGCAGCAACGGTAACACAAAAAAAATTAATCATTCTCCAGCCCACCTCAGTTCCAAAGAATCAAATCAGACTCAAAGTATTTATCATTTCTTTATCCACAGATAATATGAGATTTATTGCCTGTCCCCAGTTGCTGTTGAGAAGGTGGTGGTGAGCTGCCTTCTAGAACCACTGCAGTGGCTTTCGGGACGAAATTCCAGGATTTTGATCCAGTAACAGAGCAGGAACAGAGGTTATTTGTAAAGTCAGGATGGTGAGTGGTTTTTATTTTCTATTCATTTGTGTGGGGATCGCTGGCTGGCTGGCATTTCCAGCTCATCCCTCGTTGCCCTTGAGAAGGTGGTGGTGAGCAGTCTTCTTGAACTGCTGCAGTCCTCATGCTATGGGTTGACCCCTGGAGGAGAAATTGCTGCTGGTGGCGTTCCATATATCTGCTGCCCTTGTCCTTCTATATGGAAGTGGTTGTGGGTTTGAAAGGTGCCAACTAAGGATCTCTGGTGAACTTTTCAGCAGAGCATCTTGTAGACAGTACACACTGCTGCTACTGAGTGTAGGTGGTGGGAGTGGATGCCTGTGGATGCAGTGACAATCAAACAGACAGCTTGTTTCTTGGATGGTGTCAAGCTTTTTGAATGTTATTAGCTGCAACCATCCAGGCAAGTGGGAAGTATTCCACCACATTCCTGACTTGTACTTTGAAGATGCTAGATAAACTTTGAGGAGGCAGATGATGAGTTGTTTGCTGCAGTATTCCTAGCCTCTAACCTGGTCTTGTAGCCACTGTGTTTAGGTGGTGAGTCCAGTTGAATTTCTAGTCAATGGTAGCCCCCAGGATATTGATAGTAGGGGGTTCAGTAATGGTGGCACCATTGAATGTCAGACAGTCTTTTATTAGACATGGTCATTGTTTGGCACGTATATGGCATGAATGTTACTTGTCACTTACCAGCCCAACCTTTGGTATTGTCCAGATCTTGTTTCATTTGAACACGGATCGTTTCAGTGTCTGAGGAGTCACAAATGATGTTGAATATTGTGCAATCATCAGTGAACATACTCACATTTGGCCTAATAATGGAGGGAAGGTTAGTGACGACGCAGCTGGAGATGATTGAGACTAGGACACTATCCAGTGGAAATCCCGAAAAGATGTCCTGGAGCTAAGATGGCTGACTCCAACAACCACAACCATCTTCCTCCACGTATGACTCCAACCAGCAGGGAGTTTGCCTGCTGATACCCATTGAGCCCACACTCAGATGAATGCAGCCTCCATGTCAGACACTGTCACTCTCACTTTATGTTTGATATGAATGTAGCCTTGCTTTTCACAGCCACCCACATGGGGAACTCCTGATAGGAGCCTTGTAATGAGAATGCTACATGTGATTGAAGCATCATGGCTCAATACCATGGAATTTGGAGAAATGCTGTTAGAATTTCAGCAAGTCAAAGTTCCATATTCCCAGCTCCAGAAACACTCCTCCACCTTCCCAGAGGCTATTCACAGGATATTAAAAAAGGCAAGAATAGGCTGCTCATCTGCGACCCCCACCCCCGCCACCGACTTGCAGGGTCTAAAAGAAAATTAAAGGAAGGGAAGACTTCATTGCCCCTCTCAAACATCAGTTGTAAAATTAGTTTTAAAAGACAAAAACTGACAGCGCTCACTTAACTTCAGAAGCCATGCAAGAAAGAAATATCAATGGTGGTGTTAAAAGCAATAGAATACAGCTTTTGCTAGTATCACATTCCATTTCCTGCATATTGTTAATACCTCCTAAATTCTGGAGGTGGAATTAACTAGTTTAAATTTAATCTCATGAATGAATATTTTGATGAATATTTTTCTGTTAAGCCTTGAATAGTTTTGTATTATAATGAGCAAAAAATTAGACCGATGTTTATCTGATATAAACTGTGTCTAAAGCAAAATTTCCTGTACCTGCTGCTGGCTTCAAAATAAGTCTTCTTTCAGTGCCCCAAGCTGTCATTTTGCCTTAAACAAATGGTGCTGAATAAATCTCCCCATTCTTGCATGATTTTTTTTTCTCTTCAAAGCAGGACTAAGACAAAGATGATGTATTGAAAAAAGTGACATGCCGGATTTAATATCTACTGTATAAAACCCTGCCAGTCATTTCCCAAAAGTTAATAATCCATATGTCACTACATTTAAACTGGAATTACCATCTCATGATCATTCAGACTTGTTTTTGTACTCCAAATTATTTGATAATTCAAATGTTTAAAACAACAAATAACACAGCAAGTGTCAAAATTGAATTCATAAAAATTGAATTGGTGACTTTGAAGAAGGAATAAACTGTATTTGCTTATCAGGAACACAAACTCAAATGTTAAATCAAATTTACATAAATTCAATACTTGGAAAGAAAAGAAACAGTTTGTGCCTTTTTATTTGCTCTGTTGTGACAGTTCAATTTTTGAAACACTGAGGTTATACAGAAGATGACTGTAATTTGGAAAGAGATGAGAATGTTTTTGTTCTTGTCTAATCCAAATTTAACAGTTACAGTTAAAGTGATTCAGCTGGTGGGCTCAAATAAAACAGATAAGATAATAAATATTTATTTTATTGGAAGGAGCTGCATTACTTCCTACTCGATATCTATGTGCATTTTACCTGACACTTTCAAGCCTGACGCTACTTAGTTTCTCAACTGAACGTCAAAAGCTTGTTTCAGTCGTGTACTTTCCAATTATCAGTAACTCACAGGGTTTTTTTTCCCTCTTCATCCCACCCCAACCCACTCCGTCCCAACCCCCACACTGTCATTCCTTGCTTCACAATCTTAAAATGAACTTTGAATAGATTACTGGTGCTGCTTAGGTGACAACTCCATTAAATGGTGCACATCTGCTATTTAAAGTTGAAAAGAGCTCCTTACTAACTTCACCCATCACTGAAGCTCTGCCAATTATGAGATTACATTTAGCCACACCATGGAAGCTGTTTAAGTCGCTGAATTCCATTGTTGCAGTATTTTGGCTTCATAGAGTCATTCATTTTTGTAGGATTTGTTTGCATAAGCTTCCACAGTTTCCAGAGACCCTCACCAATCTCCTTAATGCTGCTCTGATCTGACCTAAGATGATCCACAAAAAAAACCTAACTTATTATGAAAACACATTCTCCTAGATCACAGGTTATCAGGCAACAGGCAGGGACTTGATACTTACCCAACCTTAACCTGGATTGGACAATTACAAGGGAGGGGAAGAAAAATGGGCAATGCCACTTCAATAACACTGCCTACATTTTTCAAATGGTGTGCATCACCTTCATATTTAATTCATCAATTACTTGCTTGAGCACCTTGTCTAAAATCGCCAATTGTCACAGAGATAGTACCATGTTACAGTTGTAACATTTCAGCATTCACTGGGACTGGCTGTTGTGGAGAATGGAAAATGGCACAGCCTCCATGACATATTCATCATCCTGTGCATGCACACACCAAAATGATGATATCCATCAGTGATTTTGGCAGGAGTGTAGTGAAGTGGTCCAAGATTGTATGTGTTAACAAAGAAACTTTAAAAATAAGAATTGTTCCTCAATTTTTGGCTTCTAAAAAGGGGGTTTTAGGGGAGGTGTTTGGGGGTGATAAGAAGAGGAGAGAGGTCGCCCAGGGTTATAAAATGAAAAATATTGAAATCTTTGGATTTAACTTGTTATGTGTAAAGAAGTTGGACCTGGACACAATTGCAAGAGGCTGTTTAGTGCACATTAATTAGCAATATGTACAGCTCAAAGATACATTCCAATTTATGGGCTAGTGTCATTGTCATTCACACATTTAAGTTTAGATTTAAGATTATATTTATATCAAGTATCTCAAATTTTTAATATTGATGTCTTTTCTTGAATTAATCTGGCAGCAAAATTGCCTCAAATATTAATAAATGGAAAGATTGTTCTAAACAGAGCTAGCTGGCTCTTGCAAAGACTAGATATGACTTTCATTCACCTAGTTTAAACTATTCTAATACTTGCAGACAAATTCCAGGTCAGTCTATTCCCAGTGCTTACAGTACTGAACTCTTGTATCCCACAAGCTTGTAGAATTATATTCTAGTATTTGAATATAGTGGTTGTACTCTTCCACAATGTTATAACTGGTCCTTGGGCAAGAGTCCCCAGCTCATTACAATTCCAGATGGGACACCCAGATATCATTATACTCCTGAGTGGGAAGAAGGAACTGTTCCACCCACCCCCACCTTCTTTATTCAACCCCACCTCACTTCAGTTGGTCAAGATCAAGATCAGCCATTGTCATATTGAGTGGCAGAGCATGGTCAATGGCCTATAATGTCAACTACTGTTCCTTTTCTTGTGATTTGATATTTTCCACATTGGCTTGCAGTCACATCTGCACTGTGTTTGCACTGGTGCCAATGGCAACACAGACAGCTAAGTTTGTTCCAAAACCAGTCAAATGATTTTAAACAGGATTTCTGTTTTAAAAACATTGAATAATATCTTCAAAAGATGAGCAGAACTGACAGCTGCCATTTCTGAAGTTTGTACAAGAACTGATTTTTGTGACTTGCTTCTTGAAATATCCTTGTATGGGGTGTTGGTGGCTTATCTTTCTTCAAAATCTCCCTCAGACAGCCATTCCTTTGCCCATATTTTTACTGATGTATTGGCTGGTGAATTCCTAACTCATCATCAAATCATATCACATCTTGCCCTGTCCTATCTCTACAATTAGCTGTGATCCTGTAACTGTTCTCAAAATGCGCTATTCTGTTCCAGAGGATATTGCAGCGTATTTCTTTATTGATAGGAGATTCTAGCCATGTGAAAAATTATCCATCTTGTCCCTGAATGCATAGAGCAAACATAGCATCTTTAAAGTGCCAACAATTTTCGTTATAGTGGCACCCTTTTTAGCCATCTTCCACCAGCATGTTGAATACAGACAGCTTGCGAACAAAATGCTTGAAATTAAATGGGAGAAGAAAGATAATGAAATAATAAATTACCAAAACCCTTTCTGGCTTCATTATGCTTATTTTTTAAGCCTTCTGGTAACAAGTATTGAAAGTAATTCCTGTGGGCTGGATTTTGATCGAGCAATGCGGGCATTCACGCTGATTGGAGAATTGGTAGGAGCGCCACATCGCTTCAGTATGGAAGTCTGACATGCTTAAATAATGGTCAGACATTGAACTGACCAGCAGTGGGACTCATGCAGTCAAGCACCCAATGGGCCACAAGCCCCATCCCAGAGAGCAGCCAGTAAGATGCAATAGGCTACTACGCTATTCCAGGACGACAAATCATCCTCTCAACATCAGGTTCAAGTCTTGTCCAACACCAGTTGAACTCGATTCTGAGGCCACTGACAAATCCACATTCTGCTGAATCACCTTCCAGTGAGCCCCACAACTTGCATTTAACCCTGGAGCTACCATTATATTCTGGCGGCTCCTTAATAAGCCTAACAGCCTTCAGGCCCCTACTGCCAACAACTTAGCTGGGAGCAGTTTATCCCCGATGTCAGTTTTCCACTCCAAAATCAGATTTTCCAAGACACCCTGAACATCTTCCCCTCCCACAACCTCCCAAAACAAGCCTAACGCCCCATTATTTCCAATCCAGTGGACTGCACTAAATCTAGTCCCTGGTTTTTGCAACTGGATTCCAAAAGAGTACAGTACTTCCTGAATTTTTCCGAGGACATTGAACAACAAAATCTCTTGGAAGAGATTGCCCTGATCATTTTGAGGCACAATAAGCAAGGGCTTGTTCCTGGTCACAACTAGCCACTTGACCAAATCTTCACTATTTATTTGACCATATCCAAAAAGAAAGAAAATTCTCTCAAAACCACAAACAAAAACAGCAACTGTCTGCTGATCATGCCCATTTTGGAGCTATTAGACTAATGAGGGGTACAGTCAAGTCTGGATGAGGAGCAATAGCAGCTTGTAGTGTTTACCCTTCACTGAGTCTGCTGAGCTGGCTAGCATTCCAGAGATTAATAGAGTCAATAGATGTGAAGCCAGAAAAGCGCAAATGGTCAGGCAGCATCCGAGGAGCAGGAAAGTCAACCTTTCAGGCCGAAACCTTTCAGCCCATTGACTTCCTTGCTCCTCAGATGCTGGCCGAACTGCTGTGCTTTTCCAGCTTCACATCTATTGACCGTAGCTTCCAGCATCTGCAGTCCTTACTGTCTCCAGAGAATAATAGGTCAGATAATACACACACAAGTTAGATTACATTTCGATTAGATTTAGACTTAATATCATGTGCAGTCAAATTCGAGAATACAGTGAAAAGTGTATAATATTACAGTACAGCATTGGTCATATTGTGTCTCCCTACTCCAAAACAGAAATGCAGTCAACGGTAGAGCCTCCTTTTATTAAAAAATAAACATCAGCATATCTTAAACCTTCATTGACTAGTATTAGGTATTTTTGCAGAGAGACCATAAATATCTTCAAATGGATTTACTCTCCAACGAAGAGAACAGGATATTTTTCGATTGTCTCCTATAGGATGTGAGTATCATTGGTAAGGCGAGCATTTGTTCCTCATGCCTAAATGTCTTCAAGAAGGCATTATTTAACTGTTGGTCGCTACTCTGTTATGTGGATAGGATGAAACTTTCTGTATGGAAGTGGGGAAATGATGCAGTATATATCATTCAGACTTCATCTCTATGGAGGAAGCTGTCAATTCCTCAGATAATTAGAGGTTCTAACTGTGTAATATTGTGATCAGTTTCTCAAATCCTTAAACAGATGGGAAGGACAGTAAGAAAACAGGAATAATTAAAATGAACTCACTAGTTATTTTGGAGTATATCTCATTTGCCAATTTTACTGGCTTTCCACCTTGCACATATCCTTGTGCCAACCAATATTTTACATACGTGTTACCTCCTTGCTATTTATCCACTGAGTAGGAACAAGACGATTTAAAAACAAACAATGGTGAGACACATTCCTGAGCTTTTGCAGTCCATTTGGCCAATCTCAGAGTTCTTCCAAGAATGTCCCAGGATTTTGAGCCAAAGGCGAAGGATATGTGATACAGGTTCCAGTAAGAGTAGTCAGGCTTCCCATGCTGTACAAGGTCTTTGCTCTGTCTGCTGTGAGGGGAAGAGGCCCAGAGGGATTTAGATGGAAACCTGATCCTGTTTGCCTGCTGTCCTTTTCCTAACCAATTCAGGTTGGGAGTTAGGAAGGTGCCGTCTAAAAAAACCTGGCAAATTGCTATCATTATATGTAGGGCTGGAGTGAATGAATGTTTAGGTGGCAAACGGTAGAACTCTCCCCACCCCCAACCAACCCTTATTTATTGGGTGACACCATGCATTGATAGGATTCAGGGGCATATAAAACTAGCTGAGTTTCTGCAGGCAGCGCATTTTCTAGTTTCCTTCAGGAAGTCAGTTTGATTGCTTCTGTTAAAATACATTTATTCCATTCAATAAAAAGGCATTAATTTGACATTTCTACTGGCATGATCCACAGAGTTCCAATTTTCCAACAGCATTTAGAAACAAATAGGATTTTAAATTATTCGGGTTTTAAAAGAACTAGAAGCAGCTTTGAATCTTGTAATCCAGAGGCCCTGTTTGCAGGACACATCACTACATATTATGTGGTCATAACATCATTTGGTACAGCTGCCTCCACTTTTTCACATTGCAAAATTCTTCTCAACTCTGCACAGCTATTTTGAGACCATGCTGCTCCACCAACCACTGAAACTAATCTTTCCCACTTGATTTTATCATCAACCAATTCATAAATTTCAACACCTATTAAATCCATTCTGCTTTCCCTGTTCTGAGCAGAACAATCCCAGCATTGCTTATGTTTCCACAGAACTGAAATTCTTCAAGGTTTCTTGCCATCATTGCTGACAGAACAAGGGCCTTGTAGTGTGTGGGAAGACTGGTCATCTTGGTGGCAGCCACACAGATGCCCACTTTATCGGTCATCCCATGATCGACAAACAGCCCTCGCCCCCTTGCCCCGTCAGAAGGGGCACCCGGACAGGAATAAATGCTCTCCTCCCTCCCAATGCTCATCAACAATAAGACCCTCACTGTGATAAGAAAATGTGAGGCTGGACGAACACAGCAGGCCCAGCAGCATCTCAGGAGCACAAAAGCTGGCGTTTCGGGCCTAGACCCTTCATCAGAGAGGGGGATGGGGTGAGGGTTCTGGAGGGTTATTCCAGAACCCTCACCCCATCCCCCTCTCTGATGAAGGGTCTAGGCCCGAAACGTCAGCTTTTGTGCTCCTGAGATGCTGCTGGGCCTGCTGTGTTCGTCCAGCCTCACATTTCGTTATCTTGGATTCTCCAGCATCTGCAGTTCCCATTATCACAGACCCTCATTGTGGCCTGGTTGACTGGTCCTCGGTGATGACTTGACCCCACTCATTCAAGTTCCAGAGTCTTGTCCGTGACACCACCCTTGGCTGCATGCAGTCCCAGCAGTGGCTATTGTAATAGGTGGCGCTGTTGTGACCAAATTGGCCTTCCAATTGACCAGCAGATCTTGGTGGCAGGATTTCTGTTCTTAAAAAGGGACAGGAGTTTCAACTTCAGGCAATAAATAGCCTGAAGAATCAGATCAAAGATGGCATTAAATTTGGCTGCAGATCTTAGAAAGTTTTCACAGCATCATATTGTACTCTTTTGACTGTGTGGGTTTTGGTGAATACCTTAAGTATTATGAGATGGGAGAAGATTTGGTTCAAATACCACTCCACTGTTTTACAAAAGGTGAGAGTGAAATGATTTCCAAGTTCCATACCTTTAGAAAAAGCATGATATCATTGTCTAAAATCCTCAAGACAGTTAAAACAGAGTTGGCATGAATGATTAAAAGTAGAAATATGACATTTTATTAAAACAAACATTTCAGCATGCCTACTGTGATGAGCTGATCTGGTTTTTTCCTCATATGGGCAGTTTCTGTAGAGTGATGCCTTGGAAATTCCTTTCGGGCTTCATATTAGTCACACTCTCTGGCAACCAACAGCTGAAAACGGTCTGCAATTTTCATAGCGTCAAGTTGGACCATTCTGTATTGCCATACACTTGAAGAAGGCAAGACACGGTGAATCAGTGAATTGATCTGAAATGCTGGAAATTAAAGTCCTGAAAAGCATGAATTATTGTTAATCAGTTAAGAGAGAAAAGTGGTGGAAATCCCACAGTATTCTTAAAGAAATACACGGTAATGCAGATGAAGTTTTGTCAGTCACAGACAAGATCTACCTCTCCTTTTGCCTTCTTTTCAACCTTAGCAAATCTATTACTTTGTCTGCAGATTGCCCTCATTAAACTGATAATTTTCCATGACTCAGTTTGCTTGAATTCCACCTCTTGGTTGGGAGGGTGCAGAACACAGCTGAGCAAACCCTTTTTTCAATCTCAAGTTGCAGAACTCCAAGCTTTTAAGGCACTGGCGACTATGTGGTCTTTGCCATGTAAACACAGACCAAGGGAGGCCTGTTAGTTTTAAAACATAGCTCCCTGTTCCTTTCCAGGTGACAATACAAATGTCGAAAAAGAAAAGTTACTCATCTGCTTTGAAAGCAAATGTCCACCTCTACAAAATATTACCATAGTTACACTGTCTGGATTGCTAAATCCTTCATTCTTTGCATAAATCATTGTGAGTGAAATTCAGCAACTCTTTGTGCACCTCCAGGTTTTTTAAATTTGATTCGTAAATTCCACTGGTTGCCGTGGCTGATTAGAATCCACGTCCCCAGAGTTTCTGAGTGTCTAACCCATTGACCTTATCACCACTTCTCTGTGTCTTCTCAATATTGTTCACTTTCCTGTTTCACTGGAAATCATGCACAAGTCAGTAATTTCGTAACTGCCTAGTTTTGGAGTAGTAAATACTGTGGATACTAGAAATCTGAAATAAAAGCAGAAAATGATGAAGTAACTCAGCAGGTCAAGCAGCTGCTATGAAGACAGTAACAGAGTTATCATTAGGGCTGTCTTTGGAACTACAGCCGTAGTAATCTCAAAATGTTTATGCTGTTTCTCTCTTCAAAGTTGCTGAAAGGAACCTGGTCGCAAATGAGGAGAGAAGTGCATTTTTGCATTGCATGTGCATCTTCTTATACAGTTACAATGAATCCAGACTATCCAGTATCTACAAGACATGCCAGGAGTGTGATCTAATACTCCCTGTTTTCTTGGATGGCACACCACCAAGATCACACAAGTATTTTGACACCATTCTTGACAAAGCAACTACCTTGACTGGCATCACAACCAATATCATGTGGCAGCAATGTGTACCATCTACAAGTTGCACTGCAGCACTCCACAAGGCTCCACTGATAGCGCGTTCCAAACTCACCATCTACACTGCATAGAAGGAGGAGGATAGAAGGAGCAGGGTGTCAGACTTATGGGCATTTCATTGTCTGCAAGTTCCACTCCAGGTTACACGCCATCTTGACTTTGAACTACATCACAATTCCATCATTGTCACCCATATGTTAGGAGGCTGTGGCGTGAGGGATCTTGCAGGATCTGAAGTGGTGTCTATACGGGCTTTAATTCTAATGGCAGATCCTTGGAAACTCGATGGTCCTGGCAGAGATGAGTACTTCCATTCACTTGTTATGTACCTTGCCAAGTAATGCTCCCCAGATCACATATAAATATTGAGCTGAGAAGTGTGTGATTGTGTAAAATACCTCACACTGGCCCACTTGGAATTAACACATTAAATTCACTCACTGACACTCTAACGTTTTGTGTCTAATTACGGGCAATATACTGGAGAAAGGATGTGAAGACTTGGAAAATGTGTTGAACACTTTAAATACTGTGATGTACAAAGTGATGGATCAAGCACTGGGAAATAAGGGGAGAGTAGATAGATGCTTATTTATACTTGTGGACTTGATGGACTAAAGGCAGTTTCTGTGCTGTAATACCCTGACTTTACAGTAGATGCAGGAAAGACAACCAAATTTTTCAAGGGATAAGGGGTTTCATTAGTATGCACATAGTTTGGAAAATTGAGGCTATTCATTTTTTTGAGAAGTTTGAATCACAAGTGGATTAGACAAAGTTAATGGAAACTCTTCCATTTGGTGGAGAAACAGAGATGGATATAAGGTGATTGGAAAAGGAAGAAAAGATGGCACAAGAAGGCATTTTCTTACAAGGTTGTAGTTTGAACCTGGGATGCACTGGTTAAGATGGTAGAAGCAGATTTAATTGTGATACTCAAAAAGAAATTGAATGGAACGTGAAATGAAGATAGAGGGCTAGTGAAAAAGGTGAGGTAGCAAGAATAACTGAGGTGGCCTTGCAGAGAGTTAGCATGGATGTGTTTTCTCTTCTGGTTCTGAAAGGTGCATGTACCTATTCTCACCTGACTTTACCTGATGAAGGAGCAGCGCTCCAAAAGCTTATGATTTCAAAACAAAACAAATTGGACTATAACCTGGAGCCATGTGACTTCTGACTTTGTTCAGTCCAACACTGGCACCTCCACATCACCCTTTCTTATAGCAGGTTATAAAATATGGCAATTCTTTTATTGTGTCCAGATTGTTTCTCTGCATGAAATATTGATCATCCTTTATTAAATTAAATGTCTAATTTAAACAAATGGAACATTACGATGTTGTAATGTTCGTGTAAGGCAGAATGGTATTGACATGAACATACACCTTGTGTCCTGGACGTGTTTTTTAATGTTTGTGTTGGTTGTGTGACTTGGTAGTGGGAAATATGGATGTGGTTGTGTTCTCAAATGAGCCCCTGCAGTAGGCATTAGCCATTCGCTAATTGGCTTGAGTAAGATTATCATTCAGCTCATCATAGTCTGCTGCTTGAGTCCTGTGAGTTGCTTCATAGATTTATGTAACAAGTAGCAATCCAAGGATTTTAGAGGTGAAAAAGAAGGCTTAAAAGTCTGTGGCACTGACCTGAGAGTTTTCTAAAATAACGCTGCTGTGGATATAAAAAGAAAACCAGGAAAAACCCTTCCCTTTATTCATGTTTAGTGGTGGTATTTAGCAGTGCCAGTGGGGTTAATTCCTATTGTACTGTCAAGTGTTTGTTCTAGCTAAGATACTTGTTTATATCCGAACAACTGTTTTTTTTTAATAACCTGCCATAGGGCTATAATCTTACATTGTATTCCCTGAGGATTTAATTAGAACCATTTCCAAATCACTGGCATCTTTATAGGACAAGGGTAAAAAAAGGCAGTTCATAAAACTGTCAATTTACTGATAAATTAAAGAAAAATATGTCTGCTTAGTGCTTCAGCAATTCTGTGTTGCTGGCACCATTGTTCAGAAAAATGAAATAAAGACAAGATAACAAGATACTGATGTATTGAAGATATTTAGGGTTTAAAATAATGTAAAGAGACATTTGTCAAACCTGCCGTGTTGTAGAAGGAATTGTGCAAAAATGAAACCAGAATTTGGTGAGTAGGCGATATCAGACCTGAAACAGTTTGGAGCTGTCTCTATGAAGTAAATTATTGCCTGGTCATTGACATCTTACTCATTTAATCTCCAATGTTTTCCTCCTCTTCCTATTCTGCAGCTTGCACTATGAAATTATTTGTTTGCTGGTTTGTTCTTTAGGTTTTCCACCAATGGAAAATAATAGCCTTGACTAATCTGTTAAATCCGTATCTTAGTTAAAATGATAGCACATTGTAATATATGAAGATCCAATTTCTAATAGCTTGAAATGTTGTTAGGGAGGAGGCCCCTAATTTTGGGAAAATTTTGTCAGCCCATCTTGGGCAATTTTGTAACTTTGGAGCATTATTTGCAGAAAACTCTCTCATGAACTTGTACTCGATATTGTATATTCATATCTAACATTTTGTAATATTGTGTCTTAGAATGCAAATGACAAATCTACCCTACTTTCTTCAGTTCATCCATCTTCAGTTTAGACAAAAGTTGTTATTCATTGAAGATATTGATAATCAACCTGTTTAGATATGCTATGACAAACTTCTGGACCAGGTGGGACACAAACCCAGGTTTCCTGGTTCAGGAATAGGAACACAATGCCACAAGAGCCCTTTGGTATTCATTATACCATATCTCAAAATGTAACCTCAACTCAGACCCAGTGGCAATCAAATATCAGACATTGGAACGCAATAACCAAGCAAATTAGGAGGCAGTGTGAAATTAAGCCTCTTGGGAATTTCAGTATGGTCAGAAAACCCATGTTAACTTTCATGATTTTGTTAGTTTTGAATGTTCACAGATGAGCAAATTTTTCCCACCATTCCCCAAAAGGAGAAAAAAGTGTCAGCAGGTAAAGCAGGCTGATTATCAAACTGTTGAACAGACCCATGAATGCTCCTTCTATGGCCAATGTGAAGTGAAGCTTGAACTTGGAATTCAGAGGCAAGGGTGCTAGCTATGGAGTCACATGAGCTATCTTTAATGTTACTGTATATTTTGACTATAAAGTTTATTCCAAACTGTTGTTAAGTCTATCCTTTTCCAGGCAGCGGCATTCATTATATCTTTTCAAATGAGCTGTCATTGTCTTTTTAAAAAATAAGAAATGGGAGAAAGATTGCCTTAAGTTTAGTTCTGTTTTCAATGAGACATTGCCAGTTTTTCATTGGTGGGAGGCCAGCAATAACACCATTGATGAAATATCATTGTTGCAGGGACTGTAGGGCTCAATGAGAGAGGTAACGATAGGTAAACAAGTATTACACAAAGTTATTTCCTGTTTTCATCATTTATTGAAATTTGGTTATGTCCATTTCCTGAGAAGAAATTTAAAGTTTAAAATGACTTTAATATTTCCTGAAAATGTTTTCATTGATGTTTTAATAATGTCTAATTCATGCTCTCTATTAAGAAATGAATTGTCCACTCAAGGTAAAGTTGCCTTAGTCCTAGAAGACCATAAGACTGCCTTCTCATTAGAAAGAGAGAACTGATGGTGGTTTAACCTGAGGGTCACAACACTTCAGACAAGTGGTGAGGTTGAGAAGGATAACTGCGCACACTCGCGACAGTTTTGCATGCTTTGGTTGTGGATCCAACATGTCAATAAATGTCCACCTGCTTATTTATCTTTTAAGCAAAATTCAGCAGTGTAAGAGACGTAGCTGTTAGGGTTTTGAAGTCTGTTGACAGCAATGGGGGATCACGTCACAGCCCCATTGAAGGATTGGTGTTTGAGCATCACACAAGGATATGCATCTGTGCACTTCCATGGGATAAAAAATGAACACAACTCAATGTGCCCACCAAATCCTGGAAATCTTGGTAATAAAAATCCAATTTGGCTTGGGATAACTTCATGGCTCTAATAGGAAACAGATGGAATTGTGGAATGCGATTGTTCAAACACAGGGTAAAAATCCCCAAATCCCTTGTAAAATTATCAAATTTGACCCTTATTTAGTTAATGTTTACAGAGGGAATCCTATCCTCACGTAAAAACTGATTGATTTCAACATTTAATTTTCTCATCTGCTTCCGTTGGAGCTTTAAAGAAACAATATTATATGGTGATCAACTGATTAGGAATTAGATATGTGTGTGACTACTGAATCAACCCAGAGGGACTTTGAATGGGGATTTTAAATCTCTTAGCATTATTTGAGCATAGTTGCTAACCCTTTTTTTTTAAATCTTAGATTGGTTAACCATATTATTAAAATAGGAAACACATGACACATCCTCCTACCGGCCCCTCCATCATAACCCCACCCCTAACCACCAAAACATCATCCCTCAAACCATTCAAAAGCTCATCACCTCAGGGGACATCCCACCACAGCCTCCAATCTCAGTGTTCCCCAATTCCCACACCATCCATTTCTATCTCCTTCCCAAAATCCACAAATCCGACTGCTCCAGCTGACCCATTGCCTCTACCTGCTCCTGCCACGCTGAACGTATCTCTATTTACCTTGACTCAGTCTTTCCCTCAGGGGTGCAGGAACTCCCCACCTATGTCAGGGACACCACCCATGCCCTCCACCTCCTCTGAGACTTCCAGTTTCCAGGCCCCCGAAACCTCACCTTCACCATGGACATCCAATCCCAGTACATGCATTCCCCGCGCAAATGGACTAAAAGCCCTCCACTTCCTCCTCTCCTGCAGGCCCAACCAGTCCCCCTCCACCGACACCCTCATCTGCTTAACTGAACTCGTCCTAACCCTTAACAACTTCTCCTTTAACTCCTCCCACTTCTTACAGTCTAAGCGGATGACCATGGAAACCCAGATGGACCCAAGCTATGCTTGCCCCTTCGTAGGATACATGGAACAGTCCCTCCTTCAGTTACTCTGGAACTATCTCCCACCTCTTTTTGTCCGCTACATCGATGACTGTATCTGTACCACCTCATGCTCCGATGAGGAGCTTGAACAGCTCAACAACTTTATTAACACATTTCACCCCAATCTCAAATTCACCTGGACTATCTCTGATACCTCCCTCTTCTTCCTGGACCTCTCTGTCTCCGTGTCTGGTGACTGCCTCAAAACCAACATCTCTTTCAAGCCCACCGACACCCACAGTTACCTAGACTACACCTCCTGACAGCCACCCTCCTGCAAGAATGCCATCCCCTAATCCCAATTCCTTTGGCCTCCACCACATCTGCTCCCAAGATGGGACACTCCACTCCCACACATCCCAGATGTCCTCATATTTCAAGGACCGCAACTTCCCCCTTCAGTGGTCGAAAATGCTCTCGATGACATCTCTTGCATTTCCCGCACCTCTGCCCTCACATCCCCTCCCCCAAAAAAAGAAAGACAGAATCCCTCTTACACTCATATATCACCCCAATAATCTTCGCATCCAACGTGTCATTCTCCACCACTTCTGCCACCTACAATCCGACCCCACAACCAAAGAGACATTTCCCTCCCCACCCCATCTGTATTTTGTAGGGACCACTCAGTCTGTGACTCTCTTGTCCGCTCCAAACTCCCACTAACCCCACCAACCCCTGCACCTTTCTCTGCAACTGCAGGAAGTGCTACACCTCCCCCAACACCGCCCCCCGACACCTCCATTCAAGGCATCAGGAAAACCTTTCACATCAGATAGATTTTCACCTGCACATCCGCTAATGTGATCTATTGCTTCCTCTGCTCCCGATGTGGCCTCTTCTATATCAGTGAGACCAAGCGGATGATTGGAGGCCGCTTTGAACAGTATCTGCACTCTATTTGCAACAAACGACAATGCCTTCTGGTCGCAAACCATTTCAACTCCCCCTCACACACCCTGGGTGGCATGTGCACCCTGGGCCTCCTCCAGTGTCACAATGACGCCACCCAGGAACTGGAGGAGCAGCACCTCTTATTCCACCTCAGGAGCCTACAGCCCAAAGGCCTAAATGTGGACATTACCAGTTTCAAAATCTCCCCACCCCTGGCCTCATCCCACGACCAACTCTCCCCCTCATCCCCGGCTCCTTGACCTGACAAAACCTGTCCAACTTCTCTCCCACCTATCCTTTCCTCCCACCAGACTAATCAATCCCCACCACTGCTTACCTGCACTCACTTATCACCTTCCCACCTACCTTCCCCAGCACCACCCCACCTCTCTCTATTTATTTCTGCGCTCCCTAACCCCTCCCTCATCTCTGAAGAAGGATCCCAACCCAAAACATAAACTTTCCTGCTCCTCTGATGCTGCTTGGCCTGCTGTGTCCCTCCAGCTCCACACTGTGTTATCTCTGACTCCAGCATCGGCAGTACTTACTATCTCTGGATAGATGTGCTGTGTATTGCAGCAGATGCACAGCGTGCTATTAAGAGACATACTCATACTAGCTTGATTGTATTATGGCACAAGACCTCATGGTGTAAAGCTCTCATTCTCCATATAACTGAGCTCTGTTCTCTTGCAACATGACACTGTGGAAAGTACATTGGCATATGTTTAAAAGGCATCTGGATGGGTACATGAATAGGAAAGGTTTAGAGGAATATGGGCTAAATACTGGCAAGTGGAACTAAATTAATTTAAGATATTTGATCACCATGGACAAGTTGGACTGAAGGGTGTATTTCTGTGATGTACAACCCTATGACTGTATGACTCTCTAACATGCTAGCGCTGCATAAAAGTCTTAGGAACTATCAGATCAGAGGAACCTGGTAAGCCAGAACAAAGATGCAGGAACCCTTCAACGTTATCACTGTCATAGTGGCACTGTTGTACAACTTCCGAGTTGTTTTCATAGAGAGGGTGGTGGCTACCTTGGAGACACAGGACCAGCAGAAAGGACAGTGGTTGTTGGATATGCACTCCCACCTATATTCCATCTCTTTAGCTTTGTGTACACAGCATCAACTTCAAGGCAACAGGAGGATGAGGGGTAAAGACCTCACTCCAGGTGAACTTTCCTCTCAGGAAGACAGGATGGGGACAGCAGACATTTACAAGGAGGAAGTGGTAATGTGCCAATAATGCAGAAGCTTCTTAGGACAGAGTTATTCCACACCCTCCCCAAACCTTCTCCCAGTACCCTCATCCCTCCACCTCACATTGAGATGCCAAAGGGTGCATCAGTTCAGGCTGTGAGGTGTGAACATTTGCCTGAGCAGGTGATTCTCAACAGGCCTGAGTGTCCCTGATTGATAAGGTACTAGGGATGGCCATCCAAGTTTTCACTGTGAAAAGTGACAACCACAGATCAGGTTCCCTCAACCCCAGCTGAAGTCAATACTGCACTTAGGCATGGGGGAGCGAGAGGAAGAAGAAAAAATATTGAAAGTACATTGGTGATACGCATGCTGCAGCATTGCAAATACATCTGTCAGTATATTTTCATTTATGCTGTTACAATGCCAATGGTCCAAGGTTGTAGCATTGCTTATGCTATAGGGCCTTGTTACTCACATCCATGAATGAGAGAGAATGAAAATATAGGAATATGGGAATATGAAAGAGACAGCAAGATGAGGAGCCTCTTGATACATTCCAAAGATGTAAGATTGACTGTGTAAATACTCATACTATCGGAGATCCATGAGGTCTGCAGGAAAGGCGTTGCACATTGAAATGGAAGCCCCTGAGGCTAGAGGTATTGTCCAGGCAATGATCCAGACCCTGCCTGCATATGGCATTTAACACATACACACGTCTTATCTGGGGTGAAACATCTCCAGGCAGACAGGCTGTTGCTGTGTGGAAGGGTCTCTGATGTAGAATCTAGGCCCGAAACATCAGCTTTTGTGCTCCTGAGATGCTGCTTGGCCTGCTGTGTTCATCCAGATCAATGCTTTGTTATCTCAATATTCAAAGCTGGGTATTGTTCAATAGGAAGCTCATGTCCATTTTCCCTCATAATGTAATGACCTAGAGAGAGAAGGTGCACAAAGCACAGTCTCCTGCAGGTTAAATACTGGCAAAAAAGAATTTTGAGCACATCAAGGCAATGTTTCAGTCGCTGTGCACTCTGATGCTTTGAAGGGAAACATGTAAAAGTTTAAAAGGTGCTTCGTGAGGAACTGGACTACACTCAGATATCAAATCTTCATGGATACTTTTAAGATACACATCTTTAGCACCATAACATGTAAATGCACTGTTCATTCTGCTGTTTCCCTAACTCTATCGTAGGGCAGGTTATGAATAGCAAATTTACTGTGCTCATCTAAAGATGTCATTTGCAATTAACATGGATAATGCAATGTTTAATCTGCAAATCAAAAAATAAATAACAGCAAACTGATACCAGGTTAGACATGTTTGCCCATTAAACCGGGAGCTACAATCAGATGAGAAATGTGGGTCTGCCACTAGTCAAATGTGGCTCTCACTTTAGTGTCTATGGCACCATTGTTGTATTGCAGAGGCCTCAACTTAAAGTTAAAGTCAGGCTTTTTAAAAATTCATTCATGGGATGTAGGCATTGTTGGTTAAACCCGCACTTACTGCCCATCCCAAATTGCCCTGGATAAGGTATTGGGAGTTGCCTTCATGAACAATCGCAGTCTTTGGAGTGTAGGAACATCCACAGTGTTGTCAGGAAGGAAGTTTTAGAATTTTTTTCCAAATGAAAGTGAATGTATCGTGAATTAGTTTCAAATTAGGATGCCTTTGAGGGGAACTTGTATATTGTGTTCCCACGAATTTGCTGATTTTCTCCTTCAATCTTGTGGAGGTGCCAGTGTTGGACTAGCGTGGACAAGGTCTGAAGTCACACAACTCCAGATTACAGATGAACAGGTTTATTTGAAATCACAAACTTTCTGAGCACTCCTGCTTTGTCTAGTGGAGTGAAGAGAAGCACACAGGCACATAATTTATAGGCAGAGAGATCACAACATCATACAAATGGTGTGAGTGGATGATAAGGCTAAATAATAAGTCTCTGCAGGTGATCAAAAGTGTCAAAATGTGTGAGTAATGTGCCAACAGCTGAATAGCAAGTGAAGGGATTACCTGTAATCCGATTAATTGAGGCAAAGAGATAACTACAAAATAAGGTGGTACTGGAAACAAGCAAAATGGCTGGAATAACATGATAGATATAAGAGTCACATGTTGAGGGTTTAACCCAAGTTACAAGTAATCCAAAACTGGACAAACAACTTGTTACGATTTGTCTATCTCAATTAATCAAGGTGAGAGCGTCAAAACAGGACAGTAAGGAAAATTATACAAACACAGAACGGTGTGGTGGGGGTCATATGTAACAAAGATCGTGTGTGAGGCCATTTTTATGCGTTTGGAACTTGGCCATCAGTTTCTGCTTGGTGATTCTACATTGCTGTGTATCTTGAAGGCCACCTTGGAGGATGCTAACTCGAAGATCAGAGGTCAAATTCCCTTGACTGTTGAAGTCTTCCCCGACTGGGAGGGAACAGCCCAGTCTGGCGATTGTTGTGTGGTGTCCATTCATCTGTTGCCATGGCGTCTGTATGGTTTTGCCAAAATACCATGCCATGGGGCATCCTTGCCTGCCGCGTATGAGATAGACAACATTGGCCAAATGACATGAGTATCTGCTGTGTACATGGTGGATGGTAGTGTCCATGTCGATGAGCTGACAAATCTTGCAGAAGTTGCCATGGCAGGGTTGTGTGGTGTTGTGGTCAATGTTATCCTTAAGTCTGGCTAGTTTGCTGCGAATGGTGGTCTGTTTAAAAAAAGGAAGGGTTACTGGACCAAAACGTTAACTCTGTTTTTTCCTTCACAGATGCTGCCAGACATGCTGAGCTTTTCCAGCATTTTCTGTTTTGTTTCCTGATTTGCAGCATCCACAGTTCGTTTGTTTTTTATGGTCTGTTTAACGTTTGGCAATTGTTTGAAGGCAAGAAATGAAGGTGTGGGGATGTTCTTGGCAAGATGTTCGTCATCATCGATGACATGTTGAAGGCTGCAAAGAACATGATGTACTTTCTCCACTCCGAGGAAGTACTGGACACTGAATGTTACTCCATTTGTTGAGTCCTGTGTTTGTCTTCCTTCTATGTGGTAGAGGTTGTGTGTTTGGAAGTTGCTATCAAAAGGCCCTGGGTGATTTCCTGCTGTGCATCTTGCAGATGTTACAGACTGTTGCCACTGTTCAATCAAAGGGACTACTTTGCCTTGTGTGGCGCCAGCCTTCTTGAGGATTTTTGCTGCTGCACCTCTCCATGTAATTGGACAGTACCACAGTCCAGACTTGTGCCTTGTAAATGAAAGGCAGGCACCAGGGAGATGGGTTAGTTACTCATGCAGAGTTCCGAGCCTCTGAGTTGCACTTGTAGCCAAAGTATTTACGTGGTTCATCCAGTTCAGTTTCTGATCAATGATAACACCCTGGATGTTGAAGTAGGCACTCAGTAATGGCAATGCCATTGAACTTCAAGGAATGAGAGTTAGATTTTCTATTTTTGGAGATGGTCGTTGCCTAGCACTTCTTTGGTATGAATGTAACTTACTGCGTGTCAGCCCAAGAGTGGATATAGCCCATGTTTTTCTGCAGTTAGGCATGGATTGCTTCAGTGTCAGAGGCGTCATGAATGGTGCAGGATATTGATCACTGATGACTGTACATGCAGAAAGGATGTTTGGGGACTCGTCAACTGAGGTAGTGTGGGCTGAGGTTAGAAACAGGAAAGGAGAGGTCACCCTGTTGGGAGTTTTCTATAGGCCTCCGAATAGTTCCAGAGATGTAGAGGAAAGGATAGCAAAAATGATTCTCGATTGGAGTGAGAGAGACAGGGTAGTTGTCATGGGGGACTTCAACTTTCCAAATATTGACTGGGAACACTATAGTTCGAGTACTATAGATGGGTCAGTTTTTGTCCAGAGTGTGCAGGAAGGCTTCCTGACACAGTATGTAGATAGGCCAACAAGGAGCGAAGCCACATTAGATTTGGTACTGGGTAATGAGCCTGGCCAGGTGTTAGATTTGGAAGTAGGTGAGCACTTTGGTGATAGCGATCACAATTCTGTTATGTTTACTTTAGTGATGGAAAGGGATAGGTGTATACCACTGGGCAAGAGTTATAGCTGGGGGAAAGGCAATTACATGAGATTAGGCAAGATTTAGGGAGCATAGGATGGGGAAGGAAACTGCAGGGGATGGGCACATTAGAAATGTGGAGCTTATTCAAGGAATAGCTCCTGTGTGTCCTAGATAAATATGAACCTGTCAGGCAGGGAGGAAGCTGTAGAGTGCGGGAACCGTGGTTTACGAAGGAGGTGGAATCTCTGGTCAAGAGGAAGAAGAAGGCTTATGTTAGGATGAGATGTGAAGGCTCACTTAGGGCACTTGAGGGCTATGAGGTAGCCAGGAAAGACCTAAAGAGAGAGCTCAGAAGAGCCAACAGGAGACATGAGAAGTTGTTGGCGGATAGGATCAGGGTAAACCCTAAGGCTTTCTATAGGTATTTAAGGAATAAAAGAATGACGAAAGTAAGATTAGGCCCAATCAAGGATAGTAGTGGTAAGTTGTGTGTGGAGTCAGCTGAGATAGGGGAAGCGCTAAATGAATATTTTTCAACAGTATTCACTCTAGAAAACGACAATGTTGTCGAGGAGAACACTGAGATACAGGCTACTAGACTAGGTGGGATTGAGGTTCACAAGGAAGAGGTATTAGAAATCCTTCAGAGGGTGAAGATAGATAAGTCCCCTGGGCCGGATGGGATTTATCCTTGGATCCTCTGGGAAGCCAGGGAGGAGATTGCCGAGCCTTTGGCATTGATCTTTAACTCGTCATTGTCTACAGGAATACTGCCAGATGACTGGAGGATAGCAAATGTGGTCCCCCTGTTTAAGAAGGGGAGTAGAGACTATCCTGGTAATTATAGACCAGTGAGCCTTACCTCAGTTGTTGGTAAAGTGTTGGAAAAGGTAATCAGGGATAGGATTTATAATCATCTAGAAAAGAATAAATTGATTAGGGATAGTCAGCATGGTTTTGTGAAGGGAAGGTCGTGCCTCACAAACCTTATTGAGTTCTTTGAGAAGGTGACCAAACAGGTAGATGAGAGTAAACCGGTTGATGTGGTGCATATGGATTTCAGCAAGGCGTTCAATAAGGTTCCCCACAATAGGCTATTGTACAAAATGCAGAGGAATGGAATTGTGGGAGTTATAGCAGTTTGGATCGGAAATTGGCTTGCTGAAAGAAGACAGAGGATAGTAGTTGATGGGAAATGTTCATCCTGGAGACCAGTTACTAGTGGTGTACCGCAAGGGTCGGTGTTGGGTCCACTGCTGTTTGTCATTTTTATAAATGACATGGATAAGGGCGTACAAGGATGGGTTAGTAAATTTGCAGACAACACTAAGGTCGGTGGAGTTGTGGATAGTGACGAAGGATGCTGTAGGTTGCAGAGAGACATAGATAAGCTGCAGAGCTGGGCTAAGAGGTGGCAAATGGACTTTAATGCAGACAAGTGTGAGGTGATGCACTTTGGTAGGAGTAACCAGAAGGCAAAGTACTGGGCTAATGGTAAGATTCTTAGTAGTGTAGATGAGCAGAGAGATCTCGGTGTCCATGTACACAGATCCTTGAAAGTTGCCACCCAGGTTGACAGGGCTGTTAAGAAGGCATACAGTGTTTTAGCTTTTATTAATAGAGGGATCGAGTTCCAGAACCAAGAGGTTATGGTGAAGCTGTACAAAACTCTGGTGTGGCCACACTTGGCGTATTGTGTACAGTTCTGGTCACCGGATTATAAGAAAGATGTGGAAGCTTTGGAAAGGGTGCAGAGGAGATTTACTTGGATGTTGCCTGGTATGGAGGGAAGGTCTTACGAGGAAAGGCTGAGGGACTTGAGGCTGTTTTCATTAGAGAGAAGAAGGTTGAGACGTGACTTAATTGAGACATATAAAATAATCAGAGGGTTAGATAGGGTGGATAGGGAGAGCCTTTTTCCTAGGATGGTGACGGCGAGCACGAGGGGGCATAGCTTTAAATTGAGGGGTGAAAGATATTGGACAGATGTCAGAGGTAGTTTCTTTACTTAGAGAGTAGTAAGGGAATGGAACACTTTGCCTGCAACGGTAGTAGATTCGCCAACTTTAGGTACATTTAAGTTGTCATTGGACAAGCATATGGATGTACATGGAATAGTGTAGGTTAGATGGGCTTGAGATCCGTATGACAGGTCGGCACAACATCGAGGGCCGAAGGGCCTGTACTGTGCTGTAATGTTCTATGTTCTATGCTCTATGTTCTAATTGCACCCATCACTACAAATCTGAGATCGTTGATGAAGCACCTGAAAATGATTGGGCCTCTGACACTACACTGAGGACTGAGGGGTCTTATGGCACAGTGGTGGCATCCCTGCCTCTGAGTGAAGTTCACATACCAACTTCTTCAGAGGTATATAATAACACCACTGGACAGGTCGATTAGAAAATATCCACCCTGAAAAATTCTACATGGGGGATTTCAATCTCCACCATAAGGAGTGGCTCGGCAGCAGTAATTTTGATTGAGCTGGTCGGGTCCTAAAGGAAATAGCTGCTAGAATGAGTCTGCGGCAGGTAGTGAAGGAACAAACAAGGAGAAAAAATATACTTGACATCATCCTTACTAATCTGCCAGCTACAGATACATTGGTCCATGACAGTATCGGTAAGAGTGACCATTGCACAGTCCTTGTGGAGATGAAGTTTTGCTTTGCCATTGAAAATAACCTCCACATTGTGTGGCGCTGTCACTGTGCTAAATGGCATAAATTTTGAACAGATCTTACAAGTAAACACTAGGCATCTATGAATCATGATTTTACTCCAGCACAATCTGTAACCTCATTACCCAGCCTATCCCCCAAACAGCATTAGCAGCAAGTGATAGACAGAGCTAAGCAATCCCACAACCAACGGATCAGATCTAAGCTCTGCAGTCCTGCCACATTCAGTTGTGAATGATAGTGGATAATTAAACAACTCACCAGAGAATGACGCTCCACAAATATCCCCATCCTCAATGATGGAAGAGCCTAGCACATCGGTGCAAAAGATAAGACTGAAGCTTTCGCTGCAATCCGTAGCCGGAAGTGCTGAATGTATGATTCATCTCTGCCTCCTGCAGTGGTCTTCAGCATTACAAATACCAGTCTTCAGCCAATTTAGTTCACTCCACATGATACAAAGAGACACTGGATACTGCAAGGGCTACAGACTGTGACAACATTCCGGCAATAACATTGAAGGCTCTACTCTAGAACTTGCCACTCCTGTCGCCAAGCTGTTCCAGTACAATTAAAAACTAGCATCTACCCAACAATGCCCAGGTATGACCTATACATAAAAAGCAGGACAAATCCAATCCAACCAATTACCAACCCATCAGTCCACTCTAATCATCAATAAAGTGAAGGAAGGCATCCAGAACAGTGCTATCAAGCAGCACCTGCTCAGCAATAACCAGCTCAGTGACGCCCAGGGCCACTCAGCTCCTGGCCTCATTACAGCCATGATTCAAGCATGGACAAAGGAGCTGAAACCCAGAGGTGAGGTGAGAGTTACAGCCCTCAAGAGAGTGTGGCATCAAGGAGCCCTAGCAAAATTGATAACCATCAGGGGGCAAACTCTCTGGCAGTTGGAGTCATATCTGGCATATATGTAGATGATCATGGTTGTTGAATGTCAGTCATCTCAGGTGCAGGACATCTCTGCAGGAGTTCCTCAAGGCAGCGTCCTAGGCCCAACCATCTTCAGCTGCTTCATCAATGACCTTCCCTCCATCATAAGGTCAGAGGTGGGGATGTTCACCGATACTGCACAATGTTCATCACCATTGGCAACTCCTCAGATACTGAAGCAGTCCATTGTCAAATGCAACAATATCTGGACAATATCCAGGCTTGGGCTGACAAGTGGCAAGTAACATTTGTGCCACACAAATGCCAGCCTATGACCATCACCAGTAGGGGACAATTTAACCACTGCACCTTGACATTCCATAGTGTTACTATCATTGAATCTTCCACTATCGACATCAGAAACTCTTTGGTCTGCCCTATACTTGCTGATCTTCCAGATGAGAGAGTTGATCATGACTGAGTGTTGCAGACTGGCACATCCCAAGGTCCAGGATTATATGCTGAGGGACACACTAAAGCCTGGGGAATCGGAGTCAAGGTGCAATAAGGAAGGACTGCAGTCTAAGGTCTTTCTGCCATAGTACAAAAGGGGTCCCTTCAGTTATCAGACCCTCCCAGTGCCTCAATGTATGTAGATATTGTCCTGCATAAGTAAGAAATGCCTTAGCTCATTTCTCACAACTGCAGGGAATGCCAAATTCCCAATGTATGCTTGCTTCATGTACAAAGACTGTACAGAAATTCTTTAGTGGCCTATGTATCTAAATCAAGTTTTTTTTTAAATGTAAATATTGTCCTGTATAAGTAGGGAATGCCTTGGGTTATTTTCTTACAACTGCAGGGAATGCCAGACTTCCAATATTTGTTTGTCTCACGTGCAAGGACTGTACAGAGCTGCTTCATTAACTGTGTGTGGCCGTAAAGAACTTTTCTTTACAAATGACGTATATTTTCTCCAAGAAACCAAAAACTTTCCCCACCTTATGTCTTAATGATGCACACCCTTAACCATTATGTTCTTCCTGTGGAGGCCATGGTGGTGACACTGCCACTAATCATTATCCCTTAACCTGCCATATTCCAATGCTCTTCCACCTGTTTCCCTATTCCTTTAAACCTGGAGCCCTCTCCACCCCATCTTCAACCACCATCATTGCCTGCAACTCTGTTAATGCCTCAGTTTTTCTCCCTGTAGCATATTGTACTATCCCCTGCATCCACTTTGGCCATCCATTTCTGCTGCAATTTCTCTCACCCTGCTACTCCAAAATCTACTCCTTGCATTCTCCTGATTGTTTTAAAGGACTCTAGAGCTATATTAATGCCAGGTCCCTGGCTGACTTTAGCAGCCCACTGAAAGGACTGACTAGATTCCTGATTGTGGTTTGTAGCTCCTGATAGACAGTATGCAAATCCCTTGACTACAATGTGATGACCTTATAGAAGTGAACATTACCCACTCTCTGCACTTAGTCAGACAGGGCAACCAAC
The DNA here is from genome assembly GCF_030684315.1 of Stegostoma tigrinum. Taxonomy (NCBI): domain Eukaryota; kingdom Metazoa; phylum Chordata; class Chondrichthyes; order Orectolobiformes; family Stegostomatidae; genus Stegostoma; species Stegostoma tigrinum. The sequence goes on from NC_081358.1 coordinate 45,560,303, forward strand.
TATGCTCAAGCTGCTGCATTGTGGCCAAGTCTATCTATACTGGGTCACTCCTGAAAACAGCAGCACCCCCTTGTCTAGACCGGGAACTGGTCCCCAACAATTTTGGATATGGACATTTGATTGAAGAAGTAGGCAGTATTTTTTGCTATACAGGCAGCTGGAGTATGCTGTATGTGTTGGATTGACGTTTTGGTCTGCTGTGCGTGTAAATAGTCCCCCACCATAGACAAATGTCAATTTAACAGCCTGTTTGTCAGTGCTAAAGAGGTCCTCAATATGGCACTACTGATGGCTCTGGCTGAAGCACCAATGTGCAAATGACTAACTGGAATGACATAGAATGGCATGGCTAGCAAGGCAAGGCATGATGTTGCCAGTAGGCAGTTGGGCATTTAGAGCGAGTGCTAAGAGAGCAAATGACCAGTCGTGAGATTCAACCTGATCCAAACCATGAACTGGGTGTCTGTGGTGTATGCAATATGTCCTTGCAGTAGGTTTTCAAGGCTAATTGCTTGTTCAGCGCTGAATGCAGTTCTGTACTTCATGAGCGGCCTATGAGTGGATTGAACAATGCTATGGCATTTCTGGAGGTTTAGCACAAGCCAATGTCCACAGCTGAGTGGCGCTGTGGCTGGAGCCTGAGGATTGTGCTTTGAGATGTGTTTTGATCCTTTAGAGAGAGCAGCATATTGAAGTCGCAATGTACCAGCTCTGAATTTCCATATCGAGTTATCGTGAATTCTAGCTTTTTGCAACATTTGATAAGGTAGAAAGCTAAATATTAATAAGATGAGTTGGGCCATTAACAAGGCATTTGACAAGCAATAATCCTCTTAAATAGCAACTCCTCTCTGCCCAGCAAGACACTTGATATGTCACTTGTCAAAAGTATATTTTATTCAATTACCAAAAATTCATGACTGTTAACTAGAATAACAGAGACTTTCACCAGGCTTATCAATAAACACAAAAATAACATGCTTATCATAGGCAATTATGCTTCAAATGAATGGCAAATTGTTTATCAATGAAGTTACAATGAAAATTAAACTACATTCTTTTATATCAAACACACATTCATAAACCGAGAAGACAAGGGCAAAAAATAATTCTGCAGAACAATTGGATTGAAAATAGATAAAAACCCTGTGTGTCAAGAACCCAAACTAAAATAGGGTAGAATGAGGTAACTTGCTCACAGTTCCTTTAGTTACTTGTCCATAAGTCTGGCATTGCTGTACTTACAGGCATTTGGAAACTCCTTAGTGTAGATTTCAGATTCAAAAGGACAAATAGTGAGGAGTCCTGATATTTGAAACTTTGTAAAGTAATTTGGAAAAACTCAGACCTTTCAGCTACAAGCTATGACTCTCATAGACCAAGAGAGACAGTAATGCATTCTTGTAATGTATTCTGGCAAATATCTCCAGCAATTGCCCAAAGCCTCTGTGTTCATACGGTAAAAACATCAATACCTCAGTCCAGAAGCTGTTAGTTGGCAATGACAGCAAAGATCTATCAGGCTTTTTTCCAGATTTTCTTACTCAACAATTAAGGCAACAAAAGCTCACCCTTATCACTTTCTAGAAGAATTTTACTGGACATGATTTTCCAAAGTCATTGGAGTTTTTGCGAACAGCAAATAAACCACAGTCTCCTTTAACCTTTTAAGTTTGATTGATTGGAACTGCAAACATGTGCTGAATCATTTGTATCACAGTGACATCCCAATGTCCATTTTTCAGTTCTTACATTTATGTATTTACATATAATATCATATGTGTTCCCAACGCTGAACTTGCACTGTTGCTGCTTTACTTAGTGGTGACATTGGTCATAAATATAGGCTAGCATTTTAGCAGGATTTGGATGACTGACTCCTGGATGAGTTGATATTAAAGAGATGGAGCTAGCGAGGTTATTGATGAAGGCATTTGGGAAATCAAGCCTGGGGGATGATGGGAACCATGGTCAGGGGTCTTGTATGAGCAAATAAAAATTAAAGCGGTTTTTAACTGCTTGGCAGAAATCAGAAGCTACAGATCAACACCCACAGTCACAGGAAGAGCTGGCTTGGTCTATTCAACTGGCTCATTGGCCACATGAAATTGGCTCCACTGGTAGCTCACTTTGGCTCCTAAAAATCAGTCACTGGGTCACTGTAGTTATGGGGCACTCAAAGGATTTGCAGAGATGAAAAGTGACAGAATCTCGAGAAATCTTCCTGAGACATGGACGAGTGTGCTGTTACTTGTTAAATCACTTAAACTAATAAATGGGAGCGTGGTTCAAATCATATGGAGAATGCAAGCTATCAAATTTTAATGGACCAGTGGCAACAGCAGATTGATCGACAGAAGCGCTTTGTCATTCCTGCGTGAAATTCTTCAATCAGCACCAACATGCGCTGGTATTGAATCACAATAAATCTCTGCCTTTGAACTGTAGGAAGGTGTTGACCAGAGAGGGAAAGGCAATGTTACATTACAATTGAATATTTTATGGCTGTTTTGTACTATTGACAGACTTTGGGTAGCAGATAAATCACATTTGCTTTACATGGCTACAGAGAGGAGATGTGAAGAATTTCATCCTGTTTTACTAAGTTAACTGACCAGGTTTATAGTGGATAACTATAACCAGATCCCATGACACTTAGCCTTCATTCCACAATTGAAAGGAAAAAGATTGACCCGCTACTAATCCTCAATATATCTGTACTAAAAGCTAGACCTGCAGGATGAGAAGGCACTTTAAAATACATCAACAGAGTTCAAAAATTGTTAAAAAAAATTGTAATATTGACAAAAGTCACCATATAAGCAATGCAAATGAAAAAAAATAGTGGAATTGGGCCGGGGCTGTAAGAGGTTTTTTTTTACATTTTTAAATCAAAAATGTTGAGTGTTTCTTAATCATGACAGTCATTCTCTGCCTTCAAAATTCAGACATTGCTTTGCTCTTTGGCTATCAGATCAACGCCAGGTAAATATTATCTCATTCAGGGTCATCTGTTACCGTCCAAGTATCAATACTTTCTTTGTGTCACTGTTGCACATATAGCGGATTTGATGATATTTATATGTTACCTTGTTCTCTGGTCATCATCAGCTTTGACAGTTCGACCTTTTGTTTACGGACCGACTTGTCAGTTCCATTCTCAGGAGAGCACGTTAACAGCAACAGGCACACATCTGGAATCCTGTGGGATGACATCACCTTGAGAATGGGGAGGTCCTGAGCTGCCAAGGTTGTGCATTGCCAAAGTTAAACAAACATCTACGGCAGGTGATGGGGACCATGGCAAGTCAGACTGAAGCGGAACATTTGGTTCCTCACAAGTCTGTGGAAACGTAGAAGACTTTAAGCAAAATCAGCACAAGAAAGATAAATTAGATCTTTGCTAAAACAAATCTTTCTGAAAACTTTATATGAATAAAATCTATTTGTACTTTTTTCTCTGTTTTTGAAATAAAATGACAGGCATTCAGAAATTGAATGCCAAATCAAATTGTTTTGTGAAACGCTAAATAAATTAAATAAAATCCAGTTCAGGGAGAGGTGATGCTTGCCGAAAATGTTCATATCCTATGAAATACTTTTTTGAAAAATATACCAGTCACTACTCTTGAACACAAAGTTTTTAATTGGTTATAACACACATTGAAAACCCTGAGGTCACAGAAAGGCAGCATATAAATGCAAGACTCTCTTTATATCTGGTACTAATGGGAGTGAGTGATCTCAGTTATAGGTAAGAGAATATATTAGTTTCCTTTCTGCAGTGTTTTCACCGGCCAGGGATAGTTGCGAAACATAGGAACAGAAAAACTGGAGTAGGCTATTCAGTCTCTGAAACCCGTTCTGTCACTCATTGATATCATGGCTGGTCTGTGGACTAGCTCCATGCACATGCCTTTGGTTCATATCCTTTATACCCTATCTTAACAAAAAATTATTGATCTCAGATTTATAATTAACAACTGAATCAATGTCAACTGCCATTTGTGAAAGGGAATTCCAAACTTCTACCAGCCTTTGTGTATAGCATTTTCCAAAATCTTTCCTGAACATTTTGGCCTTAACTTTTGGCTATGTCCCCTACTTGATCCAACAACACACTCTTGTCAAGGAAACATGGACAACTTATCGCATACTGACTTAGGTATTTAACTGAACAAAATACTCAAAGGTTACTAATTATGAGGTTAATGAAGATGACAGTGATAGTGGCTGTACGTGATTATACTTTTGGTAGTGACAGCATAATGTCACTTGGCTAATAATCCAGCGAAACTCTGGGCTAATGCTTTGGGGACATAGGTTCAAATCCAACACTAGCAAATTATGGAATTTGCATTCAGTTAAATACACTTGGAATTTAAAAACAGTCTTACTAATGGTGATTGCAAAACACAATTCTTTACACCATTATCATTCAGGAAAAAAAATCTGCAATCCTTTCGCAATCTGGCCTATATTTAATACCATGCCTACAGCAATGTGATTGCATCTTTGCTGCACTCTTAAATACCTAGTGAGCCGTTCAGTTCAAAGACAATTAGGAATAAGCGATAAATGGTGACCTTGCCAGCAATGCCCATATCCCATGTTAGAGATCAAACATTTTCACTCATCTGACTATGACATTCTGGTCATCTAAACTAGCATGAAACTTGGCTGAACTGAGAAAACCACACAATGAAGGATGGAATGTTGTAATCAAGTCTTTAACCATCATTAACCTCTATTTAGTGTGATAGATAGAATATGTTGTACATAATCAGCAGCCCACCTTTTAGCCACTCTGCTCTAATATGGGCACAATCAAAAGCCCAAGTAATATTCTTGTCTGAATACAAGTCACAGTCAGTAACAAGAAGTTTAAATTTTGACCTTTCGAGGGAAGCAATGTTTATTACAGATAAGTTTTAGTGATTATAAATCCTGTGGCAAAATTAATTTTAGCAGCTCCACCACACAATATCAGCACCTCTTGCCAAAGGATGTTTCCTTGAATTGGCCAGGTAAAATGTTTACTCAAAATGAGGATATTTGCGTTCGTAAACCATGCAATCTCTCTTAACACTGAGCTTTTCATTTGTCTTTCCCCCTGTATGACTTTATAGATTCAATATTTATTCTCATAGAGTGCGTTAAAATAAAACATCAAGTTCAATAAAGTTACTCTTTTGCTCATACAGACCCTTTTTCAAAAAATATTAATTTTGATGCTAACTGTAATGTCGAGAACAAAATATTAATGTGCTTTTTACAGGGTAAATCCCAAGCATCCTTTACAGGTCATCACAGATTTAGGAGCAGTGCCAGATTTAGGCCTAAACTAAATCAGCTACAGCTTAGGGCCTCACTATGAGGGCCTCTAAAACATGGGATTAAAAAACGAATTTTCAAATTTTACATGAAATTGGTTTGAAGTTGAGACAAGTGGAAAGACACTCTCTTAGAAACAAATATTTTTGTTCCAAATGTGGCCAAAAAAACTAATCGCCATACATTAAACAGCTCTGCCTGGATATTAAATACAACCAGAAAACTTTGGTTTACTCCCAGCACCATTCAAGAAACACACTACTTGGGAGTTTCGAGCTCCTGTGTCTCACACTGATGGACTGCAGCATTATGACAGAAGTTGAAAACACTCCTGCAATGTCCCCCTCTCTCACTTGACCTTTGGCATGATAAATTTCGATGCTTCAATCACTAAATACAGCGCCTGTGTGGCTTTTCCCAGACAAGATTTCTAAAATTTTAAAATGCCTTCCTTTTAAAACTAAAATGTATTGGAAACTGATAAAGCATTCCTTTTTCTCGTTAACACCAGGTAAACTCAAACATATGAAACTGAAATCTATGTACTACATTTTTAAGTCTCGACTTTACTTGCAAATGTAAAGGATTGAACTCAAATAGTGAGAAAAAAATCAAGTTAAATTCTTAGAGAGACCTGTTAAAAATAAAGAACATTTCTGAAAGTGTCAAGTGAAAAAAAAGCAGCTAAATGGCAGTTAAAACAATTCTCAAACTCGGCAGTAATCTAAGTGTAATACAAGGAGGGAATCACATAATCAAAAAAAGAGTCTGCCAGGATCACAACATTTGAGAAATTGAAGAGGTCATTTGGAAGCAAGTTAGATACCTTGTAGTGGATCTATTCCATTCAAGGATTGAAAGGGTGAAAAACACAAAAACAAAAGTGGCTCGTATGCGCACTGCAACCTCCCCTCAGGGTTATAGGTAATATTGGCCAGCACTAACTTTAATGAATGGCAATACACTGTTGGAATTCAAAACTCATGAGAACTCAGCAGATCATACAAAGCTTTGCCTCCATATTGATGAAGCAATTTGGGTTAGCCTTACGTTCACTCCAGAAAGAAAAGATTTATAAAAGGAGCAAGTGTATTGGAGGCGGCTACTTAAATGTGTTCTTGCAGCTGTGTACATGCTAGTAGGGTGTGGACTAGCTTTTGGGGGAGGCAATGAAAATTTACCTTACCATATGAAGTGCCTTTCTTAGCTTGATGGATCATACTTAACAATAAGTTCTATTTCTTGCTGACAATTATGGAAGTTATGGATCTGGGTAGTGTTCATGCTTGTCTAAACCACACGCACAACATGATCAATTTACCCAACCTCTACCTGAAAAAGAAAAAGTAAGAATAAAACAGGATCGATCTGGGAGAACTTGAGAAAGGCGGGACACATCAATTTGTCTGTTGGCATTTCACCAACTCATTCACACGTTGATCAATTTAATTGCAATCATAAGTTGTGCATCACCCTTCAGATGGTTTTCCCATTGAATGCTTTCTAATTTTCCTTGAACTAGTAAAGCATAGTGAGGACAATGTCATGCTGAATTTTGCAAGCATTGACTGTAAAGTTGACTGTTATATGGCAAGAAGCTAACATACAGGAAGGTATAAAAACCTAGACCAACTGCTTCCAGAGAAAATATGTGCACTATATATATTTCTTGAGCTGGGCAGTAAATATTGTTGGTCATGTTGTTTGCGTATTAAATTTCTTTTGTGTAACAAATATGAAAGTACAACATTCTTCCATGCTTTTACAAAATGCTGGGCAATGCTCAAATCGTTTCTCGGCTCTGATTCTCACCATAGCAAAAAACCTCTGACACTAGGTGGGAAGCCTGTGCAAATATTACCTTAGCCACAGCTGAGAGCTAAATTTCAATTACTGAAACTAAAACACAAAAATCTAGACAAACAGAGTTGGGTCAGAACTCCATTCTGAAGAATGGTCAATGGGCTCAAACCGTTTGTTCTGTTTGTCTCTCTTACATATGCTGCCAGACCTGCTGAGGTTTGTCAGCACTTCAATTTTGTTTCAATTTTCCAGAACCCCCAATGATTTGTTTTACTTTGGTTCAATTATTGATGCGAGAACATATCCGCACACTGAAGTCGCGAAGAAGGTGACTTAAGGTAAGAAACTGTTATTTTTGCAGGAATTGATGGAGTTTATGCTCACAGTGGAATTTTAGAATTGTTAGGTCAGCCTCACAAAACAAACAAAGCCCTGCAGGATGCACAGAGAGAACATAAGGTATGTGATAAGCTTTGCACACTCTTACACCTTTTCACACCCTTCTTGGAAAGAAACCAGAGCTGATTTAATGGAATCAAACTCAAAAACAAACTAAAACCTCTTTATCAAGACAAACTTATGAAAAAAATAAATGATTATGAAAAACATTTTGTGAAGGTGATACACCTCATGCTGATGAGGCACTTCCTGCAAGTGACAAGAGATAATGGGAACTGCCGATTCTGGAGAATCCAAGATAATAAAGTGTGAAGCTGGATGAACACAGCAGGCCAAGCAGCATCTCGGGAGCACAAAAGCTGACGTTTCGGGCCTAGACCCTTCATCAGAGAGGGGATAGGGTGAGGGTTCTGGAATAAATAGGGAGAGAGGGGGAGGTGGACCGAAGATGGAGAAAAAAGAAGATAGGTGGAGAGGAGAGTATAGGTGGGGAGGTAGGGGGGGATAGGTCAGTCCAGGGAAGATGGACAGGTCAAGGAGGTGGGATGAGGTTAGTAGGTAGGAAATGGAGGTGCGGCTTGGGGTGGGAGGAAGAGATGGGTGAGAGGAAGAACAGGTTAAGGAGGCAGAGACAGGCTGGGCTGGTTTTGGGATGCAGTGGGTGGAGGGGATGAGCTGGGCTGCTTGTGTGATGCAGTGCGGGGAGGGGACGATTAAGTTGAGTGAGATCCTTTAATTTCATGACAGATACGTTTGAAATTTATTTAAAGAAAAGAGCAAATGTGCACAAAAATTGTTAATTTTCCATGTTTAGATTTAATTTTTCCATGATTTCGATGTCTTGGAAAACAGCTGTGAGAAGGTACAAAGCTTCTGATGGAAGATTATCTCGAGGATGCTAACCTCCTCAGAGAAATAAAGCACTTAAGAAGCTCATAGCGAGGAAAATTATTCAGACACAATACATTCATGTCACTAGGGCCTGCATCAAGTCATCGCCTGAGATAAGATTCAATTGGCTTTCCTTAATGTCGACGCAATATTGTGGTTCATTTTGGGTTTAATGGTAACAAATTGCTCAAGAGAAAAAGGTCACTTTTGCAGTTGGAAAACATCAAAAATGAACCAAAATAAAAATTATGCTGCAATAAAAGTTGTCTGGACCAAGGAAGGAGTGCACAGAACTCAACAAATTTCAGAGCTTATCATGACTTTGCTGTTAATATTAATGCAGTTTCTATTGCTTTTCCATTTATAACTGGTTGATGCATAATTTCTGGAACAAAACAGAAATTCCTGGAAAATCTCAGCAGTCTGGCAACATCTGTGGTTAGAAATCAAGAGTTAACATTTTGCAGCAAGTGACCCTTCTTCAGAACTGATGGTAGCAAGGAAAAGGGTTTTTTTATGTCAATGATAGGCTGGAGGTATGGTGGAGAGGAGTAAATGATAGGTGGAGTTAGAGCCTAATGAGAGAGAAAAACAATTGGACAGACAAAAAAGTGGATAAAGACCAGCAGAGGAGAATGAATAGCTACTAATGGGAACAATATGTAGTTGACAATGGGTTGTGTGTACTAGCAGCCCATGTGATGACAAAGTCTGGTGTGCGAGGGTGGAGGAAAGCGTGGGGAAAGGTTCTCAAGCTCTAAGTTGTTAAACTCGATATTAAGTCCAGAAGAGTGCAGAGTTCCCAAGTGGAAAATGAGGTGCTGTTCTTCCAGCCTGTGCTGAGCTTCACTGGAGCATTGTTGCAAGCCTAACACAAAGATATTGGCCAGGGTACAAGCTGGTATGTTGAAATGGCAGGCAACAGGAAGCTCAGTCTCTTTACTGCAATTAGAAGGTAGGTGTTCTGCGAAACGGTCACCCAGTCTGTGCTTTGTTTCCTTAATATAGTAGAGATCACATTGTGAGCAGCAAATGGAGCAAACTAGATTGAGGTGCTGGTAAAGTGCTGCTTCACTTGGAAGGTGTGTTTGGGGCTTTGGATAGTGAGGAGGGAGGAAGTAAATGGGCGGGTGTTACACCTTTTTAGATTGTGGAGCTGTGGGGATGTCTTGGGAGTGAAGGATGGATGGGCCAGGGTGTCTTGGAGGGAATGGTCCCTGCAGAAGCCTGAGCAGGGGAATAAAGTGCTTCTGGTGGTGGCATCCCGCTGGAGGTAACAGAAAAGGCAGCTAATGATCGTTCCAAATTTCCAGCATCTGCAGTTCTTTCAATTTTCTGTATAATTTCTGGAGTTAACCATAGATTAAAAATTTATGTAATTATTTTGATCTGCAAATATTTTGATCTGCAAATATTTAATACCACACCTAGGTTTATTGCAAAATACATGTATTACTTTTCCATTGAGCCTTCAATTATTTATGCAAATATAAGACTTTGATATTTCAATTTTAGTTGTCCTAATAGCATAATCAAAATAAATTTATATTATTCCGGGGCAGCTTCGGCTGCTGTGTCCTAAACTGGGTGACGTCAGAAGCATATCATATCCAATAAACTAGCTTCCAACCTCAGACAAGAGCCCATGTGATCTCTCTAGCTCCCACATCAGCCATCCTTAGCATTTTTGATTAAGACCACCAATACAGTACAAGTATTAATAATTTGTCATTTAATACAGTGTATTAATAACACTAAATATTCAGCAATCACTATTTAATTAGAAGTTTTATCCTGCAGTAATGTTATCAGTAATTTCAACATTTCAGACCAGAATCTCTAACGCCATTTTGTTCACTTTTCTTTGTTGGTTTGGTAACCTCTTTTTCTTCCTCTTTCTCTTCAGAACATTGCATTTCAGGATTTTACAACTCACTGCTCATTAAGACATGTCTTTTCTTTCTTGGCTTGTACCATTACCATGCCTTGAACAATCATTTATTCATTTAATGTCTCCAGCCCTCCGCCTTCACAGATATTCACACTTTTCTCCTCATCCCCATCTTCACTTGCTTAAAACCTATTACATGCCAAACCATTCTCAATTCTGATCTAAATGTCAGCGTAAAATGTCAACTTCTTTCCCACAGGTGCCGCCTAATGTTCCAAGCATTTCCAGCACATAGTGTTTATTGCAGATTTCCAGCATTCATAGTATTTTGCTCTTTTGACATGTTCTGACTGGATTAACATTCTCGATTCAGAAATGCAAAGCTCCTACTCAAGAGACTTGAACACAATTTAGACTCGGTGAAATTCTGAGAGTGTCATGATTGAACTGAAGCTTTGACTGTTCTTGGTGGGTAGAAATGACCTCAAGATATCATTTTGAACATTCTCCGCAATGTTTCATTCCTCAACTAATATCTTCAAAACAAGCTGTTAATTTATGTCATTGCTGTTTGTGGTAACTTGGTGTGCAAAACATGGTTGCGATGTGTCCCTTCTTAATATGTGACAGGACTTTGAAGTACTTATAAAAGCATTTTTGGACATCTAACTTTTGTGTTGTGTCTTACACCCAGTAAGTCCAAATGTTTGTAATAAACTTGATTGTTGCATCATAATAGGTGACCTGAAGTTATCCTACTCCAACTTACCACAGGTCACTTGAGGCATGCTCTTCAATTATAAATTAACATCGTTATATTAGCCCAGACATTTACATGTCTAAGAAATTTAATGATTTTACATAGTAGTTAGTTGTAATAAATAGCTATTAGGCTCGTCAATTCCACAACATCTATGCCCAATTTCTTACGTTATGGGAGCAAATGCAAGTAGTGCCAAACCAGGCACAATATCCTATTGGACAATAACACACCACCAGAAGGTACTATGTCAACCATTCCATTAATGCAAATTGTCAATGCTCCTTTTGATAATGCTACATGATAAAACATTTGTAGATGCAAACTAACTATGGAGAATTTGTCACAACTTTTAACTAGAATGTGAACTAAATATTCAAAATTACAATAAAAGATTGTTAAATGACAAAATTGTATTAAACTTCAACAAACTGTAATCAATTTGAATCAGTTATCACACCACTTGTGAATGGATAAAGTTGGCTTACAAAGTGCATGTATTTATGCATTTCACAAAACAGAAGGGTTAACAAAGTCACTATAGAAGTCCCTACATGTGCATGTGCAGACATGATGCATGCTTTTCCCTTGTTCCTAGTGATATAGCCTGATTTACACAAGAGCTTTCATGTTCTCATTATCTAATTAATTTAGAGCTCTAGTTAGGTATTTGGCTTAAAGAAGGAGCTGTATTAACTTGTCCTGTTCCCTTGGAAAATCTGTACCATGTTGATGGATACTTATTTTAAATTGCAAATGTATTCAGCAAAACTTAATAGCTCACAAGACAAGACAGGTTTTCCTAATAAAAGTTTGAGCCATTATTTTCTCTTATTCTTTGATTTCTTCTCCCTTGAGCTGTTTTCAATTAGTCTCTCAGTAAAACTAGTTAAAATATGCCTTTGGGTGGGGATTGAAGGAGGAAGAGAGCAAGCCAGTACATAGAGAGAAAAATGGGTTAACATTTCACATGCAATTCTTCATGAGAATTCTTCATAGACAATGATAATTATAGAATTATGTTAGTCATGGTATTATTTGTAAAATTCCCTTTTCCAGTCCATTAGTTTAATGGAGTTTGTGAACAAAAAGGGGTGTTTAGCCAACAATAATAACATCACAATAAATGTATCAAAATGTGATAAAGGTGCATAACAATCTCATTTAAAAATTTGGATTTTTTTTTAAGAGTGACAGATTTGATTTCAGTTCTGTGAACACAACTATTCTTTTGTAAAAAGGAAAGTGAATTCTCTTGGAAATAAACATGTTCTAAAGAATGCGTGAAAATTAGTTAAGTACCAAACCAGATACCTGTGGTGTTCATATTAACTCTGTGATACTTTATCAATCATGGCATTCAGAAAAACAAGAGACAAGGGGATACCAGTATTTTAATTTCATTTCAATTCAGAAGGGCCAGGCTTAAGTTCCATCATGGCAGAAGAATTGGATTGTTCAGAAGAACAGTTTTCATCCAAGCAAGTTTGTTAGGTCCATAGAATCTCCAGGCTGCCTGGGTCTGGCCCAAATTTGGAAAATTTAAGCCACTGTCTCCATTCATTATCTCCCAGCAGTCTTTGGGAATATCCAGTCATCTCTTCTAATCTACATTATAACGGAATCATGACATTACCAATATCTAGGTGCTAGGAAGTACAGAAGTTCAATTCAAAGAGCCTACCTGCTTTAGATCACTTTCGAGCCAGTATTGCCAGTGCCAACACACAGAAAATTCAGATTTTTGTGGCCGAGTCTTCAAATGAATTCTTTCATGTTTGGGTTCACACACGGAGGATGGGTCAGTTAAATGAGATATAACTATCATAGAATCCCTACAGTGTGGAAGAAGACTATTTGGCCCATCAAGTCCACACCAACCCTTCAAAGAGCAGCCCACCCAGGTCCACCCCACCTACCCTAACCCTATAATCCTGTATTCATCATGGCTAATCCACCTACCCTCTTTGGATTGTGGAAGAAAAACCACACAGATGCGGGGAGAATGTGCAAACTCTGCAGGCAGTCACCCAAGGCTGGAATCAAACTTAGGTCCCATGCACTGTGAGACAACAGTGCTAGCCACTGAGCCACCCTGCCGCCCCATGACCCACCGTGACACCCCACGCAATGAAGGCTTTGCAAATGTATTTCAGTAAGTGGAAAGGGATAAAGAAAATTGAACAGAGATCCTGAATTTATATATCCTTCTACACAATTGAGCCAATTAATTACTTATGAACTATGCTTTCTATTTTATGCCAAATGTCAAGCATGTTGAACACTGCCTGTCACCTGACAAATAGGCATGGAGGTAAATAACCAATCTGCAAAAATCTCCTGTTCTTTTAATACTGGTTGTGATACTTTACATTCTGCTGAATATGCAGCTGAGGCCTCCATTTCACATTACCCTTTTGGATACAAATGCAGTAAGTCTCAGAACTGATCATCAGCATACATTGCTCAAGTTCTGAAATAGAAGTGGCATCTAAGAACCTTTGATTCAAAAGATGAGAGGGTAATCATTGAATCAAGCTGATACTAAAATAAAAAGCTAAACACTTTCAATAAAATGATTAGATAAACAATTATTGAGCAAAATGAGTCTACATTTTAAGACCAATCTGTTTGCCCACAGGACATTGTTATTTTATTTGAATATCTTTGTAAAAAGCATTATTGTTTGACCAATGATCTGAACACTCACAGCTACAGAAAAGACAAGCGTCTCAACTAAAGATAAATAGAAACAGCAAAACAGTCAAATTCAAGTACAGTCACAATCTTTCCCTCAGTCTGAATTGGGATGAATGCTCCCAATCAACTTTTAGGGTACTGACAAGGCGATCTCATGGGCATATTCTACTAAGTCACAGACACTTGTCAAACGTACGATAAGGGAATGCAAGATTGATCGGAAATGTTTGAAATTAACAAAGTAGGAAGCTGCAACAATGACTCGATACTTTCTCAATTTGAAAAAGCATCAGATTTTGCTAGATTTTCTTTGTTATTTTTAGCTGTTGAGGCAATGGTAAATTACAAACCTTCTTCCTGCACTGTGTTCACAATAGGAGTGTAATCAAAGTTAAATCAAAGTTAACATTATAAAGGAAATCACTGGTAGATCTTTCTGCTGACTTTCACACTTTTTAAATCTAAATACTTGGATCCATTTCCGCACTGCTTCAGCCCACAGTTAATTCGATCTTCTTCAGAAAAATATCTTGTAACTAAGATTTACTGTCAGAACAGAGACCAAGTGTGCGGCAGGTCATGATCAACAAGGGACCATGACTTTATGGTTAAAGTACATGAATGTTTCATAGCAAAATTGGAAGGAAGGTAGAAAGGTAGTCATTGACTGAAAGATGTTTCTTTTCCCTGCTGGCAACAATACCCATAAGAGCATTCGACCAGTTAAAATCTGAAACAGAAATTTAGTTCTGAGAACAGCTTCATCAGGAAACTTACTTCAGGACCAAACAAGATAATCATCATGACAAGCCATTTAACTGCTATATCTTGCAAAATTAATAAAGGGAAAATAAGTTTAAAGTAAACCAAATTTGCAAGATTAATTGGAACTTCATATTCCATGCAAAGTCATGTTAATTCTTTCACCTAATTATGTTAGCTGCTGTTTGTTAAATGTTTCTGTCCCATTCTTCTAAAGGAAGCTTTCATAGGCAACTGCGCTTTAAGCCATTTCTTCTAAGAATGTTGTAAAGTGTGAAATGAGTTACAAGATGTTCTCTATGAAGAAAATTTTCACACTCCCTGCAAAGTCACGCCATGAAAATTTGTAGTACCAAGGGCCTCCATTGACCACTGCATCTGTGCCAGTATAATCCAAAACTAATTCCACTGCCCTGCTCTCCCTCTCCAAAATGTTCTAACTTCACAGACTGGGTTCATTCAAATTTTTGAACAATTAAGAGTGCATTCAGAGAGACATCTTAGAGAAGCCTTTGTATATTTATACATATGTGAGACACCCCTTTTCAACAAGCCCAGACCATTACTTTGACAGGGGAGAAATAAATGCAGAGAAAATGAACCCCGAACAAAATGTCATTCAATGACTGAAGAAGGAAGAGAAAAGCCTTGAAGCAAGAACATATTATGAAACCAAGAACCACTAAAAAGGCAAATAAGAGTACTGTATACAAATTAAAACTATTAATACACGTACTAAATTAAACAACCATAAAAATACAGCAAGACAAATGGATCACAGGTGGAAACACTATACTAAAACCAGTATAACTGTGTAGAAATCAGACTATTAAAAGAACAGTGTAAACAAGTAGGAATGCTATTAAAACCAGTACGAGAGCATCATTCTCACCAGTAAAACAAGTCAAACTATCACAGGAATTAAAATTTCAGTCACACATAAACAACATGAACAGTAGTAGAACCAGTCACAAGACTAGACACTCTACATTGAAATAAGTGCAACACACAAAATAGTACAAGCGAAATATTTAAAGAATTATGAATGCTATATTCACATTAATACAGTCCAAGTACAAATACTGCATTGTTACAGCTATGATCAGCTCATCAAAGCAGACAACAAGTTTATCCTCAGCACTGAGTACATTTAGCTGTAGCAATTGCAGGCTGAACATAACAGTACATTAAACCTAGTACAGCTTAAATGAGCAGAACAAGCAACCAGCATTAATAAGGTACAACATTAAATGCTGAATAATGAAGAGTATTAAACCATGCAACAAGTATTGTGTTAAACTAAGTGCAAGCAGTGCATTAAACCATATGGCCTTCCTCTCTATTTCTCTCTCCTGTGGTTTCATCTATGCCTGGGTATTCCTGGAGAGGAAGTGACCACTTGAGATTTTCCACAACCATTGGGCACCAGGGATATTGAATTGTTCCCCTTGCACTGAGGAACATTTTGTAATTTAATCTGTTAAATTTCTTTTAACTAAAGCTTAATTTAGATATAGTTAGATATAGTTTAATTTGGAAAGGCAAATTAGGGCAGGACTTATAAACTTACTGGTAAGGTCCTGTGCAGTGTTGTTGAAAAAAAGAGACCCTGAAGTGCTGGTTCATTGTTCCTTGAAAGTGGAGTGGCAGGGAGAAAAGATAGTGAAGAAAGCATTTGGAGTCCTGATTTTATTGGTCAGTGCATTGAGTGTTGACGTTGGGAGGTCATGTCACAGCTGGACAGGAGATTGGTTAGGCCATTTTTTGGAATGCTGCATGTACTTCTGTTCTTCCTGCGAGACGAAGGATGTTGTGAAACTTAAAACAATTCAGGAAAGATATACAAGGATTTTGCCAGTGTTGCAGGGTTTGAGCTATAGGGAGAGGCTCATATACTATTTTCCTTAGTATATTCCTTGGAGCATTGGAGGCTGAGGGGTGACCTTATAGAGGTTTATAAAACCATGAGGAGTGGGGATATGGTAAATATACAAGGTCTTTTCTGCAAGGCAGGTGAGTCCAATACGAGAGGGCTCAGCCTTAAAGTGAGAGGGGAAAGATTTAAATGGACATAAGGGGCAACTTTTCATACAGAGGGCATTGCGTGTCTGGAATGAGGTGCCAGAGGAAGTAGTGGAGGCTGGTACAATTGCAACATTTTAAAGGCATATGGATGGGTACATGAATGGGAAGGGTTTAGAGGGATATGGGCCAAATGCTGCCAACTGAGACCAAATTTATTCTGGATAAATTACTTTGTCACTTCCTGAAAGAATTCCATCAAGTTGGTAAGACATGATCTTCCCTGCCCAAAACCATGCTGCCTATCACTAATAAGCCCATTTTCTTCCCAATGTAAATAGATCCTATCCCTCCATATCTTCTCCAGCAGTTTCGTCACCACTGATGTCAGACTTACCAGTCTATAATTACTGTGTCGGTATTCATTGAGGACAGAGACATGACGGATGTTGAGGTTAGCGATAGATAGTTGATTACTCTAGGTCAAGTCGGCATAAGGAGGGGGCAAGTGTTGGGTATTTTAAAAGGCATTAGGGTGAACAAGCCCCCAGGCCTGGATGGGATCAATCCCAGGTTACTGAGGGAAGCAAGAGAGGAAATAGCTGGGGCCTTAACAGATATCTTTGCAGCATCCTTGAGCGCGAGTGAGGTCCCGGAGGACTGGAGAATTGCTAATGTTGTCCGCTTCTTTAAGAAGGGTAGCAAGTATAATCCAGGTAATTATAGACTGGTTAGTCTGACATCAGTGGTGAGGAAACTGCTGGAGAAGATATGGAGGGATAGGATCTATTTACATTGGGAAGAAAATGGGCTTATTAGTGATAGGCAGCATGGTTTTGGGCAGGGAAGATCATGTCTTACCAACTTGATGGAATTCTTTCAGGAAGTGACAAAGTTGATAGATGAGGGAAGGGTTGTGGATGACGGCCGAAGGGTCCGTTCCTGTCCTGTAATTTTCTTTGTTCTTTGTTCTTTGATATCTGGTCAGCCTGGATGAATTGGACCAAAACGTCTGTTTCCATTTTTGACATCTATAGATATTTTGATTACATTTTATTGTTTGTCGCCTTTGAGAAGAGGCCACATGCTACCCTGTGAATTGATGTTGATCATTAACAAATAAAGTAGGGCTAATCCCTTAAATCCAAGCTCCAATTTTGGCTGAGTACAAAACAACACCCCAGTAAATGAAAAGAGTGTGAGACTGTTTCAGGAGAAAGAACTGATTTTTTGAAAAAAACAAGAAGTTATTGGAAGTTTTCATAACAAGCCAACAGAGAATAAATTTTAAAATAAAATGTTGGAAGATGAAAACATGTTCATTTAAACTTCCATTAGACTTGTAAGGTAATTTTGCTAATAGTGGCCGATTGTCATTAATTGGTAACAGCTCTAATCTTGCCTCACATGATTTACTGGTGAATTTCCATCTGATTTTATTCCTCCTTATCCACCCTATAACTGCACTATTTGTGTTAATTTATCTCCTGATCTAAGGTTACAAGAGTGTAAGTAATGCCTAGCCAAGAAGCTTATTGTTATTATCTTAATCATTTTTCATTAATTCTCTGACTTGTGCAGCAGCTTTTAGGGGTTCTGTACCTGATCATCCAAATCCTGTTTGCTTCTTAAATTCTTTGACTCTTGCTGAAGAGTAGATACTGTTCTTCCTAAACCCCAAGCGGGATGCATTTATTATCCCTCAGCATCTCACTGGAAAGAGAGTTAAACTTTACAGTTTCTAGGGAAATTCGGACTCAAAATCAAAACTTCTTGGCAGTTGGCAACTGGGTTGAAAGCAAATTAAAGAGACTGTCACCTGAGTTTCGATGATGATCCCGATGACACAGTACCTGCATTTGTGAATTAAACAGAAGAAAAATGTAAACACTGACTCAATTTCCTGGTAGTCCATGAAAGCCTCTGCTTTACCAATCAGCAAATGACTGTCAAATTCTGAGCGTCTATATTTCCTACAACTGTAGTACAGTGCTTAGTAGGGTTTAGTATTTGAAATAAGTGCCATTTATGCTGAGCAGACTGCTGAATAACATTGTAAGATCTGAATAAGATGTATCTGCTATATAATGAGTTATTTGTTTTACCGTTAATTTTTTTAATTAATTTAATTTATGTTGATTTGGGTTTGCTAAAGTAAAGCTTTAGAACAATGAAAGCTTGCATATTGGAATTTTAATATTGAGAAGCTCTGTTCCTTCACATTATTGTTGTACATGGTGATCGTAACACCAGACACTCAATCTGACTGAATTCCTTTGTAACATCCCATTCCCACCTACACTTTACTGTGCCTTCTGATACTGATTTGTAGCAAATCAATAACCTATAATTTTAAAGTACAGGCACTCCCTCATTTACAAACACCTGACTTATGAATGCGGTTACATGAGAAATTGACCCCATATAGAGGTCTACTAATATTAAGTTTAAAGATCCAACATGCGAATGTTTCTGCTTATTTATGGATGGCTATTTTACATTGTCCTGTATTGTGTTCCGACTTGCATAAAATCGACTTATGAACACACTCAGGAAGGGAACCCATTTGAAACCCACAGACTACCTCTAATTGTAATTTGGTCTTCACCATATGTAATTCCTGAAATTCTATAGATGCTTTGTTACTGGTATTCTATGGGTCCATCCATCAATAGATTTACACTCACTGACATGTATTGACTGGATAAGACAACCTTTATTTCTTTTGAATACCTAAAAATTTTCCAAGTGTTTTAAAGCTCTGCCTATATCTTCCTGTAGAAAGTGTAAATCAGTGGCTTCAGTCCTAGATATTTTTAATCAACCTGTTTCAGAGAAGCTTTTACACACTTCTGGAGCAGGTGGGGCTTCAGTCCAGGTCTCCAGCTCAAAGGCAGGGATGCCACCATTGCAGCACAAGGGCTGTGGCTTCAGTTCTAATTTTTCAAAAACTTAGCTTATTTTTCTAATCAACCTGCTCAGAGATATTATGGCACCTCAGGAGCAGGTGGGACTTGAACCCAGGCCTCATCATCCAGCAGCAGGGACACACCATTGCACCATGAGAGGACCCCCATGGCTTCAGTCCTAAGCCTGAGAACATAATTTGCAACACATCCTTCGTTTTTTAACAATATGAATCAGACTGGCTGATGATGGTGTTAAAGGCCTCCATGTGCTTGGACAGCTAACAGCATGAAACAGGTGGCAGGGGACCAATGCGTGGCAGTGAAGGAATACTACTGAGCTCTCAAGTAGCTCTTATCTATGAAAGGGCAGCTTAAGTATTCCTTGTGAGTAGTCTGCTCCTGCTAGCCCACCAGACAGTGAGAAATGCAAATAAAAATACACTTTTGTGCCTTCTCTAGACTTGACTCTTTTTTTTTCCTTCCATTGTATTAATTTGATGGGAAAACCACAAGAGCTGCCCTGTCTCATTATGCTTGTTACGGCTGCCTGCTGGCTTCCTCAGTGTCAATCAGTATATTTGAATAATGACCCTCATTGCTTCCCGATAGAGTCACTGCTGCTGTCCGGAACAAATTAAAATTCAAGGTAGTGGAGTTAGTTTTAACTCCCTGTCCATACTATTTCCACCGGGCAGGTCAAGTTAAAATTGTGCCGAAAAGTGGGGTGGGGTGGGGGGGGGGGGGTGGGTGTCGCACTAAAAATTGTTGTGGAAGGCACTTTGTACCTGGAAGGGTTAATTGATATCAGGTGGTAAACCACACCCATCAGGACATAAAGTACTGTTCCTGGGAGCAGCTCAGGAGTACAGTTTGTTATTGTGTGAGAATGGTTTGGTATTTGTAATATGAACTTACTTTAAATTGAGCCTGATGTCTCATGAGAGACCTACTGTGTCATCGAGTTTTACAGCATGGAAACAGAGCCTTTGGTCCATCTGGTCCATGCCAACCAGATCTGGATCTAAATTGATCTAGTCCCCTTTGCCAGCATTTGGCCCAGAGCCCTCTAAACTTTTTCTATTCATATACCCATCTAGATGTGTTTTAAATGCTATAATTATACCAGCTTCCACCATTTCACCTGGCACCTGTTTCTATGTCCGCATCACCCTCTGTCTGAAAGAGGTGCACTTCAGGATCCTTTTAAACCTTTCCCCTTTCACCTTAAACCTATGCCTTCTTGTTTTGGACACCTCTATCCTGGGAAAAAAGACCCTGACTGTTTACCGTATCCATGCCCCTCATGATTTTATAAACCTCTCTAAGATAACCTCTTTGCTTCCAATGCAGCAGGGAAAACAGCCTGAGCCTATTCAACCTCTCCCTATAGCTCAAACCCTTCAATCCTGGAAACATCCTTTCTGAACCTTTTCAAGTTTCACAACATTTTTCCAACAGCAGGGAGATCAGAATTGAACGCAGTATTTTAAAAGTCACCAACGCCCTGTATAGCCACAACATGTTTCTCGTGTTATAACTAGCTGTTTAGAAATCAGTTTATTTACTATTTTTCAAGATTGACAAGCTCTTCTCCTGAAGATGTCATGTGGGCATCTAAGCTTGACCGCTTAGGCTAATATTAGTAAGGAGTGGCATTGAACTGCTCAGTGCCTCCCATCTCATCATCAGAATAAAAACCTTATACTCAACTACAGGTCTCTAAGCATTGAACTGCCTTTTTCTCTAATGAACTCACATTATCATTATGGAATGATCAAGAAAATGAAATGATAAACTTTCAAAACCATCTAATACTTGTGCTCTACATCAGGCTATTAATAAGCAAGTTGCTACTGATATTACCATGAGTACTGTGTCGCTTAAAGTAGGAAGACCAATAAAATGAGTAGTAAAAATAACAATAACATTTGAAGTAATTCAGAATTCAAACAACTTTGCAATAGCAACTCCAATCCTTTTCTAAAAACTTTGAAATCGCTGCAGGCACAATTGCTCACCTATTTCTCCCTCACTACAGAGTTGTTAGTTTTGACACCGCACAGCAGAATGCACTTTCCTAGACTACAATCTCTGAGAGAAGAAACTGCCTCCAGCTGCCATTACAAATGTATTCAGTGCCTGTCCCCTATAACCATCCCTTTTAACTGTTTGCCTGCATTCGATGTAATTTGTTCTACAATTATATTTGCATCAAATTGCCTTTAACATTTCTCATTAAAAAATGTTATACCTTGTGTAAACAAAGCTGCAGATTCCTAATGGGCTTTAATGACTAATTCTGGGCTAAGCTTCTGATTTTCACATAAATCATCAAGCTGGAGCATACAGCATTTATAAGTGTACATAGATAATCTCTTCAGACATAGAATATTGTGCAGAGTGGGTAAGGTGCATTTTCAACTGAGAACTCCAAGCTGCTTAAAATTTTAACATTATTTTCCTGTGTGCCTGTAATTATCTTACACCAGGATTGTCTGGTTGGGAAGTCACCTGCGCACAATATACAAACTGGAGAATCTTGAACATTTGAGGTTATTCATCTTCAGCACAACAGTGAAGAATGTCAAAGGCAAATGCATCAAGTAAAAGTGATTCCTCTGGCTCTGGCACATTTGCATGATGGAAGACAATTGAAAACCTGAGCAGTTTCTGTTTGGCAAGGTTAGTCAGGGTCAATTGACCAGGGGACACACAAAGATCTGCTGCAAGAAAATTTGCAAGTGTGCCATGAAAATCCTAAACTTCAATTTCATACCAGGGAACCATTAACTGAAGTCTGACAAATGGTAAGAAATGGTGGGCTGATGTGCACCAAAAGGACCAGCAGTGGCTACAGTGGCTTGATGCCAACAGCAAAACAACAACCCTTAATGGTACATGATCCTCATTTTATACATGGCACTTGTGGCACAAACTGCCTCTCATGAGCTGGTCTCTTCATCCATCACATAAAGCTATCCATCCCCATTGGATTGGATTTACTGTATCTCCATCATTTTACATAGAAGAATGGTGAAGAGCTCATCAATTCAATGGCTCAGGTGAGGGAGGAATGGAAGGAGAAGTCCCCTTGATATTTCTATAGTGACACAATACGAAACACACATAAAAACGGTTGTGGCTAATACTGACCATCCACAGTGTCAACAATTGCAATCCAAGTGACCTGGTAGGCCCATGAAACTGGACTGCAGGATTAATCCATCAGTCCCAGTGACGAAGCCATAGTTAAAGGCAACAACAGGCAGAAATGTTAAATTTAATTGAATTTCCCAACCTTTGCCTTTGAGACAGTGGAACAAGTGTTTGTTTGGCAACAAAGACCCAGCAGTCAGGCAAAGTTTCAGAGTTCAGAGCAATTATTGTCACCACAATCCTGTAATGCACTGAGACGTGGAACATATATCTCCGACAGACACAAACTCTAGAGAAATTTTGTCAACCATGCCTTCACCATAACCTCCAGATTCCATGGAAAGACTGCCAAAAAAAGTTTTACTGTCCATCTCAATGCTAGATCTGCAAGCAATCAGAAAAAATCCTCTAAGATCAATTGTGTGTCTAGCTGGCAGAAAAACATCTCCCCACCAGGTCCTGTTTCTCTCTGCACCTAAGTAGTTGGGTTGGGTGGGTGAGAAAGCAAGTGCTTCAGAGACACTTATGGCACCCTTGAAATGTACAGTGCTGAACATAATGCCTAGGTGCAGCTTGCTACCAACTGTTTTAAAGGGTAACAAGCTGTCTATCAAACTGCACGATGCTTTGAGACAATGTCATATTGATGAGGCAGAACGGTATCAGATAAGGGAAGGAAAGGAAGCAAATCCTGCAATTCGTATCCCACCACCTTGTGAGATATATACTCCGTCTTCCAAACTCTATGGGTTGAGAATTTGTTCCAGTCAAGTGAGGACCTATGGCAGAAACTCTTGGCTATGAGTAGACTTCATCCTCAAATCGAAGGACAACCCAATGATGAGCACAGTTTGTCTGAAAGAGCCCTTGATCAAAAATTCTGTTGATTTTCCCAGGAAAGCTTTTGCTGTGTGAATATCTGAAACCCCGCCCTTATGTCTAACTCACCATGTGGGCAACTATCTATGAAATATGGCTGAATCAAAGCTACCTTGGGCTGTATGATGGCTCCAAGAGCCAAACAGTTGACATGTATGTTTGCATGCTTGGAAAAAATTTCAATTTCCATCTTCAGCATGTGGTATTTTTCTAAGTTTCTAGCAGGCTGAAATGATGAGCGCAACAGACCTGTTAGAAGTAAATCTCTCAGATATTGATGGTACTAATCACACCAAAGAAGTTTTAGTGGATCAGATATGCCAATCCAAGAACCTTCTGCGAAGCAAATCTAACCAGACCCAGAAGACCAGTAAGATACCCAAATCTGCACTGCAAGGCTGAACATAATCGTAGCAGGAAAGTCCTGAAAATCAATGGTTGCACCTGGGCCACTGGCTGGCAAAATCAAAGTAAAATGCCAACTTACCTTCTTCTCTGAATTGACTTTGACTACGACAATGATAAGTGGTTACAGCTGCTTGGCAACAGGTGCCAACACCAAAAACAACAACCAGCTAATGTTATTTGGCAACTCAATGTGTAGAACTTGTGGCAAAACCTACCTTTCCAGGGTGGGGTTTAGCAGCCATCAGCAAATGGGCACCAAGTGATGAACCCCAATCTAAATGGACAGTTTACAGTGTGTCTATCTTCTCTCCCAGACAGAAAGATTCCAAAAAAGAAATGGGGTGAGTGATTATGAGATCAGTCACCTTTTATTAAACATGACTTGCTGATTGACTAATGTTACTGAAATCCCTGATAGTAGCCTAGGAGGAGCCATTGGCATTGAAAATTTCAGGCTGCATTGACTGCAACAGAACTGTGCCAACTATGCCATCGTGTTTGTAAGTGTTGCTGTAGCAGTCAGTACAATACAGCCTCCCTGGAGAAGTACAGCCTCCTTATGTATGGCTCTTCAGATATTGTGGGCTTTTGTTCTGGGCCGATACACTTTGTTGGCAAGGAGGAGATTCCTGGAGGCACATGTGTTGGATTTTCTCTGCAGCTACTGCTCTTTTTCCTTACCTACCTCTTGCCAGACTGGAATTGTTCACAGGATTTCCTGCAGAGGGAAGAAGATACATTGCCAGAAGCACCAGTAACATGTGGATGTCTGCATACAAATTTCAAAATCTTGAAAAGAGCATCAAAGCCATTGTATAAGCAAGTATCCTGAGCCTTGAAGTTTTTTTTTAACTGGTTTGTGACATCTTTTAAATACAACAGTTCCTGACATGTAACTCTTCGGTTTGAGTGTGTTGAGAAAGCAGCACTAATAATACAAGTTGAGAAGGTGTTGAAAGCCCTGGTATTATCTGACCCCCATTGATTGCCCTGCACATTATTTAAAAGTATTTATTTGGCCCCTGTCTCTTCTGGCAGGGTAGTTATTGCCAAAATTGTAATATAATAAGAAAGATCCAAACAGACAAAATGCCAGCAACAAGACAATGTTGTGGTTGCAATTTTAATGTTGTTATTGCTACACTTACTTAACAGAGTGAACAATGTTCTGTTAAAAATCTGCCAAAAGAGGTTAATCACAGTCCCTCAAATTAAACTTTTATCGTTCAAGCATTGTTCTCCGCCCATTCCAAAGGCTTGACTTGTCCTTGAATGGGTCATATTTCAGAAAATGTTGGGACTATAAACACAACACGATTCTTCACCTTGAGTACAAATTGAAAAGTGTATAAACCTCAATAACTGCAGCAATTTCTGAATAAAACTCAAACTACAGTGTGATATTTACTATTAGATAAACTCTAATATTTTAGTTCATATTGTCACAGACTATAGATACCTATATACGTTGATTCCAAACATGCACAAACTCTGTTTCTGCATTTTACATTTCTTTAGACAGGTACAGCTTGGTATGTAAAACTCATTTCTGTCAGTTTTTACATTAAATGTCTTTCTCTGTCTTGAATAATCCACTCATTTATAAATACTTTAACAATGTGATCAAAAATGGTTTCATTTTAAATGTCTGTGTCTAATTAATTGTGGTCTATATCTTAATGGCTCTTGGAGTCATCTGTTAGAATATGCTTAATTGTTGCATCTGTGAAGTTTGTCAAATATTGAATGAAAATGCATATGGATTTGTATGTGCTGAATGTCAGCCAAATAATGGGATGGTACATTTCTACATTTATATATATGGACATGCTGATTCTCATTAATGGAAGTGTTTGGAGTCTGCGACTGGTATCTTTCCCAACCTTATCCATAGTTATTGACGGAAACATTCTTATTTGATTAAATTCACTTAATTTCCTTGTGCTTCTCTTACAGTCTCACATCTCTCGTAATTACTACAGTGTGGTCTGATTATGTCTTATTTTAACAAAGGCATTTAACTCTTTGTAGTTGTTTTTGCAGCAGTGCCTATGGTAATCAAATTGTGGAAAATAAATAAACACTCCTCTTCTCCTCACCCCACCCCCACATAAACCCGTCCTCTTGTTCTTTTCTCAATTTTTGCAGAAATGGTAAGCAACACTTTGTGTTTCCATGTTCTCATTCTGCCATCTACTGGGTGCAGCTGCACGAAGGCAAATTGCAATAAGCTGTATCCAATTTGGTTCATTCAGTTCTAAAAGTCATATCTCAGCTCAGAAAGTTGCAGAGAAGGGGAAGCATTAGCTGCTTAGAGAGTCACAGAGTCCTGGAGTGCAGAAACAGACCCTTCCCCCAACCAGCCCTTCCCACACTAAGCTTATCTCACCTGCCTGTGCTTGCCCGTACCCCTCCAAATTTTTCTCATTCATGTACTTATCCAAATGCCTTTTAAATGTCGTAATTATACCTGCATCCACCACTTCCTCTGAGAGTTCATTCCACACACAGACCACTCTCTGTGTAAAAAGAAATTGGCTTTCATGTCTTTTTAAAATCTTTCTCCTCTTGCCTTAAAAATATGCCCCTTATTCTCAAAATCCCCCACCCTAGGGAAAAAAACACCTGCTGCTTACTTGATCTATACACCTTATGATTGTATAAATCTTTATAAGGTGACCCCTCAACCTTCTACATCCCAGTGAAAAATGACCCAGCCTTTCCAGTCTATTGTTATATCCCAAACCCTCCCTTCCTGGCAATTTCCTGGTTAATCTTTCAATCCTCTCCAGTTTAATGATATGCTTACTATAACAGGGTGACCAGAACTACACACTGTACTCCAGGAGTGGCCTCACTAACATTCTGTACAACCTCAACATGACGTCCCACCTCCTCTACTCAAAGTTTTTGTAGTTGCAATTCTCCTCTGCTTGAGCATCCAAGCCAGTCAGGTAGATTGCACAATAGCAGTAAACCAGGAATGCCATCACCAGTTATCATGGACCTACAGAAACTATATGTAATAAAAAAGAAAGTAGGACTTGAATTTAGATAATGGTTTTCTTGACCACCAGACAGCTAAAAGGACTTGGCAGCCACTTTTTGAAGTGGGGTTACAATATAAGAAACTGGGCTCCCAATTTGTCCTCAGCAAACTCCTCACAAACAGCAGTGTGATAACAATTAGAAAATTATGGTCGTTGAGGAATAAATATTGGTGAAGGCACAAGAGAGAACTCTGGTGCCCTCCTTCAAACTAATGCTTTTGTGTCTAGCACATCTGAGCATAAAGATAGACACTTACTTTAAGGTCCTGTCTGGAAAAGGCAGATCTTAGAGTGGCTTAAAAGGTAGAAAGCAACGAATGTAGCCCTTGAGGACCATTGGAAATCTTCCTGACAATGCTATCAATTTACCCTGAGCTCAAAGTCCTTACCTCCCAGTTTGCTCTTTGTGCCTTTTTAAGGTGTTAATGCATTCTCCACTGTGTAGCTAGTGGAAGGACCTTTTAAACTAAACAAATACAAAGACCATAAGTGTTGAAATATGAAATTAAAATAGCAAAGTGTTGATAATTTTTCAAGTAAGCATAGAAAAATGCCAGCTAACACTGAGTAGGGATTTTGGCAGTTTACTTTTCTACGCCTAAGACTGTATTGCTGCTACTTGTCATTCAAAATTGCAATGTAAATTGATGTAGCGAATGTGAGTTGCTTCCCTTGAAAAGAAGAGGTTGATTTTCTGTAGCACTATAACATGTCCTCAACAAATCACAAAACTTTTTATAGTCAATTTGTTACTTTTCAAGCAGTGTTTGTTCACACAGAAACTGTGAGCCAACTGTGCCTGCATGCTCACTTAGAAACATGTAGATGTAGAGTTTCAGATCTTTGTGTCTTGTGCAAAGTGCGAGCTGCACATCTGCACTGAACGGGTGCAATATTGATATGGGGCTCAGCAGCTGAAAAGATCTCCAGGATCAGTCAGTAGAGGGGGAATCAAAGAGGCCTCTCCCATCTACCCCTGTCCCATCCCAATCTACATGCCCCCCACACCCTCCAGATCCCGATCTTCACCTGCCCGCCCATTCCCGATATCCAGCGAATTCATTTAGGAGTACAAAATAGGCACATGATTGAAACACTTCAACAAATCTTATTCACTGGTGCATCTCCCTGGAACATACTGCACATGCTCCTCAATCTCAGCAAATGTAGCTTCCTTTTTAAACAAAATCACTTCTGCTATGTAGGCTAAAACAGCACCACTGCATGGTGCCACTAGCAAGAAATTGAGGATTAGTTTAATGATGGCCTTTTATTTTTGGTTGGCCAGAACCCTAAACAATTCACAGAATCATAAGAACTCATGATTCTGCAGTTTTACAGCGTGGGATGAAGCCATTCTGACCATTATGCCAGTGTGTCTCTTTGAAAGAGTGATATAATTATTTTTCTGTGAATGTGTATTTGTTGGATTAGCTTTCTGTGATTATTGTTGTTGATTGGCTTTGAGAAGCAGAAAGAGTCTCTTCAAGTGCGGATGTTGCCAGGCCATTTTCCTTCTTTCCCTGTCCCAAAGTGTTGCCTGAAATATAATGTAATTCTGCATTCCCATACCTGCTTTCATTGTTTATACAAGTGGATAATCTGCATGCAACATTCATCTCAATGTATGAAATTTCTAGAAAGTTCAAATCTGCCAGATCTGAGTGTATGAGTTTATGACTATAGAAATTTTGGTTAAGTGTGTTTCTTGTTTTCAATAATTTCATGCACCAGATCAGACTAGTTGGGAGACTACAATATCATCTTAATTCATTTTTTAAAAAACTGTATTTGTCCAAAGGTATTAAAATCAAATGATGGAACTCAAACATTGATAGTCTATTTCTTTTTCAACTATATTAACACATACAAGATCCTAAAAACCCACTGTGGGATGTGGACTCTTTTCATTTCCTCTTTGTTCTATATCCCTGTATGCCTTTAAGCTGTAGCCTTTGTTTACCAACATTCCCAGTGAAAGCAATTCTCCAGGTAGTTTCCTTTAATGTACAGTTACTTGAGAATATAGCGTGTCCTGTGTCTGAGCCAAAATCTATGTTCAAGCGTCACTCCAGGATTTGTTGACCACAGAAAGCACATTCATTGTGCAGTCAAATACCACAGGATTGGTATTTAAGGTTTCCAGAAGTGTCTTCACATTATTGGACATCATCAACAAACCAAGAATTCTTTTCAGTTTCAGTTGCTTATAAACACCGAATCGTTTACTTATTGATTCGTTCTTGGGATATGGGCTTCACTGGCAAGACATGTTGTCAATGAAATTAATGCTATAGCTCAGAATTATTAATTGGATTATTAACATGGGTCACTGTATCACTATACCAGTGACATTAACACTGCACCACTACTTCCAAACAGATTCTTCATCGCAGATGAAACATTAATTTGAAAACATCAGTCTTCCTCAATATTATACAAACATGAATTAGGAGCAGGAGTAGGTTATTCCACTCATAAGATCATAGAGTCATAGAGATATACAGCATGGGAACAGAGCCTTCAGTTCAACTCATCTATGTTGACCAGAAATCCTATATAAATCTAATCCCATTTAGCCCATATCCCTCTAAGCCCTTCCTATTCATATGTCTAACCAGATGCCTTTTAAATGTTGTAATTGTACCAAGTCTTCTCCACAAACAATAAGATCATGGCTGATCTGATTATGGCCACAACTTAATTTTCCTAACTATCCTTTAACTCCTTTGTTGCTCAAGAATATGTTTACCCTGCCTTAAAAATATTCATTGATGGCGCTTCCACTGGTCTCTGGGGAACAGGGGTCTACAGAAACACAACACTCTAAGAGAAAACACTTTCCTCTTCACTAACATAAATGGGACGGCTCTTTATTTTTTAACTTCTCTGTGCCCCTAGTTCTAGGCTTTTCCAAAAGAGGATACATTCAAATCCCTTTTGGAATCTTCTATCTTTCAGTACGGTCACATTTCATTAGCTTTGAAACACTGCCTAATATTGCCTCATAAGATAACACTATTATCCTCAAACTTAGTTGAGTGAGCATTTGCTGAACTGCTTCTAATGCAATTATGTCCTTTTTTTAACAAAGGAATCCAAAACTGTTCATCGTACTCTTGATACATTCTAAATAATGTGCTGCACAGCTGGAGCATAACATCCCTACTTTTAAATGCAATTCCTCCTGCACTAAGCAACAACATACAGTTTGCCTTCCTTATCACTGTCTGTACTAACATTGTTATTCATGCAGCAGGACACCCAGATTCTTCTCTACCTGAGTCTTATAAGCTTTCTCTATTTAAATATTTGCTCCTTTACTATTCTTCCTGCCAATGTAGATAAGTTAATATTTTCCTACCCATATCCCTTTGCAGATTCTCTATGTCTGCCTTTCATCTTACTTTCCTGCCTATCTTTGCATCTGCAGCAAATTTAGTAATCAATACACATTAGAAATACTTGAGACTCCACCTAACCATGTGAAACTACTCATTACCTCTTGCCAACCTGATAAGGACACATTTATGCTTTTTTTCTGTTTCCTGTTAGCTAACCAATTCTGTATCAATGCAATTATGCTATTTCCTACAGTATGAGCTCTTATTTTGTGTAGTAACTTTTTGATGTGGCACCTTGTCAAATGCCTTCTGGAAATCAAAGTACACCACATCCACATGTTCCCCTATAGTTGTTTACCCATTATTTCCTCAAGAGTTTCAATTAACTCACCAAGCATGATTTCCCTGGCACTAAAGAATGTTGATTTTGTAAGTGCCATTGAGATTTTTTAAGTGCCTTGTTATTATAATCCTTGAGAATAGATTCAAAGATTTAACATCACTGTGACGGACGCTAAGTTAATGGGCCTGAAGTTTTCTATCTTCTGTCTCCTTCTTTTCCTGAATAGAAGGCTTTCATTCAACATTGTACAATCTGTTGGGACCTTACTCTAAATTAGTGCTTTTTTAGAAAATTAAATCCATGTGTCTATTATCTCTGGGATGGCATCCATCAGGATCTGGGAACTTCCCTTTTGAAAATATTTTTTTCAATCCTTTATTTTGTACCCTTTTGCAGGTGATTGCTTTAACACCCTCCTTCCCCTTTACCTCTTCATGCACACTTGTTTCTGAGATATTATTTGTATTCTCTCCAATACAAGGAATTGAAAAATGTCTGTCCTCTGTACCCAGCACTTTATTATTCCATATTAATTCACCAGACTCTCTGTTCAGAGAAGCAGTGTTCACTTTACTGTTTTTCCTTTCCTTTTTGAATGTTTGCACAAACTCATATTGTCTGTTCTTATATTTCTAGTTAGCTGTCTCTCCTCCTCCCATTGTTTATTATCTTTTAAAACTTGTTTTGCTGTCTTTATATGCTGCCCAATCTTTGGACCTGCCACTGATCTTTGCAATATTCTATATTTTTTCTTTCAGTTTGATACTATCAGGGGGACGCAATGACACAGCAGTAGTGCAATTGAGCTAGTAACCCAGAGCTGGTGTTCTCGGGCTATGGGTTTGAATCCCACCGTAGCAGAAAGTGAAACTTGAATTCAATAAAAATAATCTGAAACTCAGAAAGATAGCCTTATTTTTGTGAAACAAAAACTCCATTTAGTTCAAGAATATCCTGCAGGGAAGAAAATATGTCATCGTTACCTGTTCTGGCCTACATATGACTTCCCTAGATGATGAGGAGAAGTCAAGAGAATGGCGTAGAAACATATATCAGCCATGATCAAGTGACAGCGTAGACTCGATGGGCTGATTGGTCTAATTGTGCTCCATTATCTTGTGGGTCTTAAGCACTCACAGCAATGTGAGTGACTTGTAACTGCCTTCTGAAACGGGCCTATTGAGTGGGCATTAGAAATGGGCAATAAATGTTGACCCAGCCAGTGACACCCACTTTCCATGAATGAATTTTAAAAATTCTTTAACTTTTTTAATTAGCCACAGATCATATATCTTTCCTGCTAAGAATTTTTTTTCACACTGGGAAGTAACTTTGCTGAGCGTTGTGAAATATCTTCTTAAATATCTGCCATTGCATCTCTACTGAGCTCTTCTTGGATGGCATGGTGGATCAGCACTTAGCACAGCTGCCTCACAGCACCAGGGACGCAGTTTCAATTCCAGCCTCTAGTGACTGCCTGTGTGGAGTTTATGTGTTCTCCCCATGACTGCATGGGTTCTCCTGGGTGCTCTGATTTTCTCCCTGTTTCCAAAGATATGCTGGTTAGGTGGATTGGCCATGGTAAAATTTCCCTTGAGTGTTCAGGAATGAGCAGACTGGGTGAGTTAGCCATGTTAAGTGGGGGGTGTGGGGGGATTGGGGTCTGTGTCTGGGCAGGACGCTTTTCAGTGGGTCAGTGCAGACTTGATGGGTTGACTGGCCTCTTTCTGCGCTGTAGGGGTTTTATGATTTCCCTTAATCTAATATTCTGTTTTAGGCTGTTCTGTCTCCTTCTTTAATTGTGGTGGAAATGCCACTCTTGAACAGACTCCAAAGTTGCATGAAATGAAATGGTCTAGGCTTGCATGACCCTTTCCAGTTTTCCATAAATGCAGAATTGTAACTTTTGGAGGATCTAAGCAACTTTCATTTTCAATGAGTTAACCTCTCAACCCTGGGATTTATTCCCAACTAATGTGATCTCCCGAGTTGTCCTGAGCATTTGTGTCAGATCTCCTGTTGGCAATCTGGACTTGATGAGAAGGCAAATGTCGCAATGTAAGTAAGTGAAGAATGCCTGTTTAAAAGTTACATCATGCTAATCATGTACAAAAATGAGCAGGAAACATTGCACATGGAGAAGAAAGTGTTCCGATTCAAATCATTCATACTTTGCATAAAAAGCATGCGAAATGCATGGCACTAATATTTTATAATCAAGGTTATATCAAAATGCCAATGTCTGTCAAATGTAATACTCCCCAGCTTATATTCAAGTAGGCAGATTCAAGACTGACCTGATGTTTCAGTAAATTCACATCATTTCCTGCCATCCGTAATTCCCCTTCAGGCTTGTGCCATGTATCAGTGTCAGAGGCTTCTATGTTTTTTTGGATCTGCCAGCTTTGAATAAAATTGCAATTGATCATATATTTTTCATTTTCAGACATTTATACACTGAAGTGTTGCACTATATCAGGTTGGATATATTTTATACATAGTTTTTTTTAAAAAAATGTACTATTTTGGATACTTAAAAAGGGCAAAGTAGTTGAGAGATTCTAAATTATAATCAGAAAACAAAAATCACAACTTTCTGATATCAAATACTCTTCATTCTTGAAGAATTGGGCTTTAATTTTATTTCCATGGGATTATTGGCGTGACTTCCTCTGAGGAAAGGGAGAAAATGGGGGCGGATTGTAGTCAAGTATATTTTTTTGTTATTAAATGTACTACCTTGTTTGCATGAAGGTTTTGTGGTGAGGTTAGATCCGGAAAGCCCGAAGCGACTTTGTTGCAAAGCGTCTGTGGCTCTGGCCAGTGGAAATGTTTGTGCCACTACAGATACAATCTGTTAATTTGGAACACTCTTGTAAGGCATGCTTTACCCCAGTAATTAGCTTAGAATGAAAGAAAGCATGTTTTTTTTCAAAGTGAAAAAGCAGATATTTATTCCTGATTGAGTTGTCTTCTTTGGCCAAGGGAAAAATAAACAAAACCCTTAATCCTAGGCCTATTTAGAGAAAATTATAATCTAAAAAGATGTCTTGATTGTGACATCCTGTTAAAAATGTAAAAGATTAACTTTGGCTTGAAGCAGTGTTTGGTAAAGTTGAGAGCCCATTGGATCTAAAGTGGCCCAGTTTGGTCCTTGATCTGACTTATGTGTAATGGACATTGGGCACCATGATTGGCCTCAAATTGTGGTAGCTTAATTAAAACAAAAGCAACCCCTCAGTGAAATTTCCACAGGACGTATGCACAAAATATACTCAGAGATAGACCCGACCCGAAACATCAGTTTTCCTGCTGCTCTGATGCTGCCTGGCCTGTTGTGTTCCTCCAGCTCCACATTGTGTTACACAAAAGTTACAACTTATAATGATGACCACTGTTTTTTGGTTACTACGGGTAATTTAGCAACTCTCCACTCCTGACATGGAGCCTAGCTTGGCTGGATATGTTTCAAAGGGAGCACAGGAATGTATTGAGGTTGTTTGGTAAAGTGTCTTGCAAAGCGAAGCGTCTAATCCATAAATGTATTCACACAAATTTTATTTTATATTGGTAACAATGTGCAAACAGTGCTAATTTTGGTGAGGGGCAATTGTTTAACGCAGAGGGTGGAGCGTGTATGGAATGAGCTGCCGAAGAAACTGGTGGAGGCTGGTACATTGGCAACATTTAAAAGGCATCTGAATGGGTTTTATGAATAGGAAGGATTTACAGGGATATGGGCTAAATTCTGGCAAATGGGGCTAGATTAATTTAGGGTATCTGGTAGGCATGGACAAGTAGGACTGAAGGATCTATTTCTATGCTAAACATCTCTATGATTCTATCTATGACTCTAAATACAAGAAAATTTATGTATAGAGCCATCTATACAGAATGTGATCATTCATAAGTTAACAATTATGTATACATTTAAAAATTTATGATATAAGGATATTTTCATCGCATGGTTCATGTCTGTAAACAAATAAATCTTAATATATCTTACGTACTTATATATGAAAATAATTGAAATGACAAAAATAAGCATTTACTGTGAATTTGTATATTGTTTAATTTAGTATCATGTAGACTGCAAGCACACAAATCCCCTGTCATCTGTTAGCATTCTGAGTTCTATGATGGTTGTGCTATTGCAGCCTATCCAAAGACATTAACCTATTAGCTCTGAATATTGGCAGTCATGAATCCTTCTGGGCTTTGTAATATAATAGTGTGCCCTTTAAATGCATCTACTAGTTTATTGAAAACAGCTTGTGCAAATGATTTAAGTTTAGCATGGTCATCCTAAAACTGTAGGATCTCATGCTGCCTTTGAGGGATTCTTTTATTCATAGTCATGTTATGTAGATCAGACCTAAATAATTATTTATGCAGAAGACACCAGCTAATTTAAAAATGCATGGTTCACAGGTTCTCCTTTCTTAGTCCCAGCACTCTTTTGCTGTTCAAGCATGTTTTAATCATTGAAAAGGGCATTGGGAGTTATTTTATACTTATTAGTTTGAGACAGTAAACAGCTAAGAATAAAACCAAATGAAAGGATTCGGTGCCAGGTTTGTCCTGCTGACCCTAGAACATTATTGAGGATGAGTAACATATAAACAGTTAACATCTACGTCTGACATTTCTTCTTTAACAATTTTAACAAAGATAAATACATTTACTATGAACAAATAGGTATGGTCAATAAAATAATAGTATATAAGGGGCAGGGTTAATAAATTATCTCAGAACACAAGATTCCATAAGGAACAATATACATAACATAGCAGAATTTTGTATTTGGTTTGAGAGTGAGAAACCTGGGTCATAAACAGCCATATTAAAGTTAACTTAGGGCAATTATATCAGGATGGGGCCAGAGCTGGCTGGATTGGACTAAATAAAAACATACAATGGGGCAAAGATTAGTGGCAAAACAGAGGCTGAGATAGCAAGTATTATAAAAAAAGGAAAGAGTCCATTGAGATGGAGATTGTATATTGGCAAGGATAGACAATTGACTAACTAATAGCAGGCTGAAACAAAAACAGAAATTCCTGGAGAAACTTAAGTCTGACAGCACATGTCGAAAGAAAGCAGAGTTAATATTTTGGGTCCAATGAACTTTCTTCAGGACTATTAATAGTGGCACAAATGTGATATATATGCTGAAGATTGGAGGAGTTGGGTGGGAGTTGGGATGAAGGACTGAGTCAATAGGTGGAGATGAAGTCCGAACAAAGAAAGGCAGTTGGGCAGACAAAAGGGGTGGATAATGATAAGCCAGTAAGGAAAGAAAAGTTGATAATAGGAACCATAAATATTTGCAAATTGGTTAGCTGTGCTGAAATCACCCTATGTCAGCAAAGGGGTGTTGGGGTAGATAAAGGCCATGGAAGAAAGTTTTCATGGAAGAAATTATTGAGCCCAATATTGAGTCCTGATGATTGCAGGATTCCCAAGCAGCAAATGAGATGCTGTTCTGAAATTCACTGGAGCACTATAACAAGCCTGAGGCAGAGATATTGGCCAGGGAACATGGTGGGATGTCAAAGTGGCAAGCACTGGAAGCTCAGAGTCGCTTTTGCAGGCAGAACGTAAGTGTTCCGAAAAGCGATCACCGAGTCTGTGCTTTGTCTCCTCAAAGTAGAGGTGGCCTCATTGAGAGAAATGAATACAGTAGAATAGATTGAATGAAGTGCATGTTAATCACTGCTTCATGCGGAAGGTGTGTTTGGAGTCTTTAATAGTGAGGTTGGAGGAAGTCAACAAGCAAGTGTTACCTCTTCTGCGATTGCAGGGAAAGGCGTGGGTGGGGTGGGGGGCTGTGTGTGGGGATTGTTGGGAATGGAGGAGGAGTGAACCAGGGTGTCCTGGAGGGAATGGTTCCTGTGAAATGCTGACAAGGGAAGGGAATATGTGTCTAATTGTACCATCTTGCTGGAGGTGGCAGATTTGTAGGCCTAGGATCCTTTGGAAGTAGATGCTGGTGGGGTGGCAAGTGAGGACCAGTCGGGCCCTATCAGTGTTGTGGGAAGGAAGAGAGGTATTGAGGAGGGCCGCTTTGGAAAATGGATTCAACACAGCTGAGGGCCCTGTTAAACACAGTATGGGAACAAGTGGATGTTTGTTTGAGGAAAAGGTGGACACTCCTGACCACGCACTCCACCCCACCACCACCCAAACACAAGCTGCCATCATTGGAACAGATGTGGCAGAGATGGAGAAACTGGGAGAGTGGAATACAGTCATTACAGGAAGCGGGGTGGGAGGATGGGTAATCAGAATAGCTCTGGGGTCGGTTGGTTTGCAGCGGATATTGGAGGCCAGCCTATCCCCAGCATTGGAATCAGAGATGTTGAGTAAGGGTAGGGAGGAGTCAAAAATGGACCATGTAAGGCAAAAGCGGGATGGTAATTGGAAGTGAAATACATAAATTTTTCTATTTCAGGATGAGAGAGAGCAGTATCACTGACTGTGTCATCAATATACCGGAGAAAGGGTTGCAGTGGGGAACAGAATAGGACTGGAACAAGGAATTTCTACATACCCTACATAGAGACAGGCATAACTGGGGCCCACATGGGTACCCATGGCCATACATCTGACCTGAAGAAACTGAGAGGAGTTAGAAGAGAAATTGTTCAGGGTGAGGTCGAGCTTGGCCGTGCAGAGCAGGTTAGTGGTGGATGGGGATGCTTCAGGCTATTTTTCCAAAAAGAAGTGAAGGGAGGTGAGACCATCCTGAGGGGGACTGGATGTGTAAAGGAATTGCATGTTCGTGGTGAAAAAGAAGAGGTTGGTGCCTGCAAACTGGAAATTCTCAGATTGACTTAAGGAATCGAGAATGTAAATGGGAAGAGACTCAACAAGGAGAGAAAAAAATCAACTCAAGGTAGAGTATTTGATAATAAAAGACAGAGTTGCAATAAGGGGGGCATAGCTTTAAATTGAGGGGTGAAAGATATAGGACAGATGTCAGAGGTAGTTTCTTTACTCAGAGAGTAGTAAGGGAATGGAACGCTTTGCCTGCAATGGTAGTAGATTTGCCAACTTTAGGTACATTTAAGTCATCATTCGACAAGCATATGGACATACATGGAATAGTGTAGGTTAGATGGGCTTCAGATCGGTATGACAGGTCGGCACAACATTGAGGGCCGAAGGGCCTGTACTGTGCTGTAATGTTCTATATTCTATGTTCTAAGTGAGGAGGGCGGGAATCTTTTCAAGGTGACAACCTGTAACTCATGGAGTGCCACAAATAAATCAGTGCTGGGGGCATAATTACTTAAAGTACATATAAATGACTTGGATGATAGAAAACAGTAATGTCATCAAATTTGTGGGTGACAAAAAAATGAGGTGGGAAGGCAAGTGGTGACAATAACACAAGGACTGTGTCCAGGATAGACAGATTAAGTGAGTGAGCAAAAAAAGGGGAGATGGAGCATGAGGGAAAATGACGTTATGTGTTTTAGCAGGAAAAATAGAAGAATTCAATATTTAAAGAATGAAAGTCTGTAGAAAGCTGCAGCACGGGTGTTTTGGAAGTCTTCATGCATGAATCACAGAAAGTTGACATTCAATTCAGCGGCAAATGGACTGTTGGCCTTTATTTCGATGGGAATGACGCATAAAACTAGGGAGATCTTGTTGACATTTTACAAGGCTCTAGCTAGACTAAATGTGGAATACTGTGAACCATTTAAGGAAAAACATATTGGCAATGGAGGCAATCTAGAGAAGGTTCACTACATTGATCACAGATATGGAAGGATTTTTAAACGGGGGAAGTTTGAGTAGGTTGAGCCTGTACTATTGAATTTCAGAACGATGACAGGAGACCTTATTGAAACAAAACAAGATTCTTACATGTTAGACACAAAAAAAACTGCAGATGCTAGAATCCAAGGTAGTCAAACAGAAGGCTGGAAGAACACAACAAGCCAGGTGGCATCCGGAGAAAAGGAGAAGTTAACATTTCGGGTATTACCCTTCTTCAGGATGGGATTTGGGGGTGGGGGGAGCTGCAGATCAAAAGTGGGGGGGTGGGGGTAGCAGACCGGTAGAGTTAGTCGAACCGCAGAAGTAAATACTACCTGGCTGGTCGAAGAGAGGGATAAGTCTGGTTGGTTGCTGGAAGGGAGGGTCAGTAGGTGGAATAGAAGGGAGGAGGAAAAGAAGCCGGGGGGTGGATGGGAAGGTTACTTAAAATTGGAGGACTCAATGTGGAGCCCTTCGGGCTATGGAGTGCCCAGGCGGAAGGTAAGGTGTTGTTCCTCAAATTTGTGTTCAAGTTGCCGTGACACTGGGCAAGATTGAGGATGGACATCTCGGAAGAGGAGCCGAGTGGGAGTGGGGGTGGTTAGCGGAGATGCAGGTAAAGCTCTGCCTCACACGGAAGGACTGTTTAGGGCCCTGGGTGGAGGTGAGGGAGGTGGTGTGTGGGCAGGTCTTGCATATTTTACGGTTACAGAGGAAGGTACTCGGTGGGTTGGAGTGGTTGGTGGGGAGTGTGCAGCAAACTAAGGGATGGCAAAGGGAATGGTCCTTGCAGACGGCATAGAGGGTGGGCAGTGTAAGATGTGCCAGGAGTGGGGTCTAATTGGAGTTGCCGGAGGTACTTGAGGATGATACATTGGATGCGGAGGCTGCTGGGGTGGAAAGTGAGGATAAGGGGGACCCTATCTTTATTATGTTTGGTGGGGTGCAGTGGTAAGGAGCTGTGGAGTGGGAAATGGCAGAGACGAGATGGAGGGCTGTCTGGATGACAAAGCAGGGAAAAGAGTGTTGTCTGAAAAAGGCAGACAGTCTCCTCATCAGAGCAGATGCGAAGGAGACGGAGGAATTGGGGAAACGGGATGGAGTTTTTGCAGGATACAGGATGGGAAGAGGTGTAATCTAGGTAGCTATGGGAGTCTGTGCATTTGCAATAAGTAAGTCCATAAACTGTCTCCAGAAATAGAAATGGAGAGGTCAAGAAAGGGGAGGAACATGTCTGAGATAGATCAAAGTCAATTTGAGGGTGGGGCAGAAGTTGTTAACGAAATTGATGGACTGCTCCAGTTCAGACTGGGTGCAGAATGCAGCACCAAAGCTGTCATCGATGTAACATGGAAGAGCTGGGGAACAGTACCCGCTTATGTACTGAAGAGGAGCTGTTCGACATAACTAACAAACGGACAGGTGTAGCTGGGGCCCATTGCAACCCCCTGGATTTCGAGAAAGTGGGAAGAATTGAAGGAAAAGTTGTTGAAGGTCAGGATTAGCTCAGTAAGGCGGAGGAGCATATAGATGAGGGCTGATTGGATGGGCCTGTGGGGGAGGGAAAAACTGAGGGCCTGTAGGCCATTCTTGTGTGGTATGGACATGTATAGGGATTGCAGATCCACAGTACAGATGAAACACTGGGGGCCAGGGAACTGAAGTTTCCAAGGAGGTGGAGGGTGTGGTTTGTGTCCCGGATGTAGGTGGGGAGTACCTGGGCCCAGGGGAGAGAACGGAGTCGAGGTAGGAAGAGATGAGATCGGTGGGGCAGGAGTATTTAGAGGTCCATCCTCCAACCTGTCACCGCTCCACCTTTGTACGCAGGTTTGATAGTGAAATGAGGATTGGTGCACCCTCCAGGGACCCCTTCTCTTGTCTCCAATCTTCCTCCTCCTCTTGGGCATCTCTTGCCGGCCTTTTATTCACACTGGATCCTTTTATTGTCATGTTGGCAGTTAGCATCGACTGCCTTGAGTTCTCCACTCCCCTAATCCACTCCAACCTCTCCCGCTCCAAATATGCAGCGTTCCTCTCTCTGAACCAATCTCCATTTCCCTATGAAACCCACTGATAACAGTGGAGCAGTAGCAGTCTAGAGCACAGACCTCTATGTAACAGAGGCCAAAAGCCAACTCTCTGACTCCATGTCCTACCTCTCCCTTGGCCACAACCCCACCATAGCCTATCAAGCCACTGTCTCCCACACTGTTCATGATCTCATCACTTCTGGTGATCTCCTCTCCACCACTTCCAACCTTATAGTTCCCCAGCCCCACACTGCCCAGTTCTACCTGCTCCCCAAGATCCACAAGCCCAACTACCTCAGCCGACGCTTTTTCTCTACATGCTCCTGCCCCATTGAAGTCATCTCTTCCCATCTCAACTCCATTCTCTCCCCTGGGTCCAGGCACTCCCTACGTACATCGGTGGGGCAGGGGTAGGCAGGTGGGTACTGATAGGTGAGTGCAGGTAGGGAGTGGTGTGGATTGATCAGTGAGATGGGAGGGGTGGATAAGTGGGAGAGAAGAAGGACAGGTTGTGTCAGGTCAAGGGGGTGGGGATGAGAGGTGGGGGTTGGTCATGGGATGAGGCTGATGATGGGGAGATTTTGAAACTGGTGAATTCTATGTTCAGGCCATTGGGCTGTAGGCTTCTGAGGCAGAATATGAGGTGCTGCTTCTCCAGTTTGCAGGTAGTGTCAGTGTGACACTGGAGGAGGCCCAGGATGGACATGTCACCCAGGGAGTAGGAGAGGGAATTGAGATGGTTTGCGACGGAAAGGTGTTGATGTTTGTGCACAGAGAGCGCAGGTGCTCTACAAAGTGGACTCCGAGCCTCCGCTTGGTCTCTCTGATGTAGAGGAGGCCACATCAGGAGCAGCAG
Organism: Stegostoma tigrinum; assembly: GCF_030684315.1. NCBI lineage: Eukaryota > Metazoa > Chordata > Chondrichthyes > Orectolobiformes > Stegostomatidae > Stegostoma > Stegostoma tigrinum. Next base: position 45,601,610 of record NC_081358.1, read on the forward strand.
AAGCAATAGACCACATTCACAAATGTGCAGGTGAACCTGTCTAATATGGAAGTTGTTACAGAGATAGTAGGAACTGCCGATGCTGGGGAAGGGTTTTCTGAAGGAGAACTTTCTGAACCGTCAAACTTTCATGCTCCTCTGATGCTGCTTGGCCTGCTGTGTTCGTCCAGCTTCACACCATGTTATCTAATATGGAAGGTTTGTTTTGTGCCTTGAATGAAAGTGATGGGATAGGTGTAGAGGCAGGTGTAGCACTTCCTGCAGTTGCAGGGAAAGGTGCCAGGGGTGGCGGAGTTAGTGGGAAATGTGGAGCAGATGAGTTGCAGAGGGAGCGGTCCCTAAGGAAGGCAGAGAGGAATGGGGAGGGAAATATATTTTTATATATCTTTCCTGCCCCACCTCCTCCCTTCTATTCCACCTTCTGACCCTCCCTTCTAGCCACCTACCAGATTCATCCCTCCCATTGACCAACCAGATTGTGCCTATCACCAATGTCCAGCTATGACGCCTACCCCCCCTCCTTTATCTGCTGTTCCTCCTCCCTCCACATCTAGTACTGAAGAAGGGTAATACCCAAAATGTTGGCTTCTCCTTTCCTCCAAATGCTGCCTGGCTTGCTGTGTTCTTCCGGCCTCCTGCTTGTCTCCCTAAGATTCTTATGGATCTTAGGGTGGATCCAAACAACTTGGTCTCTTTGAAGGAGAGTTTAAAAGCAGGCAGCATCATTTCAGAGTCAGGGTTTTGCCCAGTTAGGATTGACATGGAGGACATTTTATTTTAAAACATAATGATCTGTGGATTTTTTTTACTGCAGAGGGCTGTTGAGGCTGGATCTTTAAGTATATTCAAGGCTGAAATAGGAAGCTTTTTAATTAGTATGAGAATCAAAGGTTATGGGGAAATGTCAGAGAAGTGGAACTGAAGATTATCTCATCAACCACCGAATGACATAGCAGACACATCAGGCCAAAATGCTTAATTCTGCTCTTGGTTGGAACACAGAGAAACAAGTTCACTTTTTTTTTGTTCATTCGTGCCTTAGGGTGTCATTTCAACAGAAATAAAATGAGCAGAGATAAAGAATCTGATTAATTTGCTCGTGCAATAAATGTGAGGCAGTTAATAAATAAACTCATTGTTTGACATTTTCTTGAATGCTAATACAGAGATCTGTGTCAGCTCTTTGTTCCAGTCAGGCAGGATAGTTTTCAAGTGAAAAAAAAATCAAAGGAAATGAAATGGGAAAATATTTAATGCAACGGTGTGTTTACAATTTGTTTTCTAGTTCCATGTGCGTGTTTCAAGGCTCACCATTTCCAGCTATCTGAAATGAGGTGTAGATCCTGCAGGACTAGGAGAGAGGCTGACACCGTTTTGGACACTACTTCTTTGCTCTGGGCATTGCCCTCACCAATGCCAGCCTGCTGGAAGAAATCCTCCACAGTGACCCTCTCCTTTTGCTGGGTCTGCCTGATTTTGCCCAGAGGAATGTTCACCTGAGGCTTCCATCTTTGTTATTTTAGGATCTATTGCAGTCCCAACAGTGGCCACTGCTCCCTGTGGTGCTGGTGAGACTGGAGGGTTGCCAGAGCTCTGACAGACCAACCAAATTGGAGGCAAGCTGCCCTCCTTTGAAAGCATGATGATCCCAACAACAAGCATTTAACCACTGGAGGGGAATACTGTCTTATCAAGGCATCTGAATATGACTGACAAACAGTGTTGCCAATGGCGAATTGTGCTGCCATTAAATACAGCCCAATGTGCCAAGTTTGGCTGCAGGAAAAGGAAGTTAATGGCAGTTCATTTGGCAGGAGTCAGTGGCCGATCATTTTCAAATAGCTGATGATCTTTATTGCCTCCTTTATTGTAGTGGCTTGACTTGGCGACAAAATAACATCATCCCCAATCTGACGACCAGGTAGCAGAAAGGCGGTGATGGGTGGACAGTGGTAGTAGGTCCGACCTGGTAGTTTCCTTAAGCGCTCCTAACAATAAAGTGTCAAAGGCAGAAAAGCATTTCTGCTTCAGAAGTGCATTGTACCTTAAAGCAGCTGAGTTCTGAGCAGCTGTTACTGCTGTCGCTCATAGGTCTTCTGCAAAGTACAATTCACTGGGTCCGATGGTTCTGAAACTGTGGAATCCACCCACTGTGTAAATAGGGATGCTCAACAACAACAGGCAACAACACAATGCACTTCTGTTACATCTGCAGTATGAACATTTGTTCTCCATCCTCACCCACTCACATACAGAAAAGTTGCTTAGTTTGCCCTTTGAATTAAGTTGGATTACCTTCAGCTTGCTCCTAGGGGGTATGATTCTACATTACTTGCTGCATGGCCGCTTGTCAATAATCCACACTATGAGAAGTGGATTGTCAGGCCCTTTCTCTGGTGCCACATGAACCCCACCTTTAGGTTTATTTAAATTCCAGTTGCTTAAATTGAACTAAGCTCACACAGACCCTCATTTTTACTGGGTTTGGGTTTTGTTCAGATTGTTCATATCAACATTCTCAAATAGTTAGTGGGTGATCAGCAATGCCTCCTTTGTCAATTTAAGTAACAATTCCAGCTCTCTCATACACTGTATACATGTGAGCAACAGTGGGTGTTCTTTTCAATGCTTGGAAGTTTTATGAATCATCGAGAGGTTTTAGCATATGGCCCAGAAAGAAAGATGCAGCCTTTTGCTTTAAGTGGCTCACAGTATTTTGAGGTCTATTCTGCCACCAGGATCAACAGACATGTCCAGCACATCAGCAAATTTTAGTTTTTAAGATGTTTTCAGTGTCTAATCTCAGTACATTCAAGAAGCACCTGACTGCCTAAGGCATGAGCACAGTTAAAAGAGGGATATCAGGAATGCAGTAGTAAGTACTCTGTGGTTATTTAACTGTCCTGTTCCCACCTCTGTGGTACAGCTAAAATCAAGGCCATTTTGTTAGTGTAAAACTGAGCACAACCTGCAGAAGCTATCATGTTAGAGATATTGGGAACTGCAGATGCTGGAGAATTCCAAGATAATAAAATGTGAGGCTGGATGAACACAGCAATCCAAGCAGCATCTCAGGAGCACAAAAGCTGACTTTTCAGGCCTAGACCCTTCATCAGAGAGGGGGATGGGGAGAGGGAACTGGAATAAATAGGGAGAGGGGGGGAGGCGGACCGAAGATGGAGAGTAAAGAAGACAGGTGGAGAGAGTATAGGTGGGGAGGTAGGGAGGGGATAGGTCAGTCCAGGGAAGACGGACAGGTCAAGGAGGTGGGATGAGGTTAGTAGGTAGATGGGGGTGCGGCTTGGGGTGGGAGGAAGGGATGGGTGAGAGGAAGAACCGGTTAGGGAGGCAGAGACAGGTTGGACTGGTTTTGGGATGCAGTGGGTGGGGGGGGAAGAGCTGGGCTGGTTGTGTGGTGCAGTGGGGGGAGGGGACGAACTGGGCTGGTTTAGGGATGCAGTTGGGGAAGGGGAGATTTTGAAACTGGTGAAGTCCACATTGATACCATTAGGCTGCAGGGTTCCCAGGCGGAATATGAGTTGCTGTTCCTGCAACCTTCGGGTGGCATCATTGTTGCACTGCAGGAGGCCCATGATGGACATGTCATCTAAAGAATGGGAGGGGGAGTGGAAATGGTTTGCGACTGGGAGGTGCAGTTGTTTGTTGCGAACTGAGCGGAGGTGTTCTGCAAAGCGGTCTCCAAGCCTCCGCTTGGTTTCCCCAATGTAGACGAAGCCACACCGGGTACAGTGGATGCAGTATACCACATTGGCAGATGTGCAGGTGAACCTCTGCTTAATGTGGAATGTCATCTTGGGGCCTGGGATAGGGGTGAGGGAGGAGGTGTGGGGGCAAGTGTAGCATTTCCTGCGGTTGCAGGGGAAGGTGCCGGGTGTGGTGGGGTTGGAGAGCAGTGTGGAGCAAATAAGGGAGTCATGGAGAGAGTGGTCTCTCCGGAAAGCAGACAGGGGTGGGGATGGAAAAATGTCTTGGGTGGTGGGGTCGGATTGTAAATGGCGGAAGTGTCGGAGGATGATGCGTTGTATCCGGAGGTTGGTAGGGTGGTGTGTGAGAACGAGGGGAATCCTCTTTGGGCGGTTGTGGCGGGGGCGGGGTGTGAGGGATGTGTTGCGGGAAATACGGGAGACGCGGTCAAGGGCGTTCTCGATCACTGTGGGGGGAAAGTTGCGGTCCTTTAAGAACTTGGACATCTGGGATGTGCGGGAGTGGAATGTCTTATCGTGGGAGCAGATGCGGCAGAGGCGGAGGAATTGGGAATAGGGGATGGAATTTTTGCAGGAGGGTGGGTGGGAGGAGGTGTATTCTAGGTAGCTGTGGGAGTTGGTGGGCTTGAAATGGACATCAGTTACAAGCTGGTTACCTGAGATGGAGACTGAGAGGTCCAGGAAGGTGAGGGATGTGCTGGAGATGGCCCAGGTGAGCCGAAGGTTGGGGTGGAAGGTATTGGTGAAGTGGATGAACTGTTCGAGCTCCTCTGGGGAGCAAGAGGCAGCGCCGATACAGTCATCAATGTACCGGAGGAAGAGGTGGGGTTTGGGGCCTGTGTAGGTGCGGAAGAGGGACTGTTCCACGTAACCTACAAAGAGGCAGGCATAGCTGGGGCCCATGCGGGTGCCCATGGCCACCCCCTTAGCCTGTAGGAAGTGGGAGGAGTCAAAAGAGAAGTTGTTGAGGGTGAGGACGAGTTCAGCTAGGCAGATGAGGGTGTCGGTGGAGGGGGACTGGTCGGGCCTGCGGGACAGGAAGAAGCGGAGGGCCTTGAGGCCATCTGCATGCGGAATACAGGTGTATAGGGACTGGACGTCCATGGTGAAGATGAGGTGTTGGGGGCCAGGGAATTGGAAGTCCTGGAGGAGGTGGAGGGCGTGGGTGGTGTCACGGACGTAGGTGGGGAGTTCCTGGACCAAAGGGGAGAAAATGGAGTCCAGATAGGTGGAGATGAGTTCGGTGGGGCAGGAGCAGGCTGAGATGATGGGTCGACCAGGGCAGGCAGGTTTGTGGATTTTGGGAAGGAGATAGAAACGGGCCGTGCGGGGTTGGGGAACAATGAGGTTGGAGACTGTGGGTGGGAGGCCCCCTGAGGTGATGAGGTCATGAATGGTGTTGGAGATGATGGTTTGGTGCTCGGGCGTGGGGTCATGATCGAGGGGGCGGTAGGAGGTGGTGTCGGAGAGTTGGTGTCTGGCCTCGGCAATGTAGAGGTCAGTGCGCCACACTGCCACTGCGCCACCCTTGTCTGTGGGTTTGATGGTGAGGTTGGGTTATCATGTTGTTTTGCACTTTTTCTGTCATGTTATATTTCCCCTCCATTTATTTACTTAACAAACATTGTCAGTTTGGTCATACAATTATGCTACCAAGATCTCAGAAGTCATTGAGAACACATTTGAGTTATTTTTCAAATGCTATTTTTGATCTCAGCACGTTCTCTCCCTCTAGTCAGTTCAGACTCTTCATGATTTTGAATACCTCTATGGATTCACGTAGCAATCTTGCCATTTCGAAGCAAAACAGTCCCAAATTATTCAATACATCATTGTAGCTGAAATTCCCCAGCCCCAGAACTATTTTCAGGAATCCTTTCTTTTTGTACTAGTTAAGACTTTCACGTCTGCATTTGACTGTGGAACACGAAACAAGACACAATACTCCAGATGGGGCCTAATCTCATGCTTACAAGACAGGGTGGGTGCAAGAAGGATGTTTCCCCAGCTGAGGCATCTTAAACCAAGGCAAGCAGATTCCAGTAAGAGTAAGGCAATTTAGAGCCGAGATGGGAAGAAATTTCCTCACACAGAGAGGTGGATTTTTGGACTTCTTTACCCCAGAGGACTGTGGAAGCATAGTCATTGAGTGTGTTCGATACTGGGAATGATAAGTTTCAAATGATTAAAGACATCAGATATTGTGGAGAAATAGAGCAGAGTGGCCTGCTCTTGCTCCTGTTTCTAGCATTCTTCTGCAAGCTTCACGTTACTTCTTTGCTTCTGTATTCTATTAGTTTATTAGCCTGCTGTATGCTTTATTAACTGTTCTCTTTAACAAGTAATGCCATCTTCTTTGACTTACGGACATGTAAGCCAAGTCTCTCTACTTTTGCTCCTGTTTCTACTCACCTGTGACTCTGAGGCAAAATTCGAGTTTTCTGAGAATTTGCATTGCACCAAATTTCCCAGGATCCAAGCAAATTGTTTCGACATTTGCTTCAGGTCCCACCAAGTTGAGTGTCACCGCTTTCGTCAAAAATTATTTGCACTGAAAAAGACCATAAACATCAAAATCTTAATTTGATCTGAAATTTCTTCTAATTGGCTCTTCTCCCAAAGAAATAGTCACTTTAATGTATAATGTAGAAGAAGAGTACAATGAAATCATTACACAACTTTGTAACGTTTTTCTGTCATGTAGCTTTCAGAGAGAGAAATGGAAATGGGGAAGGTGATTAAGTGTAAAGGTGAAAAGAGGGGGGCAGTAGAGAAAAGGGAAGAAAGAGGGGGGTAGGGAAAGGACAGAGAAAAGCTACTTACACACTAATGCTCATTTTTTAAAAAAATGTTGAATTTTGAAGTCAACTAATTATTTTATTTTATCTGTATTTTTTTCCAGCAGTCAATAAAGTTAGTTATAATATTGAAATGGACTTTGTAATGTTACAGTGTGTAATAAAGACAGAGAAAGACCAAAGAGTTAAGAAACAGGACAGAACATTTTTGTTCCTGCTCTGGCAGATTTGCAGGCAGGTTTGGAGTAGAATGTGGGGAATTTATAATACTCCCCAGAATGGCTTTCCCATCTCCTTCTCAATTACTCCAGACTCTTTGTAATTTTATGTTGAGGTGAGGCTTAGTTTGACTCAGTTGAGGCCCTTTAACTGGCCAATTAATAAGCACTAAGGGGCTGTTTCCCAGACAGCCACACTTGTTTAGGCTGATGGGAGGAGTTTGGTGAAATAACACCACAAAGGTTGGTACCCTGTCACCAAGTCACCCTTAATTTAAATAGGGCGAGCCCTTGACATTAATCCAGCTCCCACAGAGCCAGCTCACAGAATAAACAGGATGTCTGACACTCCTGTTTATATCTGTCAGCCAGGGCTCCCTGATTGGACCAGATTAACTGCCCCATTCAGGGAATTCATGTTCTATGAGGTCTGCTTGGCTGACTTCATTACAATCACTATATTCAGAAGAAGGAGGAAAGCCTGGAAAGTGACCGTATCCAGGTGTCAGGTGGGAAAGGCAGAGGAGATAATAGGAACTGCAGATGCTGGGGAATCCAAGGTAACAAGGTGTGGAGCTGGATGAACACAGCAGGCCAAGCAGCATCTGAGGAGCAGGAAAGCTGGTGTTTCGGACCCAGACCCTTCAGAAGGGCCTAGGGCCAAAACATCAGCTTTCCTGCTCCTAAGATGCTGCTTGGCCTGCTATGTTCAGGAAGGGCAGAGGGTTCGGTTTCATCGGCTGCCCACTCTAACAGTGAACAGCACCACCTCCTTCCACAGTGCCCAGCACTCCCCAGCTGTACAATAAGGTCGGCCCCAGCAAGTGTTCCTTCCTCAGCAACCTCTCCACTAAAAACAACACACATCTCTCTCGAGACTCATTCTCAAGCAATTGCTTGCAGTCCCAGTCTCGTCCACTGTATCTTCTGGTGCTGCTGAGACTAGACAGCTGCCAATCAATCTGAACGGATGGCCTAGGCCCGAAACATCAGCTTTCCTGCTCCTCTGATGCTGCTTGGCCTACTGTGTTCATCCAGCGCTACACCATGTTATCTCAGATTCTCCAGCGTCGGCAGTTCCTACTATCTCAGAATAGATGGCAGCTCTTCGAGGGAGGTCTTCCTTCTGACAGGAAGGCAGGGATCCCATCTCCAATGAAGAATGGGCCAGCCAGAATGCTCAAATGGCAGCAAGCAAAACCCCACCATCCTAAAATCTTTGGCCACTGCTCGTTTCTATGTTCTCATTTTCTTTCAAACATGTAGAACTTTGAAAGTGAATCAAACCTTTTCAAATCAACCAAAGAAAGTGAAGATAAATGGAGATGGAGGAAGATATTGAGGGGAGGGGTGTTAATGGTTGAGAGAAAGAAGTAGAGACAGGTCAAAGTAATAGGCAGGTTAAGAGAAAAACATGAGGTCAAGCATGAAAGAAATGATGAATGGGATGACACGACAGGCTAACTGGGCATCCTTGGATGCTGTAAATCTGCTACAACTTCTACAGTCAGAGACACAGAAAGAAAGTGAATGGGGAAAACAGAAGTGGCAAAAGAAAAGTTGAAAGGGGGAAAAAATGAGAATGGATCACTTGGATTTTCTTTTGTTTCTTTTTATTCTAAATATCATTTGAACTTCTGGAGACAACTAATGATCTCATTTGCACTAACGCCAGAGTGAGAGTGCCACAAATAAACAAAAAACATTGAGGGAGTTTCTTCACCATCTATTCAGAAAGGACACAGGGAGAAGGAGTCTCAGATAGTGTGGTGTCGAGACAGATTCAGAAACTGGATTGAGGACAGGGAGTGGTAACTTTGTGAGAGAAAGGGGTTGTGAGTAACAGAGGAATAGAACATTTCAGAGACAGGGAAAGGAGGAGATAGAAAGAAATTTAGGAAAGGAACTGAGAGGGGAGAGAAACTATGATTTTTATGTCATGTTCAGGAGTTTAAAATCAGGTTATGATGGACTGGATACTTTCCAAAAATGCTTTTTTTTTGTGACAAGAATTATTGTCAACAGTGTGTTAATACATTTGCACCAGGTTATCATCTTTGATGCAAAGGAAAGTTTTAATGCAAAGGTAATCAAACTGAAAAGGACATAAACATAACAATTAATTATATTAGACTTCCATGCACTGGTTCATGTGTGATTCATGTTTATCCTTTGTGCAAATGAATTTCAGTGCAACATGAACTACAACCTAACAGTTTAATTTATGTTCAGTTTTCTGGTTGCATCTAGAGCCAGAAACTCTTCCCCTTCTTCTACTCAGGGTTGGTATTAGGCAGCATTTCTTTGCTTGCAGGGACTCTTTCTATCTTAAAGACTCTTGATAGTCTGGGTCAAGTGAAAATGTCAACAAGTAAGAGACTTGTTATAAAAGTGCACTATGGGATTTGAAATCAAGGCATGAAGGTGGGGTTAAACCAGATCAACCATGATCTCACTGAATGATGGAATGAGTTTCAATTGGCTGAATGACCTATAGCTTTTCCTATGCTTTGCCTTCACTCTTATTATTCTTTAAATGTTCTTTGATCCCAGCTCTTTGTCTTTCCGTCTCTCTTCTCCTCCATAAGGACACTCAAAGCCCAATCATTTCAGCAATCCGACAGCCACACTTTCTGATTTCTACATTTCTTGTTTAAGAATCCAATTTCCTTGTGCCTAGCTGTGGAATATCTATTTTTGTTATTGGTCCTTTATAAAGCCAGTCATGAATAGCTCCCCTTGGCTGTTTACTGTGATGAGTCCAAATCTGCATCCACCAACCTAACTTGCAACAAAATCCATTCACTCCTGTACTCACTTGCACACATTAGCTCCAGGTCCAGCATCACCTCACTTGAAAATCATGATTTCAGTTTATAAACCTCTCCAGGGCCTCAATGTTCCATGTTTTCACTAGCCTTGTAATCCATTATATTATCTAAACTCAACCAAGTTGGCTCTCAAGCATCCCCAATTTTCTGTACACCCTCATTGACATCTGTGGCATCAACTGTTAAACCCCAAAGCTGGAAATACTTCCCAAGTCTCTCCAGCTTCTGTACTGCTCCCCTCTTTCCAGCTCTTTAAACTCTATCTTTTGGTCCAGGGTTTTGGTAACCTGTCCTAACATCCCCGTGTATCTCAAGATTTGTTTGATAATTCTCCTGTGAAGTGCCTTAGGGTATTTCACTATGTTAAAGGCATTATGAGAGCAATTTGTTGCTGTTTAGGATTAATACAAAGAGCCCACCATTGCAAGAATGTTTTGCCCAGAGGTTATTACATTATTTATATTGGGTTGCAATTTTAATTTAGCTGCAATGATTCACTTTTAAGCAATTTTGGTGTTATTATGAAGCAAAAGTACAATGCTAGAGTAAGATGTATGACTTGAAGCAATGCACCTGACGAAATTAGTAACCAGCATTTTCCAGATATTCAATTTAAATTATCTGCCCTTTGTGTTCTTTATTTGAAATTCTGTCATCATCGTCATATGAAGAGCCAATAATGAATGTTGCAGCTATCAGAAATCCAACACTGCCCTAATTTTAAAGTTCGGTTATACTTTGATGCTAAGAGAAATAGAACCTCAAATCCATTAAACTATGGGTAGAATTTTCCCAGTCTCTGAATGTTATGGCCAATAGTGAGTCAATTAGGAAATATAGCAAGATTTGAAAAACAAAATTCTCAGAGTTGAGAAAAACAACTCAAGTTTCCAACCAATGTTTTAATGGCTAGATAGGTATCCTAATAGTGAGTGGTGAAGAACATATTTATAGGCATTAGCATCTCATCGTAACTTAATCTTCCCTTATTTATATGCAAGTTGTTATTTTCCCAGGCAGTAAGGACAAGCTGTACAATTGTATACAGCACCAATTCCTGACATGAAAGTCTAAGCAGGTACTTGGCGACAGCAGCTTGACATTTCTTTTAATCTGTAGGCCTCCATGTTGTTCAGCATACTCCAATATCTCAGGATATGCTCCATGGGCGGTGACCACCTGTATTCATTGGCCAGAGGTTGGCATTGGACAAATGCCAGCCTCACCATGTCACTATGGCACATCTCTAACTCACTCGTAATACAGCTCACAATTTCACTACTGCAATTTGAAGTTCACCACCACTTCACATTGCAATGCTGCAGGCTGCTTTGCGCATGGGGACGGGCATCCACCGAATGCATTAGAACAAGGAGCATCTCAAGATGTTTCATTTGCTTTCTTACTGCTCCCTCACTTCGCACTTATGCGTTATTCACAGTTGGAAATTAAGAAAATAACTGCCGGATTGGATAGAGTCTTCAAAGAGCTATGAAGATGAAATCATGTTTGACAAAATTGGTTGAGTTTTGTGATGTGACAATTAGAGTCAATTAAAGGTGAGTGAGCAGATGTGGTGTATTTGGATTTTCAGAAACCTTTTGTTAAACTCCCAGATAGCTTACTTTCTCATCATGCCATTATCAGCTCACACTTCCAACAAATTTATAGTCTTTTATTTTTAAATTGTTGCAAGCAGGAACAAATCGTAACTTATAAGATATATCACGGGACACCTTATTTCAATTCTTAGAGCCAAATAGCCACCAGAGAAGCAAATGTTTCCTACAGTGCTTAAAATTCAGGCTTAATTTGACATCATTTTGGAAAAATGCCATTGAAGGAAATTGTGGATAAGGATCAATGCATTGGGTGTAAAAAAAAGAGCCATTTAGTGCTGTATCAATACATCATAAAAGTTAAAGATTTTTAAAAAGTATGCAAAGTTCCCTCATTTTTCTGATATTCGAACTGAGGTTGATAGAAAGCATAGACCAAGTTTCCATACTTGGCAAGAGTTACTACTTTTTACAAGACTCTAGAAACAGGTAATGAATTATAAATTGTCAGTGTACATTACTAACTAAAACTGTTTTGAGAGGTACAGAGGTAGTTCAGTAGTCTTTGTTCCCAGCTAAATGTGTTACAGTATCTGTTATATAAAATATAGAGAACGGGGTTGAATCTTAGGTTTTTTTTGTTGAGGTTTTTGGATGGTTTCTTGCTGTAAAGCCTGGTGAGTTTCCTCACTGCATCTTACTAAGCCCATCTCACTAACTAAATATTCTGTCCCATGGTCCTTCTCTTGCTTGATCCTGGCTCCAGCCTACCATGGACTGTTCCTAAAACAACTGATATTCTGTGCCATGTTTAAACAGCCGCTATTCAACAGGACAGGCACTGGCATTCCAAAATGGCCAAGCTTGGTGGCGGACAGTCATTCAGGAGATGTTGAAGATGGGAAAAATGGACCCATGGTTCTCTAATACTGACATGGAAGTCCAGAGGCAGGACCTCCTTTTCCAGGGAACAGCAAAGGATGCCATGGCACCAGACACTGGCAGCCTGGTCTGCACATAGAAACATAGAAGGTAGGAGCAGGAATAGGCCACTAGACCCCTTGAGCCTGCTCTATTTAATATGATCATAGCTGATCACTGAACTCAGTGACCTAATCCTGCTTCAATCTAGCCTAGTTTCTTTCCTAATCTGACACTGACTTAAACAAAATGTAGTTTTGAACTTAGAGCATCTCAGATGCTGACAGAGTGAATGAGACCTGAAAAGTTTTTTGAAGGAGTAATATGCTCTATGTTATAAAGGGAAGTCTGTAGACACGACAGAATTTCCAGAAGGTACCACATTAAAGATTATTACAGAAAATAAATACGAATGATTTAAAAAAGTAACATCTCAGCAGGGATAGAAGATGTTTGGTTGCTGAAAGCAGGAAATATGATATCTGATCGATTGGCAGGATGTAATGAGTAGAGAACCCTTTAGGTCTGTGCTGGAGCCTCATCTTTTAAACTTTCCATCAGTCACTCAGATGGGAGGAGCAAAGGCATTGTAGCTAAACTTACAGACAACACCAAGATAACTAAGAAAGTATGTTGAGAAGAAGGTATAAGGAGGTTGTAGATTTATATACATAGGTTGAGTTAATAGGCAAAAATCTAACAGATGGAGTATAATGTGAGAAAATGTGAAGTTGTTCACTTTTGGTGGGATGAATAAAAATCACAGTGATATATAAATGGAAAATGGCTGTCAAATTCTCACATGCAGATACATCTAAGTGGTTCATTGCATGACTCAAAGTTAACCTATAGCTACAGCAGATAATCAGTAAAACTAATGGGATGCCCTCCTTCGTTACAAGAAGAACTAACATAAAAGTAAAGATGCTATGCTTCAGGGAGACAGGGCATTTTTGAGACCGCATCCCAAATACTGCGTGCATTTTTGGTCTCCATAGTTAGGAATGGATTTCAATACATTAGAGGTGCTTTGGAGGAGGTTTACTAGAATGATGCCTGAAACAAGTAAGTTGTTTTGAGGTGAAGTTGGATAGCCTGGATTTGTTTCTCTTGGGCTTTAGAAGTGTGAAGGACAGTTCGGTTGAAGAGTATAAGATCCTGATAAAGACTTTATGGTAGATTTGGAAAGGATGTTTCATCTTGTGGGTCAGGCCAGAAATAGGGGCCAAAGGGGAGCTGTATTAAAGTTAGGGATCACCCATTTTAGGACTGATTTGAGTCTTTTGTTTTGATAGCTGTATGTTGTAGTGATTGCAATGAGGTCAGCCAGGTAGACCTTATAGAACATGAGCACCCTGATTGGAACTGTAATTCTGGTCCAAGTAGGGAGCCCTGGTTGACAGAGAAGGAGTGTCAGAGGTTCTGTTCAGCCCGACAGCTGGCTCTGAGGGAGGTGGATCAGTGTCAAGGACACTCCTTGTAAATAAAGGCTGACTTGCTGATGGGATACCAGCCTCTGGACAGTTATTTCATTTGTTTTTGGAACTTTCTGTTTCAGAAGACAGTGGAAAAGTGATCATTAAGTCTTTCCAAGGCAGAGGCAGATAGATCCTTGTTGAATCAAGGAATCAAAGGCTTTTAATGGATTTGTGGAAATGTGGGATTTGAAAAATAGCCATGATCTTATTAAATTGTAGAGAAGAATTGAGTGTCCAAATAGTCTATTTCTATTTTTAATGTTTGTATGTATAATTTTCTGATTTGCTGTCTATGACAATGTTTCAACATGATTAGCTGTTTATCAGATGTCATCTGTACTTTTTTAGCTCCATCACTCAGATTCCACCTGATGTATTAAATACTAATCCCTCTTATAGCTCCTGTAAAACAAAATACTTATTTGCTCAGAGTCACTTCCAACCTCTTTGAGATAAAATCAACATTTGATCAGCATTTTTGACTACTTTTTATCCACGTACACTACCCTTTATAAGTTTTGTTTCATGAACGTCTAAATCCTTTTGCTTTTTCCCAGTACCTAGCCTCTCACCCTTTATGGAAATATTCCCATTTTGGGAACAGTTGGCATAGTGATAATATAAACAGACAAGTAATCCAGCGGCCCAGGCTAATGGTTTAGTGACATGGAATCATGTCTCATAATGGTAGATTATGGAATTAAATTCAATTAATTAACACAATATAAAATTAAAAAGCTATAGAATCAGTAATGGCAATTGTGAGACTATCTTGAATTGTTTAAAAAAAAGCTTTTTCATCATCTTTTAGGTAAGAAAATCTGTTATCTTTTTCATTTCTGGCCTCACTGTGACTCCAGATCTGCAGTAATATGATTCACTCTTAGCTCCCCTCTGAAATAGCCAAGTGAGCTACTTAGTTCAAGGGCAGTTAGGGATGGGCTAAAACACTGAGCTTGCTGGAAATGCTCATGTTGAACTCTACATTCCACAGTTTTGCCATTTTACTGTTTTCCCTCCCGTTTGACTGTTGGCTGTTCATTTTTAGTATTGTTGCTACAGACAAATTTGACTTTACAAAAATATTTCATTGGGAAAATGCTGATAAAGTTTGAGCTCTGCATAGAATGTTCTTCCAGGCACATCATGAGAGACAAATAGTCACAAAAATGATTTTGCTTCCTTTCTACATGGGAAAATAACCCAATCAGCAAGAGGACAATCATGATGGAGAAACTGTCAGTATTTGGCATTCTTATTCCATCAAAATGTAGCAAATTTAGGAATCTGCATTTATGTGGAATAACTCCATTTCAGTTAGTTTGTGCTACTTCAGAGAATGCCTTGTTGAAGTCATTCAGTTTACAATTCTAGCCATCAGTGAATTGAAGAGAACTTTTACTTTTCACTCTTGCCTGTTGAATGAGTTGTAACCACACAGTGGCATGTTCACTTCATCTTCACTATTAAGTACGCTCTCCAGCCCTTAAAAGCCAAGTCTATATTTGCAAGTTATCAAATTTCTCACTTCTAATAAAAATCCAGATATATTTAAAATATTTGTGAAAACTTATTTTAATACTTTGCTTTTTATTTAAAGCCAGTCAAAATAATTTCTTTTATAATATGAAATTTCAAATTAAAAGTGACTGATAAAATTCTTGTGACAACCGGTTTGCTGACGCTGCAAATGTTCTATTGTGATTGGTTGCTTGTCCTACTTGGGGATCCACTTGGCTTGACAACAGATTAAAGTTACCTGAAGGGAAGGGGAAATCCGTACAGCAGGAACCCTTAGATCTTTGTAGATAGCTTGTCTCAAGGGCAGCAGCAAGCACTGTTGCTTTATCACTGAACAGGAAAAGAATCCAGCTCTATCGTCAAAGCTGGTATGAAGTTGTGTTGAAATTCTTGCAATGTCATTAACTTATTCCTAATTATCTAGAAGATGATATCAGCAGTTTTAAAACAAAAATTTCCTTTCACAGTTTCCTTTAACAATGCAACAAAAGCCCTTCCGCTTTCATTAATGAGGATTATAATCATAGGTTTATTTAATGATAGCAGGGTGTTGGTTGCTAGTGTAGGATATCAGTGTTTATACTAATGGGCTTGGCATATTAACTGACAGATGTTTAGTGTGCCTTAATTGAAAATGGCTGTTAAAACAGCACTCATCTGTTTCTGATTGTGTCTGGTAAGCTATTGGAGTATGAAGGGTGAAGAAGGTCTTCATTTAGATATCATTTGAAGAAGGGATTTACTCCTTCATTATATATAACTTCCTGCTGATGTCTTAATGTGATTTAAATTGCTGGATGTTTATTCATGATATGCTATCTTGTATTGGAATTACTTAAGTGTTCTCAAAACTACTGATCATGGGCAATTTTTGTACCTTGATCAAACATTTTACGACGCAAAAGCATTACAATAAGTGTTTTTATAGTTCCTGTTCATATTTGCATTGTACAACTTGTATTATAACATTTCTCATCTTCTTGAATAAATTCCATGACAGTATTTTCAGAAATCATGCATTGGGCACTCAGCTGTGAGATTAAGTTCAAGGATTGAAATCAGTAAGAAAGAATGTCCTCAATTTGCTTTTCTATGGAGCAATAATGATACATCAGAAAGGAAACAAACGCTATCTACATACCTGAAGAGATTATTAACAAAGACAATTTGTAACATCTGTTTATAGATGGAGTTGCAGTTTCAGTCAGTGACATTAACCGAAATCCATCTCAAATCTGACTTGACTTGACAAAAACGCCAGTATTAGGGGAGGTACGTTAAAGCTCCAGTTAATATAACATTAAAGGAAAACCCTCTCCTGGATGGTACTGAGCATTGTGCTTGAAAATTGCATCATAACTTCATTCATAAGGGTCAAAGAATGCAATCAAAGATGCCTAGACATACTCATTTTCTCAAGCCACAAAATAGTTGTTTAGTGATAAACTAATCTTAATATTTAAACACCTTTCATTTTCTCTTCTTTCTTAACTAGGATGAATCTTTCTTATTCTTTTGGTTAGTCAGTGCAATCACTTAACGTGGCATTTGGAATACCATTAATTTTGTTGCCACAAATTGTAAGTCATTAAACATTCAATACTCCTGTGTTTTTAAAAAAGCAACTTGATTGGTCCAATGAATTAATGTCCAGATGATCAATGCGTTGTTAAAAGCTAATTGTTTTCTGGAATATAAGCTGGGAAAAATGGAAGTTGTTTCAGGGAATGTGCTAACTGTTTTGCAACTTGAAATTCATACAACTTTTGGAGAAGCTGGATCTGATACTCTTGAGGCAAACTGGCACCTGGTGCTTTTGGGTTGAAAAGCTGCCTCACAATAGCTTTTGGGCTTTTAATTTGCAGTTTGTCACAGACCTGAGAAGGCAATTGCACACAGACATTCGGAAATCCTATAAACATCCTCAAAGTGAAAAACTTAAATAACCACTCTATCAAGGCCTTGAAATCATCATTGGTTGTTCTGTGGTTGACAACAATATGGTATCATTAAGTAGGGTGGTGCAGTGGTTAGCACTGCTGCCTCACAGAGCCAGGTGAGCCTGGTTCAATTCCAGCTTCAGGTGACTGTGCAAACTCCATACAGACACTCTCCTGTTTCTTCAGGTGCTGTGGTTTCCTCCCATATCCAAAGATGTGCAAGTGGATTGGCTATGTTAAATTGCTCAGGGTGTGCAGGTTGGGTGGATTGGCCATGGGAAATATATGGCTACAGGGATGGGATGGGTCTAGATGCAATGCTCTTTTGAGGATCAGCATCGACTTGATGGGATGAACAGCCTGTTTCCACACTGTAGGGATTCTATGAAATACCAAAATAACTGTGACATAGTCACCTCATTCCACCATTCTTGATCGACAAAATTGTTTTCTTTCTTTTTGCTCATGTTTTCCACCTGTGATATTCCTGCAGAACTGTCTTATTCATACCGTTTGTGAGTGAATATGCATATTTTCAATTTAACAGGGATATGGTTTAAGTTTGAATGATCATAAGTAATAATCCATTTTTAAATTTGTTAAAGGGTACTTGTTCTTCATTTTTATTAACTGAAGACTGGTCGGAATTTCTTTTTATTTTCGTTAGCAATCAATCACATGCGAATTAGCCACCTTGGTTATTTCTATATTTCTGATGGCTCATAGTATCTTAGAATCGTCCAGCACAGAAACAGACCCTTCGGTCTAACCAGTCCATGCTGAAAATAACCCCAAACTAAGCTAGTCCCACGTGCCTGCTTCTGGCCCATATCCCATGCAGTTGTGGGTCTTGCTTACTGGTGTTTTCTTCCGATCAGGGTTGTGAAAATATCAAATACTCCTCACGAATATGCGGTGAGGTCTTCAGCCATGCTAGGTAGCCACATGCTACCTAGAGGGATTGAGTTCAAGAGCCGTGAAGTTATGATCCAGCTATACAAGACCTTGTATCAGCCACATTTGGAGTATTGTGTCCAGTTCTGGTCACCTCATTACAGGAAAAATGTGGAAGCATTGGAAAAAGTGCAGAGCATATTTACCAGGATGTTGCCTGGAATGTGGCGAAGGTCTTATGAGGAAAGGTTAAGAGAGCTAGGAGTTTTCTCTTTAGAACAGCAAAGGATGAGAGGTGACTTGATAGAGTTATACAAAATGATCAGAGGTATAGATAGAGTGGAGAGCCAGAGACATTTTCCTAGGATGGAGGTAGCTATTATGAGGGGGCATAGTTTTAAAGTGTGTGGTGGTAGATAAAGGGGAGACATCAGTGGTAGGGTCCTTACTCAGAGAGTGGTCAGGGTGTGGAATGCATTGCCGGACAGTGTAGCGGGATTGGCCTCAGTAGGGGCGTTTAAGCATTAGATAGGCATATGGAAGATAGTATAAGGTAGGGGTGGAGGTTAGGTAGAACTTAGGTTTAGGGTAAAAGTTCAGCACAACATTGTGGGCCGAAGGGCCTGTACTGCACTGTACACTTCTCTGTTCTATGTTCTATGCCTTTGGGTTAGGGTGGGAGAGAAGCTCAGTGGTTACGACTGCAGTCTCAAAGCGCCAGGGACCCCGATTTGATTCACCCGTCAGGCAATTATCTGTGTGGAGTTTGTGCACTCTCCCAGGGTTGCCTGGTTTCCTCCCACAGTCCATAGATCTGCAGGTTAGGTGGATTGGCTATGCTACATTGCCCAGAGTATCCAGGAATATGCAGGTTAGAAGGATTAGCCATGGGAAATGTAAGGTTACAGGGATGAGATGGGGGAGTAGGTGTGGGTGGAATGCCTTTCAGAAGGTCAATGTGCACTCAATGGGCGAATGGCCTACTTCCACACTATAGGGATTCTATTCCATGATTCTATGAGTCTGACTGCAGTTCTTGAAGACCACAGAAAGAGTGCATTTATAATGTGGCCAAACAAGTTACTGACGGTGAGCTGGACAGCAATGTTTGATGCTCAGTGGTGTGCCTCAGGCTATGGGATCTAGTGACTGACAAGTGACCTGTTCCAGGAAAAACTAGCTGCAAGTATAGACATAGTCATCTGGTCATTATCTGCTTCATGCTTCAATAGTTACGAGAAGCTTCACATCAGAGTCAAATATAGGCTCAAAAAAAAGGTGGCCATTCAGCCTAGTTCTTCAATTCAATCAGTTTATGGTTATTAGACCATAATAATGACCATAAAAATATAAGAACAGGATTAGGCCATTCAGTGTCTCGATAGGATCATGGATGTTTTGACACACTTCTCATGTCCACTTTCATGCATTTCCCCATAATCTTTGATTCCCTTCCAGTCAAGACTTTAGCCTAAAGTATACACAAGAACTCTGTTTTCACAGCTGTCTGTGGCAAGGACTTCCAAAGATTCTCAACCCTCTGAGGGAAGAAATTCCTCATCATCTCAGTCTTAAATTGTTGTCCCTTTTATTCTGAGTCCATTCTGTCTAGTCTTAGACCTGCATATGAGGCAAACCATCCTCACAGCATTTGCCCTGTCAAGTCCCTTAAGTATCCTATATGTTTCAATCGGATAATCTCTTATTCTAACAAATTCCAATAAGAGGAGTGCCAATCTGTTGAACCTTTACTCGTAAGTCTATTCCCCAAATCATGATCATTCTAGTGAACTTTCTCTGAACTGCCTCCAATAAAATGATATCTTTCCTTTAATAAGGGGAACAAAACTGTTCATAGTGATCTGAGCCTTAATTCCATTTCATTTAAGGTGGGGTAGTGGAAATGTCACTCAGCGTATAATTTGGAAGCCCAGAATAATATTTGGAGAGTTCTGAAGAAAAGTCATATCAGACTCAAATGTTAGCTTTTTTATTAACACAAATAGCTGTAGTTCCATTGATAGCACTCTTGCCTCTGAGTAAGAATGTTGAGAGTTCAAGTCCCACTATATAGACCTCAATACAAAAGTTAGAGACAGAATTTTAATCAGTAACAGTTATGGCAAAAAGGCAGAAAGTGAAGATAAGGATTATCAGATCAGCCATGATCTCATTGAATGGCAGATCAGGCTTGATCGGCTGAATGGCATGCTTTTGCTCATATGTCTTATAGTCTTATGACCTTTCTTATTATCTTATTATCTTATCTATATCCCTCAATATTCTTGTCCAGCATAAATCTATTAACCTAAAGTCTTGAAAATTTTCACTGACCTAACATCCTTCTGGGGCAAAGAAAAAGAACTTCTGCTACTGTTTGTTTGAGTGAAGAGTCATTCCCTGATTTCGTTCCAAAGTGTGCCTCACTTGAATTTTTCTGTTATGCTTTTGTTCTGGAATCCCCAAGCAGAGCAAAAGCAATTCTGTATCTATGCAATTAAATCCCCCTTTTAATGTAAAACACTGGGATCTGATCCTCCTCTCGCAAAACCTTTAACTTGATTTGTAAAAAATACAGATTGGTGCAGCCTGCCCTCCTGATTTAACCTTTTCAGGCCTGGTCTCATTCTGGAAGATCTGCACTGCCTCCCTACCAATGCAAATGTACTCTACCATTGATATGGGCAGAATTTTATGCAATCATTTTGACATCTTGAGCCTTGGAGTGGCCTTTTGTTGAGAGTTAGCTATGCCTACTGCATCAAATTTGCCTTTTCTGGATTATTCATGGTCACTGATGGGCCCCAACAACCTTGCCATTGCCACAAGCAAGTCCACTGACTCCCAAGATAGCTCAGTGCACAAACTCTTGTAAGTACCCACAAGCGTACATTAATATAAGGCATACTTTCCTTCATCCTGCAGCCTCAGCAGTGGTCACCTCTGATTGGATTGGATTGGCTGCTCGGACAGGTAAGCCGCTGACCTCAGTGAGATGGGGATGCCTGTACATAGCTGCCACTGGTAAAATGGTTGCTGCAGTCCTACCACTCAACTACACAACCAGGAGAATCCAAGATAATAAAATGTGAGGCTGGATGAACACAGCAGGCCAAGCAGCATCTCAGGAGCACATGTGCTCCTGAGATGCTGCTTGGCCTGCTGTGTTCATCCAGCCTCACATTTTATTATCTTGGAATCTCCAGCATCTGCAGTTCCCATTATCTCTGATACTACACAACCAGGAGACATGTGTTTGGTTCTGACAACAAGAATCTGTTTTGTGCTCATGAAATTCCAATCAGTGTCCAATAGGCAAATCAGTATTCCTAAGAGAGTCTATAATAGCCCTTTGCAACTAACACTTAACTCCTGGTTTACATAAAGAAATGATGTTTGCAATTTTCCAATCCAAAAGTACAGTTGCTGAATCTGGAGAATTTGATGATTAATATAGTTACTTTCCAATGCCCCACTCCTTGTCTCTTATAACACCCTTGCTATGGAAACTGAAATTTCCTGGAAATTTGTCTATTATGAAGTTCATCATTTGTTCATTCTTTATGTTACATCTAATAGCTTCCTCCCCTTCATTTACTTTTAGTTTCCTTTGCACACCTTCAGCAGCAGCAGCATATTAGCATCCAATATCCAGAACATGCAGCAACATGAAAACACAGATCCTTGGTTCAAATTGAGTTTGAGTAATACAAATTGAGTGCAGAATAATAGGATAATAAAATCAGTGTTTACAACCGGCTATGGACACTGTGAATGGAGATACCAATTCATCATCAGTTAACAGCGAGTTTGAGAAGGAAAGGTGAGCAAAACTGGAATATTAGGTTTGTAGCCAATATATCAATAGCAGCACATTAAGGCAACAGTCTCAATGCAGGCTACATCTGAGTGGAGGCACAAGGGGATAAAGGTCACCAGTCCTAAGGGCTGTGAGGAAAGGTAGCCAAACTAGGTCTGAAGAGCTCTAAGAAATACTTGAAGAAACATGATACTTGAAGGTAAATTCCTATATACATTTAAATGTCAAGATTTCTCCCTACCACCGCATTTAACTTTATTGTCATGGCTGCTGGCTGACAAGCTGGTTTGAAAGTTAGGCTGTTCCACATTGGCACTGATTAACCAGAACATGCAGCGACACAAAAACTTTAATCCTTGGTTCAAACTGAATTTCCGCAATTGGACATTATTAATATTAGCTAAAATTTGACATTAAAATCCCCTGTCTCAACAGCACCTACAAATAAACAGCCACTGCAAGCAATCTAAAATGGTAAAAACCCATCTATCATTTTTAATGTACGATAGATAATTTTTATAACTGTCTCAGTAAACTGGAAACAACATCGAGGATAATTGAAGAATTACAGCTGGAAAGGATCACAAAATTATATTTGTGAGTCTCCTAGTGTTATCTGGTAAGTCCTAGAGGCAAAAAATGAATTTAAACTTATCTGTGCCTGTCCAAAAATCCCAGACATTTTGTTCTGTTTTCTGAGATTGTTGTGTTCAGGAAATGAATGTGTGAAGTACCTCACAGCCACAGTCATTCTGATATATTGGACAATTAAAACTAAAATAACAGCACTCCCTCAACTTCAAGTCTGGGTGTAATAAATAAACTGTTATTATATACGCAGTGGTTAATCTTCCATGGCAACACTGTGATATTTTCCTGTAATTGTCTCACTGTTTCTCTCCCGTCATCTTTTTACTGTCTCCTCTTTCTGCCCTTATTTGTTTGTTCCCTCTTGTTCTCTGTAATCTTCTCTTGGAGAAGGTAGGCAAGGAAATGCTGTTTCAGCATTAGCTGATCATAAAGAACTGGGAAACTGAGATTTATGATCTGGGCAGAGATGCAGGGGAATGTGAGGCAGTATTTATTTTTATGCACTGAATGTTCATGATGGGAAACTCACTGCCTGACAAAGATGGTGCACGTTCCAAAGAAGAGTCACATCAGATTTGAAACATTGATGCAGTTTCTCTCTCTGTAGTTGCTGCGGACTTTCTCCAGCACTTTCTGTTTTGTTGAAGAGCCCAACCAGCCTTTGTACCTAAGCCCCTGTTTGGGACTTTGAACCATAATCTTCTGATTCGGAGCAAAGTGTAGTCCTGAGGAATCTTCAGCATAAAGCAACAGCATGAAACTCAAGATAACCCTTATTTGAATTGTTTAACAAATCAAATAATTAACATTTCCACAGGGCTGTTCATGACCTCAGGATTACTCATGTGCT
The DNA here is from genome assembly GCF_030684315.1 of Stegostoma tigrinum. Lineage (NCBI taxonomy): Eukaryota > Metazoa > Chordata > Chondrichthyes > Orectolobiformes > Stegostomatidae > Stegostoma > Stegostoma tigrinum. The sequence continues at coordinate 45,624,756 of NC_081358.1, forward strand.
CTTCAACCATTGAATTACTTAAGAAGTATAATTTGCATTGCTCCAATAAACAGCAATGTGATAATGACTGGATAATTTAGTATGTGGCATTAGATGAAAGATAAATATTTGCTGTGTCAGATAAATTATGGCTATTATCCTGCCTTCCAATTGCTACTGTCAATGTCCAGATATTTTATCCTTCTTTTGAAGTAAGTTGGCACATCTCTTTACTGTCAACTTGAAAAGCTGACAGCTGATGGGTAAGAGCTGTGGGGGTAAACGCAGGGGACTGTGTCTAATTGAATAGATCTTTCAAAAGATCATGACAGGTGCGATGGGTTGAATAGCCTCTTCTGGTTTTGGAACATTCATTGTATGGGTACACTCTGAGCCAGAAGATCTGGGTTCAAGTCCCATCTGTTCCAAAGGTATGCAATAACATCTCTGAATAGGTTGATTAGGAAAACATCTAGAAGGTTTTTTCTTATGCTTTCTACTTAGCAACCACCTCAACCTCATCCTGAAAAATGAGATTGTAAAGAAATAATAGCAAATAAGAGCAAGAGTAGGCCATTTGGCTCATCAAACCTGCTCCACTATTCAATAAGATCATGACAGACCTCATTGTGGACTCAACAACACTTTCCTGTCTGTCCCCATAATCTTTGATGCACTTGTTGATCAAAATCCTTGAATATATTCGATGTTTCACTTCCACAGAGAATTGAACTGTATGATGGCCCTATGAAGGAAGAATTTTCTCCTCATTTCCATGTTAAATTGACCCTTTACTTTGAATCAGTGCTCCCTAGTTTCATATTCCTCTTATTCTCTCATCCACCCTGTCAAGCCTCCTTAAAATCTTACATATATCTATATAATCACCTCTCATTCTTCTAAACTTCAATGAGTATAATTTCATTGTAGATTTTGTCATTATGCATAAGAAAATGCCATCAACTTCTTCAATCTCAAAATTACAAAGGGAGAATGGGAAAATAAAGGTAAATAATCTGTCATTCTCAGGAGCCCTGTAAGGAAGAAAAAACACAAATAATACCTTTGCTCAGAATCGTTCTTTACAAACATTGCTGTAACTGAACTGTTTGAAATATATTCAATAATATAAAAATACAAATCAAAGCACAGTTCTGTAATTCATCTATTTCCAATGTGACAATGAAAATAATGAGACAGTACACTAGGCTGGTTGTTCTAGACACACTTGATGTACCGTGCATAGCTTCTCCTTCTAAAGTTTTGGTAGAGAGATAGGAAATATGAGCAGGACTAGGCCACTGGGTCCTTTGAGCTTGCTGCACAATTCATTGTGATCATGATGATCATCCAGCACAATAAATTGTTCCTGCTTTCCCCCCAGATCCTTTGATCCCTTTCACTCGAAGGACTAAATCCAAATCCTTCTTGAAATCAATTCTGTCTTCATCAAGTAATCTGTGAAAAATTGCTCCCACTGTTTGTACAGAGAGATCAGATTTCCTGCATTGCCATCACTGTTTGATGTTTGCAGCAAAGATTTAAACAGAGGCAGCCATTTAACAGGCAGTTGTCAATGGAGGCAAGCAAAATGCTACTTAGCTTTGGGATATCTTTGGGAAGTGATGGAGTGATCAAATTCCATTATTTTCATATGTCAAATCAGAGGTGTTGCTAAAAGGTGAGTATAAGACTGTCCAATTTCGAATTCAGAATTTGCTTGAACTGTATTAGAACTGGAAGAAAATCTGTAAGCCTTTTAGAATCATGACGAAGGGATCATTAGATAGTGGGATGCACAAAAGGATTGTAAAAGCTGAATCAGTATCCTCAACATTTTGCAGAGGGGCCATGTACACAGCAATCTGTGCGCAACAATCTACATTTGCCAGCCATAAGCCATAACTGATCTTTATACCTAGCCTTGCCAAAAATCTGTTGAAGTAAGCCACCTCTGGAATCTGCAGCTCAGGTAGCTGATGTAAGATACTTGTCACCTACACCCATGAAACTCAAAAGTTGATCTTGGTTTCAAGAACTGGAGTTCACAAATCAATTGATAACTCTGCTCTGCTTCAATGTATGACATGTTTTGCTTGAAATGCAGTTCAACCTCTTAACTGATAAAATCTATTATTTGTCATTTGCCTAAGGCAAGCGCAATAAAGCCTACATGTACATTTTATCGAATCTGCATTTTTAATTCAACTGCAGGCCACACTCTATTTGTGTCAAACTGTAGCATTGACCAAATGTGTTATACATTACAGACAGTTATAACAATTGTAGTGGTAAATATTTACTACACTTGGCCTGAAATTAAGGAAGTGAATGAACAGCTATGCCCTTGCGTGAATAGTCTCTCCATTTCATTAAATCATAAAATGTACACAAAGAGGCTATTTGGCCTATTGTGTCTGTGCTGACTCCATTGCAAGGACATCTACTAGTCTCACGCTTGCCTTTTTCCCGCATCCCCATAATCACTTTATCTTCAGACAATTATCTGATTCTCTATTGAATGTCGTTAATGAATTTGCCTCCAGCAGGTGCTGAGGCAGAGTTTTCCAAATCCTAATCACTCACTATTTTGAGAAAAAACATCTTATGTTGATGTCATTTTTGTTCTTTACGAATCACTTTTTAAGTTAATGTTCTCTAACTTCCACTAAAAGGGATAATTTATCTCAACTTCTCCATTTATGTCAACTTTCTTAAAATATTTACTGTAGGTTTTTGATGGAGCTCTAATCAAAATTATTTCTTTGAAACACTTGCATATTAATATACTGAGAATGATCATAGCAATTGCTATACTGCTGGAAACAAATGTGCCAGGCAGTTGATTAGATTCAATAATGGCAAAAGTGGGAACACAGAATCATTACAGTACAGAAAAAGGCCATTCAGCCTGTTGCATCTGTGCCGGCTCTGAAAATGAGCAATGTAACAAATGCAGTTCACCTACCTTCTCCCTGTTGACTTGCGTATGCTTGCTTTTTGGATAATAATCCAATTACATCTTGCTGTGTGAAAGTGTGTTTCTTCATGTCTTCACAATAGATGAGTATTTTGTAGTTTGGCATGACCAGAGGCTAGAGACTATCAATGCAGAGGCCAGTAAAGGCCAGAATAGAATAAATTGGGCATGCACCTTTATACCTCCTATCTTATCTTGCCAAGCAGCTGAGATTATGCTGAGTGACACATAGCAGGAAGCAGAAAGCCTGCCGGGTTGATCCTTTGGAGTACCACATTTATAATTCAGTACTAATGTCATAGGAATGCGAATGTTAAAAAAGAAACTCATTGAAACTTCATCTGCTGCAGCCACATGTATAACGTATTGGCCTTAGGAGTCACTGACACAAGAGCAACCCATCCAATCAACCTAGCGTTATACAAGGTATTAATGCACTGTTTTAGTTTGCAATTAACAAGACCAGTTTCAAACATTATAAGCATTTTTTAAACAAATCACCTCCGTTCCATGAAAGATCTATTTCTTTTGGCTGGCACCCACCAGCAATAGTATATCTAATACTTCAAAACCTGACTCCAAATGCGAACTCTGCTTTCTGCCACTGTGCCAAATCCAAATGTGTTCAATTAAGAAGAAGACAAAAAAGGGGCAATTGTGGACTGTATATAGTGTATCTTTAAAAAGGACTGAAGGGTTGGAGTAATGTTACCGCTGCATTGTCAAACCAGCATGACATACTTCAGATAAGAATGCAGAGAGTGCATGATTCAGAAGAGAAAGAATAAATATTTTTTATGACCTGTTCTGCTTTGGTTATAATGAACAAGAGATATGAAAATGATTGTGAACTGAGCTGTTGAAAATCTGCAGATAAAAGGCCTTTGTCATTGTTCCATTAAATTAATTCTCTGCTGTCTTTTAAAATGCATTGCTCCCAAAGCAGTACTTAAACCCTCAGTAGCTCCAGAGCTATCATATTAGGGATTTGATCTTGAATATTGCAGGAAAACACGTATCTTTTTTGCAGTGGACGATGTACAGTGGTTGAGGAGGTTTCAGGGCTGAAACTGGATAAGTTCATGAGAAAGCATGCAACAATCATGATGAAAGATTAATCCACTCCACTAGATTATAATGCAGGCAGCACGCCAATTTCATGTGGTCTGTTCAGTTGAATGCTATCTACAAACAATGTTTATAATGCTGATCATTGGCTGTATTTGTCATCAGGGAACCCAAAATTGTATTCGCCTAGCACCAGTATAGACCTAATTTGCAATGTTTAAATGAGTGATCATCTCTTAAAGGGGGCATGAATTGTGGCTGGGATCTTTTCTGGCAATCATGCAAAAAGCATATATTGCTTGGGATACATCACAGAATGGCACAATATGGGAGAGAATGGATTCCATGGCTTTCAGTGCTACACTCGAGACCTTGTTGGAAGAGGTGGAAAGGTGAAGGGGGTCCTGTAAGTAAGTCCTGTAAGTGGGTGAGGATGCTCTCCAAATACATGTGCAACAGGCAGCGGGAGCAAATGACAAGAGTAGTCAATTAAAGGAGTCATGACTTGAGGTCCTTCCTGCAGAGTTGCAAGACATTCCAAGTTCTCAGATTAGTAGTCAAGGTTAGCGATTTCGTTTTCAAATGTCATATCCAACCAAATGTCTCTAAAGTCTCACCTAAATTTGAAGGCATTCACTTCCACCATCACCAATGCACCATGCCTGCAGAGTGTACTATCTACAAGATGCATTTCAGTAACTCCAGGCTTTTTGACAGCACCTTCCAAACCCCTGACGTCTACCACTTTTAATGCAGAGAGGAGCAGGTGCATGGTAACAATACTGCCCAAAATTCAAACACCATCCTGATGTGGAACTATAATTCTGTCCCTTCACGGTTACTCGTCAAAACCATGGCACTCCATGTCTTGCAGCACCATGGGTGTACTTACAGCTCACGGACAGGCGCAGTTCGAGAAAACAGCTCACCAGCATCTTTTTCAAATGCGATTTTGATCGACAATAAATGTGTGCTTGCCACGTCCCATGGATGAACAGTTACGACACCCACTCCTACCCCCTACTAGTGGTGCAGGTTGTTACTTCTTCAACAATGACAGCGACATCAGCCTAATTTATTGCAGAGCACATACTGACACATTCCCATCTCTTACAGAATTGAGGTGAGTATACAAGTGGAGATAGGAATGGCTACTCATTGGGGAACAAGAATGTTTTCATGTCCTATAACCAAGGACTAGACTGTACTGGCATTTATTACAATGTCCTCCATATCTGAGGCTCTTGCCAGTGGCAAGGCTGAAATAAAATGAAGGAAAAAGCTTTTGAGTTTTTTCCTAGGAGTCACTCTTTAGAAATATTGCTGTTGATGAACATGAAATGGATTCTATTTGTATATCTATCAGTCTTCCTTACACCTTGATTTACCCTCATCCTGCATGTTAAAAGTGAAATTTAAAGCCAATTTACTTATCACAATTCCCACAGCGCACAATTTGATAATGATCAGATAATCTATTTTAGTGATGTTAATTGAGAGAGAGGGCTATGAGTCAAACACAAGGTGAAAACTTGCCTGGTCTTGAAAATAATGCCATGTAATTGATGTGATGGAGAAAGTCCACTTAAGTGAGTTAATGGAGCGTCTGTCGATACAGTGTGGAACTGGAGGAACACAGCAGGTCAGACAGCATCAGAGGATCTGGAAAATCAATGTTTAGTGCCTAGATCCTTCATCAGGACTTGCACAGAGGTGGAGGCAGTGGAAAAAGAGTTCAATGACCAGACGTGAACAGAATCCTTTGATGTGGGAGCGCAGTGAAATGAAGGTCTGTACTTTGCTGAGGACAGACCATTTGTCCTCAGTGAGGGGGGAGGACTGTGGGGATAGTGCACACCCAGCAGGGCTTGGGGCTAGTGTTGGGCATAGAGCTGGAGCTGGGAGTGGGTGTAATTGTGTGTCTGGTGATGGTCACGTAGGTGGGAGCAGAAGTGATGTCAGCAATAGCAGCAGAAGTGTTAGCATCAGCGTCGGCAGAGGAAGTGATGTTGTCAGCATTGGCAGAGGAAATGACATAGTTGACAGCGTCAGTGGGAGAGGTCTAGGTGACCGCAGGGTTAATAGCACCGGGCAAATTGGCAGGGAGGTCCTAGATACGGTTGGGGACTGGGGTGGTTGAGATGGCAAACACAAGCAAGTTTAATATACTTACGTCCTTGATGTACGATAGGGCAAAGAAAAAGCGTTGATTGAGGGTGTGGAACCTGTGTAGAATAAAAAACAGAAGAATAAAATTGCAGGACTGTGAGAGAGAGGGGCTCTTACCTGGGGTAGGGATGACTGTCGTGAGAGAAGATGCCAACATGTAGCTGCAAGTGTGGAGCTGAGGATCTGCAGAAAAAAAAACATTTCTGGAGGCTCTGGATGTACTGTAGATAACAATTGTTGCTGTTTTGTCCAAATTGGGATGGTCTGGATGTTGCTGAAGTCCACTGGGAATGATCCAGCTACATAGGCAGGCACTAAGAAAGAAGGTTTGGCTATAGTAACAGGTTTGTTTCAGTATGTGGTCGAAGAGCTTCAAGGAGGAGGAGATCAACAGGAGCTGCAGTGGGAGAGAGATCCACTGAGGCCTTTCTGGAGGGAGGAGGACAGCATCTTCAAGGTGAGCATCATTGGAAGAAGCTTCGCAGTGGGGTTTTCAGTCACTCAAAGACAGTAAGGCCTGCAAATGCTTGAGACAGAGTCGAAACAATGTGGTGCTGGAGGAACACAGCAGGTCTGGCAAAATCAGAGGAGCAGGAAAGTCAATGTTTCAGGTTGGGATGCTTCATCAGGACTGGTGCCTCTGTTTGGCACATCTGCCTTTAAATCTATAGTTACATATAGTGTTCATAAAGTTTAGCTTACATGTTGAAGCACAAAAATTAACATTCAGAAATGAAATAAAAATGTGTAAATAAACCTTCACCTATTGTAAAATTTTCATAATATGTTTAATATTTATGTTTGAATCTAAATAATAAGATTGCTGTTCTCTTTGGAAGCTGCCTAAAATTTACAAGGTGAAAAGTGGGTGTTACTTCAAACCTAAGACTCAGCAATTTTGTTGTATGTACATCTTTTTTAAGTGTCTTTGGATGATTCTCCGTGTTATAAGATGTTGCATATTTGCAAATCTCTGTGACGGCATCACTAACGTAAATCTTAGTGGTGAAAAGTCCAATTGTTTCACACCCTACCACATTATTTGCAGTTTAAGCACATGATCCAAATATCAGGGACATCAAAGAATCACCGAGTTGGTGTATTTCCTGTTTAAATATATGATAGATACATTGTAGGTTTTAACAGGTGTTCATCTCAGAGGAAGTGAACATAATTCATCTGTTCATTGTGTCAGGCAAGAAATCTATCAGAGGTACTGGTGCTTTATGGCACAGCATCGATAGCGTCTGACTTTGTTTGAGCCAACCACAATGAGATGTCAGCAGTTACACCAGATCGGGTTATTGGCTATATCTAAAACATACAATCAGTGCTGCAGAGGCATTTCTTCTCCAACAATACCTTTCCAATGAACATCACATATCCGGACCAGTTATCCATGTCCCACTGTAGGCACCATCTTGATGGGATAATGCTTACAGGCTACATTCACCAGCTTTGGAATTTGTTTTCTTCCTTGGATGTAATCTGGATTACCCTACTATTGTCTTGTGGAACCACTTTACCCCACTATGTAGGGAATTGTGTTTTCAATCTTTGCCCCATCAGCAATTTTGACAAGAACAGCCCCAAGGAAAGTGGGGTTGAGCGATAAATGAGCAGAGCACTCAGAAAATCTCAATTCTTCTCCACCTGAGCTGTTAGTTCTGCATCTATATTGGACAGAGAGTATCTCGGCGAGCTTGTGACAAAGAAAGCCCAGTTCCTTTGCAAATGGTTCAAACATCTCATGAGCAAACTTTGGGTAATTATTGGTAATAACAACATCTGAAACACCATGGGTGACAAACATCTCTTAAAGGGCTTTCACAACTATTTCAGCAGTTGTTGATGCCAGTTTTTTGAGCATCAAACCGTCTTAAGTATTAATGAATGATGATGAGGTGAGGATTACCTTCATAGACAAGCTAATCCATGCTCAAATTGGCCTAGGGTTTATTAGGAATTTCTATAAGAATAAGAGGGTCCAATCATTCATTATTTTGTACTGTACTACAAATAACAAAGAGATCCCCTAAATATTTTGAGATCCTTGGCCACCAAAAAGACCAACAGTTCTTACTGTGCGTTTGGTTATGCTAATTTTCCATTGGTGATTCTAAAGAAGAACATCGTTCCCCAGTGAATGAGGAATTAGCTGTTGATTTTTGAAATGTAGTAAATCTTTGACAGTAAGAAAGCACAGCCTGTTTCTGGAATAAGTTCATAATCTGAGCCCCAGGCCATCTGAAAGTACAATAAATATTCACAATAATGCAATCCTATCAGCGTTCCCTGTCATTTTCTTTCGAACTTTATGGGCATCTGAGTTCCATGCATGGCAGTGACTTCTGGAATTGGAAGTCAACAGGATAATTGACATGCCCATGGCAATTGTGGTGCACAGATGCTTTGAGTTATTGAACACATGTACAGGAACACAGTTTATAGGGAGTGCTGCTTGGAATCCTTCTTTTGTTCCTTCATAATGAGGTTATGTTTGTTTGTCAAAGTTTGCAAGGATATAATGTGATTGCTTAAGCATAAGACCATGAGATGTAAAAGCAGAATTAGGCTGCTTGTTCCTTGGAATGAATTTCTGCTGTGCATTCTGAATTACCCCCAGAAACTCTTGCCGTTGCTGTTCCACGATCTTCCCTGTTAGGTTTTCCTTCCAATCAGCTCTGGCCAGTTCCTCCCTTGTGTCTTTGTCATTGCCTTTACTCAATTGTGACACCGTTACCTCTGATTCCAGCCCCTCATCCTCAAACTGCAGGGTGAATTCTACTATATTATGGTCACTGCCCCTGACAGGTTCCGCCACCTTAAGCTCACTGGTCAAGTTTGCCTCATTAAACATCATCAAATCCAAAATGGTCTGTTCCCTAGTGGGGTCTACCAAAAGTTGCTCCAAAAACCATCTTGTAGGCATTCCATGAATTCCTTTTCTTGAGATCCGCTATCTACTTGATTTTCCCAGTCTATCTCATATTGAAGTTCCCCATGATTATGGTAATAGTGCCTTTCTTACATGCTTTTCTATCTCCTGGTTTATTTTCTGCCCCACATCCCACATCCTGACTATTGATAGGGGTCTGTATGTAACTCCCAACAGGGCCTTTGTTCCTTTGCAATTCCTCAACTCTACCCACACAAATTCTGTCTTCCAACTCTGTCACTTCTTGCTATCAATCTAATTTTATTTCTTACTAACAAGGTAATCCCATCCCCTCTACCTATTTGTTTGTCCCTTCAATAGGATGCATATCTTGGATATTTAGTCCCTAGCCCTGATCCCCTTGCAGCCACATTTCTGTGATACCCACAACATCATACTTGCCAATTTCAACTTGCACTACAAGCTGATTTACTTTGTTCTGTACACTGTGTGTATTTAAGTACAACATCCACAGTCCTGCATTGACTGTCCCCCTTCTCATAGTTTTCCACCTTATCTGCTATGCCTTAAGTTCCATTCCTGACCCTCTCCCTTCACTCTGTCCCTATTACTTGCTCTGGAAGCTTTAATAATCTCTGCTGAGCCCTGCTCCACCCACCTTAGGTTTTTCCATAATTTTCATTGTAACTGAACCCCACCCCAACCCTCACCATTATTTATTCTAAAGCCCTATCTAGTTATGTCATTTGCCAGAATGATTCAGGTGGAGTGTTCCATCAGAACAAATCCCTCCTTCCCCAGTACTGGTAACAATGTTTCACTTGCCTCCTTGATGTTGTTAACCCTGTGCCATTTAGTTGGTGATCCAGATAGTATCTAGAGGTTATTCCCTTTTTGATTCTGCTTAGTAATTTAGCTTCTAGCTGCTCATCTTCCCTCAGCAGAACGTCTTCCCACTTTCTATATATATATATATTGTTGGTGTATACGTGGGCCATGATAACTGGATCATTCCCCTCCAAATTGATCAGTTCTGTGGCTTTTCTGATTGCTAACTAATTTCAAAACTCCATTTTTGTCTTCTCCAGCAATGCCAGGCCTGTTTCTTGATGTTCACTTCTGCGGTGACTTTTTTTTACGTTATGGGTTCTGCCTGTGCCACTATCTTTCATTGTGTGGTTGGATGTCACACTGAGTTTAGGTTCAATGCATACTGATCAAGAAGAAAGAAAGTCAGAAGGGTCTTTGAGCTTGGACTTCAACGTAATACCTGAAATGACACTTTTGATACCATTTTACAAAATGCTATTACATATGGTAATTGTAAATATTTCAATTTCCAACTTATAGCCGCATTCAATAATGACCAATCTAGCCTCTTTTTATTCCCACACCTGACATGTCATCTAGCAAGTCTCATTCCAGTGTGTATTCCAGCATGTTCATCCCTATGTGCTCAAACTCCACTAATACTGTGCTGCTGAGATGCAGCTCCACGGCATCATTGTAAAGTTGGTCCAGGAAGTGAGTGATCTAGTTGATCCTTAAGACCATACAAAACAGAATGAGAAGTATGGGTCATGCTTCAAGTGATCCAAGGTAAGATGGAGTATATGATTTTTTTATACACTGAGGTGCCATGCTGTAATGCTGTGATATCATGAGCAAGTCTCTTAAAGGTATACTGACATACTGAGTCATAACGCAGCACAAGTGACACCACTAAAGTGGTGTATCAAATTTTTAGGTCAAGGCTTTTTTTTGTGGGAACTTGCTGTAAGCAAATTGGTTTCACAAATATTTAATTGGCTGTAAGCTTGTTCTAGGGCATTTTGGAAGATACAATATAAATGCAAGTCTTTCTTTTTTATGAACAGAAGAGAAACGTTACAGGTCACATTTCATCGCATAGTTGGGAACCAATGGTCAAATGAATTATGTGTTTCAACAACCTTGCCCAAGCTGCATCATTCTTGTGACATAAATTTTAAATGCCAATCGTCCAACTGGCCAGGAAGCAAGCTCATCGCCCAATTAACAGTGCTTAATCTACTTGCAGTCTGTACCCGATCTTGCAGCGGCCATCCACTTTGCTCCAGTTGCAAATAAAGGTGGAATCTATTTGGGGGCTGACCAATATCTTGCCAAGTAGAGCCAGAAGCTCCCAAGAAGGCTGTGGATATGGAACAGGGTAGACGGTAGCCTTGTATAATAAGGTAATATGTAGTACTTATGTCAATGCCAGTTTGTGCCTACTTTGCCTCGAACACTACTACCAGAGGTCTGTTGAGGCCTCACAATAAACTTAATGGATTGTGAACAGAACCGTGCACACTACCAGAATAGAAGAGAAAATTGCATTCTGGAACTAACAGGAACCTTAACAAGCCACTCAATGAGTTTAAGGAACTAGCAATTGGCAATGAGCTCATTTACCATTTTCTCTCTTTCTGTCTCTCTCTCACTCTCTCTCTCTCTTGCTCTTCACACATACAACTCTCCCCTTCTCATGCACATATTTGTAGGATCTGGAGTTACCTGACCTGAGTTTTCACAAGTGTGTCATTGCTGCAGTACAATCCTTTTTTTCCCTCACGGTTGGTTCTAAGAGGCCTATTTGCAAATTGACAAAGCAAGAAATGCTTTGCGGGCAAAATTGCTCTGTACAATTTTCATGAAGTCACTAATTCTTTTGCTTTGATTTATTTTTGTTGCATGTGCCTAGGTATGGTGAAAAGTTTTGTTTTGCATGCAGTACAGGCAGATAAAGCCATTCAAAGGGTTTGATTTCTTTTTAAAAGCCCCCACAGGAATTTAATGCAACAATATTGACTATTTTGGATATAGTTCAGGGCACAAAGGAATATTTTGGGCAGGTTGGTGACTCAGTGGTTATCACTGCTACTTCACAGTGCCAGGGACCCAGGATCGATTCCAGCCTTCAGTATCTGTCTATGTAGAGCTTATGCATTCTACCTTTGCCTGCATGCGTTTCCTCAAGGTGCTCCAGTTTCCTTCCAGAGACCAAAGATATGCAGTTTAGGTAGTTTGGCTGTGCTAAATTGCCTCAGAGTGTGCAGGCGTGTACAGAGTAAGTGAATTAATCATGGTTAATCCGGTGAAATGGGGATAGATGTGAGGGCTGGGTCCAGATGGGATGCTCTTCAGAGGTTTGGTGCAGACCTGAGAGGCCAAATGGCCTCTATCTGTACCGTAGGGATTCTCTGATTTAGCCTTTATATCTGTCACAAGAAGTCTTTTCACTGTATTTTTGTTTTCTTTTGGGTTGTTCCATTTTTATTCTCAAGTTATGTCAATGCCTATGTGAGAATATGTCAGTGTAACATGTCATGCTATGTGAATACACCAGTATGTAGAATCCCATTGGTTATTGGGCACAAAAAACAGCCATCTAGGCCACCAATCCGTGCCAGTGTTTATGCTCCACTCGAGCCTCCTCTCACCCTCTGTCATCTCAAAAAATTCACCAACATAACCAACTGTACTTGCATTGTTTCTGCTGAAACACACTTGTACTGTTTACTTCAGCCTTTCTCCATGGAAGTGAGTTCTACTTTCTTACAAGTCCTCAGGTGAAGAAGCTTATCCTTGTGTCTGCTACAGCTTATGGATAAAGTAGAAGTTATGTTTAGGTGGCACAGTTTAGTAACACCTATTCTGTAAAGTGACAGGTAGGGTGCTGATCTGACCCTCCACTTATTGAGGTCCTCATCTCAATCCCGTTTGTTTGGCCACTTGGCGTCAAGCATTTCATCAGATGGAGATGGGGAACTACTGGAAGGGAATTTTCTCATGGCTATTTCAAGAATAGTGCAGACAGACTTGTGAGATCGAGTAGAGGAGAACTTTTCTGCTGGTAGCAAGGCCGACAACAAACATATAGACAAAAGTTTAAGATAAAGAGCAAAAACCAGATAGAACAAGCCATCATGATCTGGAATATACAGGCGGAAAGGGTAGTGGAAGCAGAGTTAATAATCAACTTCAAATGGAATTTTATATGTACTTGAGAAGGAATTATTTGTTAGACTGTTGAGCAGCAGTGTAGGATTAGTTTCTTTTTTTATTCATTCACAGGATACAGATTTCACTGTCGCGGCCAGTATTTATTACCCATCTCTAATTGCCCAGAGGGCAGATGATTGTTAATAACATTGCTATGGGTCTAGAGTCACACAAAGACCAGACCAAGTTGAATAGCTCTCACAAAAAGCAAGCAACATGATGGGCAATGGGCCAGATCATAGAATCATAGAGTCTCTGTTGTGTGAAAGCAGTCCAATCGGCCCATTGAGTGCACACCACCCCTCTGAAGAGCATCCCACTCAGAGCCAACCCCTACCCTTTTCCTATAACCCAGTATTTCCCATGGCTAATCCACATAGCCTGCACATCCCTGGATACCGTGGGCAATTTAGCATGGCCAATCCACCTAATCTCCACATCTTTGATTTTGTCTCCTTCTGCGCTGGATCATTCTATGGAATCACCAGCTGCTGTCTCACACACTGTGGTTGGGTGACAAGAGAAAATGAACAAAAAGCAGTGACATTCAGTCAAAGTAAAAACTGGATACTGTAGCATGCAAAAGATGTCATCATGGTGACAGTACCTTTCTGAATATCTATTTTTTAATGTCCTTCATTCACTAGTTTTGTTTCGCATATGCTTAGCTTTATAAGGTAACACAGCAAGCATTTGGGTGAACATAATGGTTGAGCAAGGCTTCTCAGGAACCTTCCTGTATTCTCAAACTTTATCACAATAAATCTCTCAAATCATTATATTCACGACAAGCAATTTCCGTTTTAAGATCCGAATCCTTCTAGACATTTCGCAGGAAAGAAAAGGTGCACCTTGAAGCAAATCATACAATGGAATTTTGTTTGCTACTTTCATAACATCTCGACTATAAATCATCAGTTATTATATCACCACTGGGCTCACTGACTTTTGTGAGCCTCTTGTGTTTAGATGTAACATTCGTTGTCATCAGACATGACAGTTTTCTGATAAATGTTTGCATTGTGAGACCTGTTGAAATGATCACAGGCATTGATATATTTATATATTTATATATATCTCTCCAGCTGACAAAAGTTCAGCACTAAAATAGTGACAATCAATAAGAAAAAAGTTCGACGACCAACAAACATTGTTATTTATCACTGACTAAGGGACAGGTTGAGCAAGAAGTTTTTTTATGGACATGTTATTTGAATAACAATGCTAAATGATGAGCCGACTAATGTTATGTGACACATGTACAATGCAGACTGTTTGACAGAAAAATTGACTTAGTTGATCAATAGTTGCATGTTTACTGCAGCAACAGTTAGCTCAGCATGCTTTCTGCAAACAAATCCCTTATACGATATATTAAGTCAGCAAGTGAAATTCTGTAATTTCTCTTTTGTTATTATTGTGCTGAGTGATAGTTTAGATTCACTTTAGGCATCAGCATTATTAAGAACAGAAATCATGCTTTTCTATCTGAAGTGGTAAACAAGGCTCATAGCCAGTCTAGTCAGTGGGACAGTCAATCATAATGGCTCACATCTGACTACGTCTGTTTGCTGTTAAGAGTTTGCTATGCAGACGCTGTCAAGTGACAATTAAAAGACTGATGGAGAAAGACACAAGCATGCAAATATTTAAGAATATAATTTATTTAAGGAGGCTTGTCATGCCATTCATATGGTATAAGCGCCAGTTTAAGCCTTGAGGTAATTCATATTTAATTTAACTTTCCAAGTAGCCATGATCCATTAATTCACTAATGTAAAGTAAATGCGTGTTCTGTCTCTTCAATATTTTTATAGCATGTACTCAGTTTCTCACTGGTGGTGTCATAATTTTATGAGCTGTCTTCAATTCTAATGAAAACAAAATCAAAATTCTCCTTGAATGCAATTTAATTGCATAAGGTGAGTTGTGATAATGATTAACAGATAGTGTGAATGATATGTAGAAGGTTAGATATTTCTACAGTACCCTGCCTACTATTGAAAAGGATGGAAATAGAAATGGTGGGAAAATTAGATGGTGTAACCTTAGTGCTGCCTTTCTGTCCCAGCCTCTCTGCTTCATGTCAATATTAGTTGGGAGGGAGAGTTTGTCCCCTTGACTCATTAAACACCCATCTTCCGATCGCTCCCAAAGTTTGCCTGGTGGAAGATGGCAGCTGCCGTGAGATGCGAAAATGATGGTCCTTGGAATCCAGCCCTTCTGCACTTAGCTATAGTGACCAACAACAACCAAACAACAACTTGCACATATAAAGAGTCTTCAATAGAGAAAAATGTTCAAACAAGAATCTTTCTAAACAAAAATTTTAAACCAAACCATGTTGGGAGACAAGAAAGATGAGCAAAAAAATTGACCAAAAAGCCAGTTTTTAAGAAGCATCTGAAAAGAGGAGATGGGAAGAGAGCTGAGAGGTTTTAGAGGAATTTGAGAATTTAAGGCCTCAACACCTGTGACTTCCCATTCTGGAAACATAAGCATTGAGAATGCTCGGGAGAGCAGTATTTGAATTACATGGAGATTTCAGAGATCTGCAGGGATGTAGAAGGTACGGGAATGTTGTTTCCACAGACAGGACATTCAAAAACCAAAGGTCATTTGATAATTGGCAAGAAATCTAGGAAGGGAATAATGCTTTTTGATTCAGCCAGGATTTATGATCTGGAATTTAAGGCAAACAGCTGTAAGCATAAGCATATAAATTTTAAAAGCATTCTGTTCAGTCTTGTAACCTAATGTGAATCATCTCTGCACACCTCTAAAACATACAAACAAGGGAGTAGTTAACTGGAGAAGTCTTTCAAGGAGCTGGCACAGCCACATGGGCCAAATGGCCTACTTCTGGATAGTATGGGTTATAACACAGAATAAGTCTGTTTTAACACAATGCATTTATTGGCAATGCAAATTTATCCCTCTGGAGATCAGATTCTTTTAAGATCGACTCTTTTTCCTTGATAGAGCTAATCCTATTTGAGGTTGCTTTTGGCTTTTCACAACTAGGTTTGCATGTCAAATAATCACAGCTGTCCACTTCTGTCAAATACAAATGTAGTACAAAGGGCTAATGTAAGACAAAGAAATGTCAATGCCCAAACAGTTAAAAATTTGTCATAACAATTTTGTCCATTGCTTAGCTGGCACAGTCATCCAGATAAAACAACAGACAGAGGGATTTCAACAGCAGCAAATTTTCCAGAGAGCAGAGGTACTTGGTAGATGTGACTCAGTCAATGGTACAGTTAGCTCAGATGACGTTCTATTCTGGGGACTGAACTGGAAAATCATTGCAGATGATGAGGAACTGAGAGAATGCTGCATTAATTGCATTGTGTTTTCAGATGATTCGTTAAACTTAAGTGGAAGGGAAATACCTATGCTGTACTACTGGATATGTATCCCTCAGTGAATATCACAAAACCAGTTGGCCTTATCCTTGTTTGCGGGATTTTACTCTGTGCAAACTGGCTGCTATGTTTCTACATTAGAGCAGTGTGTACACTTCAATAGTATTTAATAGGCTGTAAAATGCTTTGAGGCACCCTGGGGCCATCAAAGGTGCTGCATAAGTGTGAGCAACTTCCCTAGGTGCTTTATAGGAAACATTGTCAGAAACGAATTGACGTTGACCCACACATGCTAATAACATTTCTAGAGCTTAGTTTGACAGATTGCTTTAAAGAATAAATGTCAGATTAAAAGTTAAGAATTCAACAAACATTGAGCATTCTCAGGCCTGTCTCCTTCTGGCTGCAGCACATCTCATGCACAACTTATTTGTGTATGGTTTTATTTGTATCTGATTTGATTTGATTTATTTATTGTCACATGTACAAAATAGAGGGAAAAGTGTTGTATAGTGTCGCCACTCTCTGGAGCCATCTTTAAACACAGAAAAAAATATATAGACCATAAAGCCAGAAAAAATAGATAAATAAATAAAAAGTGTTCAACTTTACAGTTCTTGATAGGTACTCCTCTATAGGTCGGGTGTCCAGGCACAAGCCCCCTTCACTTTGCTACTGCTATTACTGGAATGAAACTTGCCACCAATACTGCCACCTGCTCAAATTCAACTTTGCCGCTGCCATGAGTCCACTTCAGACCCACATTGCCAATGCAGCCCCAGCTGATGCTGCTATGTCTCATACTGGGCCCAAACCCACCCCAGCCTCCATTAATCTGCACTGAATGCAGGCACTGCCAGGAACCCAAACTTGCCTCTGCCACAGCAGCCAGGAGTTGGCACTAGGACCACCTCCTTGATGTAGGAGCTACCAGGGACCTAACCTCGCCTCTGATGGCATTGCCATGAGTCGACGCTTCTGGGCCTATTTGGGCCTGAGCTCGGCCTATTTGGGTCTTAACTCAGAAGTGCCTCTCCAACACCATCTTACCAGAAACATTACAGTACAAAACATACTAAAATCCCTGATGACTTTAGCACTGAGCTATGTGGCTCATAATGACTCACTTCACGTTGATTGAAAATTTGATTGAAGAGTGGTCCTTTTCGTTCATATGAAGAGTAATCCTTCATTACATTTCCTTAAACTTCATTTCTTGAATGTCAACCACCACACAAAATACAGAGTCTCAGTTTGCCTTCAGGAAGGGATAGCTTTACTTCACGGCTTGCAAACAGGAGTGGCAATACCTGCATTTTCACTTAACTCATGATGTAGCAAAATAAACTATTGCAAAACACTTCACCAGGGAATCATCAAGCTAAATTTGACTCCTAGCCACATAAAGATATTATATGGGCACAAGGCATGAGGTTTGGTCATAGAGGTAGGTTTTAGGGACCATATTAAAGGTAGTGCAGAAGTTTAGGAAAGGAATGGAGAACCTTGCAGAGCATGCAACAAATAATCCTATTACACAATACAATTAATATATGTTAAATTAGCCGAAATATTATGAATGTGCCTGTTTCCTTTCACAAGGTGCCATAACTATTAAATCATCATTCCTGCTCCTCTGATGCTGCTTGGCCTGCTGTGTTCATCCAGCTCTACACCTTGTTATCTCAGATTCTCTAGCATCGGCAGTTCTGACTATCTCTGAAACAATCTTTGTGTACTTGTTGTTTAAGATTGCAGCCACTTTCATTCATTGACCTAAGGCTTGGAAAATAGGCCTGAAAGAGTTGCTAGGAGTCTGCATTTTGTCAGGTGGTTGGCATTTAAGAAATAATGTATAAGGAAATGCAATGAAGCAAGGATTACTCTTTACATGAAAGGAAAGGACCACTCTTCAATCTGTTACACCAACAATTAGTTCGCAAATTTTCAATCAATGTGAAGCGAGCCATTATGAACCACATAGCTCAGTGCTAAAGTTATCAGGGATCTTAGAATCCATTGTATTATAATGTTACTGGACATGATAGCCACATTTGAAAGAATTGCTGGAGTCCAATATCACAACTAATTGCTTCTGCCAGAAATTAATTTTGTGCACTTCTCAATCTTTAACACAGAAATATGGCATTGTGTGTATATTTAATATTTCCAAATGTATGAATTTTATTACATCAGCACTGTAGAAACAATGATGGGTACAATTTACCTATTATATATTAGCAATTGGATGAAATGCATGGGAATATGTTACTGGCCAAAAGTTGCTCTTAGCTTTGAGATGGTGAGAAGTATAGTTGGGGCATAAATGAAGATCTTTGAAGTTCAGAGTGCAAACATGATGCTCCTCAAATTCTGGCAGATTACACAACCCCAATTTTCAACTCTTTACCACTGATGCATGCAGCTGTTAGGATCCTAAACTCTTGAATTCTAGAATTCCCCCTCTAATCTTCCTTGACTCTCCAACTTGTCACCTTTCAATGTTCCTTGAAATCAATCCCAAATCTTCCACACTCCTAAGGTTAAATTCCGTTTGTTAAAGCTCTCATAAAGTGACCTGGGATGAATTGCAAAGATATGATCTAAATGCAAGCTGAAGTGAAGAGAGTTAGTGCTGTGCATTATCTGAACTTCAGACTGTCAACTCAATGCATTGCCTAAACTCAGGAAGTTAGCGGAGAGTGCAGTGGCTACAAGGTCTGCCTCTAATCAGACTGCTACTGACTTGATCAACTAACACAATTTGGGCCGAATGCTATCTGGTGCCCAAGTGTATTTCTGACTGTGGTATTTCCCAGTGCTGGTACTTGCTGGTATTTGTCACCTCTACCAGTGTGTAGTACTGGATAAAGGTAGTTTGAAGCAGTTTGTTGCCATGGATCCTCTTTATCTTAGCTTTGTCTCATGTCCATCAAGCGATTAATGGTCGAGGATACATCATAACACAGTATCTACAGAAGATTCACTGTTTTTAGATAATAAGAGGATTTATTGCGGAATAGCCACAAGGACAATTGCATTTGGTCAAGCATAATCACTAGGACTTTAGAGAGTTGGTACAGATATTTCTGCTCCCTCCAAAAGTTAAAGTAGAACTCCTCGTCGCCACCAACAGAATTTGTGATATTAATAGAGACAGTATGAAATGAACATTAACCACTTCAGAACCATTACCTTGTGCAACACCCCCTTCCCTAAATTGTGCAGACAGATATATATTAGTGGCTCAACACAGCTGGAAAACAAAATGGCAAAGAAAGCTAAAATACATTTTAAAAGCTTGATAGGAAAGAAAATCAGAAACTCAAATTTTGACTGCACGAGGCAAAATGAAGAGGTTCCTGGATAATGTATGCCACCATGTCTCCCAGAATGATCACCCTCACCACCTGAATTACCAACATCATCATCCCCTAAACTGCAGAGGAACACAGATCTCCATTCCTCGCACAGACTGGGCATCACTTCTCTCTTTACCCTCTTAAAGCACCTTTGCCCAGCCAACCTTTCACATTGCTGTCTGGTTAAGGAGAGGTTTACTTGGCATCTTGAACTAGGAATAAAGGATTTAGGATCATTTTGCCCTTCCATCCTGCTTTTCCAATCGATAAGTTCATTGCTGATCTGGTTGTGGATATAAATCCATTTACTCTCAGCACCACATACCCTTAGGCTCCGTTGCCTATTAGAAATTGATCAAACTCAGCCTTAAAAATATTCAACAACCCTGCCTCCACTGCTTTCTGGGAAAGAAAACTTTATTAAAGACATTAAACAGTAAAGACTGCAGCTCCAAGAGAAAAATATTTTCCTTGCCTCTGTATTTAAAAGGGAGACCTCTTATTCTTAAACTGTGTGTCCTAGTTTAGTCTCTCCCACAAAGGGAAGCATCCACCCATTATGCAACCTCAGGATCTTATATATTTCAATAAGCTTGTCTCTAATTCTTCTAAACTACAATAAGTTCACCTTTTCTGCTTTGGTCATGCTTATACACAGTCACCTTCTGTCAAAATACCAAGGTGGAAACCAATGGCTAAGTGACTCTGTGTTTCCTGGATTTGGACCTTAGCTACATGTAGCACAATGAGGACCTACTGGACAAGTTGGAAGTGAAAGGAGTCAGATTCAGGGGCTGAAGACCTTTCAGTTCGGGTTTTGAAAGGGAGAAAATTACTTTTTAAGATTTCTTTTGCCATTGTGCCTACAGCCACTAGCTTCTGACTGCATCTTCAAGAGACAGACAGACAACTTTCCACTCCCAACCTACCACTTTTCTGTGCCAGTAATTTCAAATGGAAGATAACTTTCATTCTTAACTTCTATCCTCTTAACCTACAGATCCAATATAATAATGATTGCAAGAAGTATAGGAGGATATAGATTTTGAAGAGATGATGATTCCCTGATCTTCCAGGGTTCAGAACTGCATGACTTGGCCATGAAACGTGGTCTCATCCACCATCCCCATCCCCATCCCTTACTACACAAGGGAGATCACATCAAGCTAATAAAGGAGCAAAAGACTTAGACACCATGTACCATTTATAGAACTGACTAGCCTTCAGGTAGCAACTGGAAGGGTCCCAGGAATAGGTGCCTAATAGTAATGCCGCATCTGTGAATTCCTGGCAGCAGTAGGGAATTTGGACAGAGTAGAGCAAAAATCTGCTAGTGTTCCAATTAAAGACACAGTCAGAAGCTAGTGGCTGTAGGCAAAATGGCAAAAGAAATCTTTAAAAGTAATTTTCTCCCTTTGAAAATCTGAACTGAAAGGTCTTCAGCCCCTGAGTCTGGATCCTTTCACTTCCATCTTGTCTAGCAGGTCCTCATTGTGCCAGCTATGGTCCAAATCCAGGAAACACAAGGGCACCAAACCATTGGTTCTCACCTTGACATTTTGACTGAAGTCAAATCAAAAGAAAGTTCATGAGAATGCCTTATTATCACAAGGAAACCAGGGGAACTGGTTTAAATTGAGAATGTTTTCCACTTGACATTCTACCAAGAATAATGCCTGAGCCTTTTCTGCTCAGAAGATGGGCATGGGACAGCAAGTGAAAACCAGCTCCGATGGACTATATACATTTTCCGTATCATCCAACAGTGTATCAGGTCACTGTGACAGATAAGCATTCTGCAAATGTGTACTTTTTAAAGCAAAAGATTCAAAATTGCTGCACAGAGAAATAATGCTGTTTCACATGGATCAATGCCAAGTTTGCTCACAAAAGGTAAATGTGTATAGAAATGTCTTCTGGAAATGATCCAGTGGTACAGTATAGTGCAAGATTGGATAACCCAAACAGTAAATGCTCTGTGACAACATTGAGACTAGATTGTGAGAACCAGAATGCTTATGTGACAGGATGATGATTCATTATTGGTGGTATTATTTTGCAGAGACATTTTTAATGCAGCTCTCAGTGAATGTCCTATTAAATTGTTCTCCATGTTTGATTAGCAGTGTTTTCATCATCTAGATAGATAATTTACCACAGCAACAATATTACCTTTGAAGCTAATATTGTGATAGTATAACTGCACGGCTTTCTGAACAGCGATGGAACAGGTGGAGTCAGTGGACTGCATTGACTTAAAATGGCATTGTGCTAAAAACCATAGTTAACAAAGCAGGTGAAATCATCAACAACGTATCTCATCCATGTATACATTTCACTTTGCAAATCCCAGTTTAGAACATGAAAGATATAATTCTTGCTTTTAAATTCATAATGACTGCACCTTAAAAATTAAACAAGTGAAGGTCACCTCTATTCAACTAACAATTGCCAAACGCTTTCAATCTTTTAAAAGCAATAATTGGGAAATACTTTCTTTCTGGATTGAATATATTTTATACTACGCTGATGAATCCAGGATTCACCCAGGAATGATTCGAGACTCTTGAGATCATAGGAGCTGATAAAGTTACAAAACTCTTTAAGAAAGCTAACATATTTTAAATAACAGATTATGTAAATTTCAAATAGGTTAAGACCAAAGATCTCTTGGAACTTTTAGAGGTCAATTGATTTGTCAAGTTCAGGGTCCAGTCGAGGAATTAGCTCACATCACAACAAAGGCTCATATTCAATTTAACTATTGTGCTTTGATGCCTGGTGCAGCATGAAAACACTTAAAATTCCTTAATTTAAAATAAAATGGAAGAAAGACAAGGAAATAAACTTTCAACACAATGTGCATGTACTTACTACACTTTTAATGAATGTATTTTTATTTATGTACAGAATATGGGCATTACTGGGCTAGGCCAGCAATTTTGCCCATCCCTAATTGCCCTTGAGATGGAGGTGGTGAACTGGCTTCTTGAGCTGCTGCATTTGGTGTAGGGGGGACCATTGTACCCTTAGAGAGGGAGTTCCAGGATTTTGACTCACAGACAGTGAAGGATAAGTGGTATATTTTCGAGTCAGGACATTTAGTGGCTTGGAGCGAAATTGCAGGTAGTGGTGTTCCAAATTATCTGTTTTTTGTCCTTTATAATGGTAGTACCATGGGTTTGGAAAATGTTGCCTTGGGAGTTTTGATGTATTTCGACATTGGAGTTTGTAGACAATGCACACTGCTGCTACTGAGCATCAGTTGTGGAGAAAATGAATGTTTGTGGATGTGGTGCCAATCAAGTTGCTTTGTCCTGGATGGCATCAAACTTCTTGAGTGTACTTGGTGCTTCACTGATCCAAGCAAATGGGGAGTATTCCATCATACTCCTGAGTTGTGCCTTGTACATGGTGAACGGACTCTGGGGAGTCGGGATGGTTACTTGCCACTGCATTCGCAGCCTCTGACCTGCACTTGTTGCCACTGTGTTTATATGGTGAGTCCGGTTCAGTTTCTGGTCAATGATAACTCCAAGGATGTTGACAGTGAAGCATTCAGTGACGGCAATGCCATTGAATGTCAGGGAGTGAAGGTTAGATTCTCACTTCTTTAAGACGATCATTGCCTGTCACTTGTGTGACACAGATGTTGCTTACCACTTATCAACTCTAACCTTGATTTTACTGAAGTCGTTATTATGCAGTAATACAACATGGAAACAAACCCTTTGGTCCAGCCAGTCCATGCCTAAAATAATCAAAAACTAAGTCTTGTTGCATTTGACCAGAGGGGCTCTGGTGTACATGTTCACATGTTACTTAAGGTAGCCGGACGGACAGATAAAGCGGTTAAGATGGTATCTGGGAGAATTTCCTATATTAGACAAGACATAGAGTTTAAGAGCAAGTAGGTTGTGCTGGAACTATATAACATGTTGGTCAGGCCACAGCTACAGTATTGTGTGTGTTTCCAGAATCCACATTACAGGAGGGATATGATTGCATTGGATAGAATGTAGAGGAGACTTGCCAAGATGTTGCCTGGAGTGGAGATTGTTAGTTATGAAGACAGATTGGATAGACTGGGGTTGTTTCCTTGGAGCAGAGGAATTTGAGAGGGGATGTGATTGTGGTGTAAAATTATGAGGGGCATAGACAGAGAGAAACTTTTCCCCCTAGTGGAGGGATCAATGACTAGGGTACATAGATTTAAGGGAAGAGGCAGGAGTTTTAGAAGGGATGTGTAATTTGTTTTCACTGAGAGCGTGGTGGGAATCTAGAACTCACTGCCTGTAAGGGTGGTAAAGGCAGAAGCCCTCATGACACATAAGAAATATTTAGATGTGCATTTGCGCTACCAAAGCATGCAAAGCTAAGAGCCAAATGTTAGAATGTGGGATTAGAATAGTTAGGTCTTTGTTTTTGACTGACATGGGCTCGATGAACCAAAGAGCATGCTTCTATGATTCTCTGGCAATGACTGGGAGTCTTCTGTATTCAAACACAGCCAATTGGTAATACAAATTGGGATTTTTCCAAAAAAGGTGAGCTTTAGTGGAACAAACAAACTATCACAACAGAAAACGCAACACCTGGAATTTTCTGCTTTTGCACTCAAAGCTCACAAATATTTTTTTCTGCCCATTTCTTTGGTAGAAAACTATTAACTGGCAAATATAGAAGGAAAAAAATCTAGATCATAAAATGGGAGGAGAAAACATGCATCGGTATAACACCTTTCACCACCTCAGGATTTCTCAAAATGCTTTGCAGCTTATGGAGTACGTTCTTT